>NC_132934.1:130058500-130658500 GCF_034638445.1 Ciconia boyciana
GAGCTGAAGAAAGCTTTGAGCCAAATGTCCAAGTCATAGAAACTCTGGGCAGAGAATTCAGAGGGCTCCAGAGCTGGGCAACGGGTCAGGGGTGACCTGCAACCCTGCAGCTCGGGGCGTACCCGTCAGAAATCTGCCTTTGCTCCACTCCGGTGCCACTTCCTTTCTCTCTGGAATCCATACGTTCCCATATTTTGCCTTTCTTGGAGAACAAGCTGAACGGGAGCGTCCTAGAAGTACCTCTGAGTTTTTGAAATGTGGAGCAAAACTCACGATGCTATCAAGATCTAATGTTTCACCTCTGCCACAATTTATAGGGATTTCGGTACAAAGAGACCATGTTTAATCTATCTTTAATCCATCTTTAATCTTTATTATAAAATATTAACTGATGTTCAAAGGTCTTTGGCGTATTGTTTGTGGACAAGCTGCAATGCAGGCTGGGAGCTGCTTTTGTCTGCATCAAGCTCCAGAACTTATCCAAGGTTATTCGAGCAGGATAACTTTACAGTGAATTGTTCTCAAGTCTTGCATGTGTCTATCTTTAGCAAATTTATAGGTGTTTCCTTAGAGAGTTATATTTAAAGCTATGACAATTTGGATTTGCCATCAGTTTGTGAAGAAAACTATATTTGGTAATTCCTATTTCTAGTGCAATAGTGAACATAATCATACTTGATTTTTTAGTGAAATGGTCCTTATATGGTTTCAATTTTCCTTTTTTTATCCCTTATGTGGAATACAAATGCTAGCCTAGGTCTGTACATTTTAATACTAGCTATGTATGAAGAAATCTCTGAATAGTTTGTAAAGTATATTGGTTTTTTCTTTAGAGAAATCATGTTATTTTTTGTACTATGGAACCTACATTTAATTTTTTTTTTAGTAAAACATTTTACTATCTAAACCTAAATACTACAAATTTAAACACTGTGCTATTTAATCTTTTCATGAATTATTCACATTTTAGTTCAGTACAGTTATGGGTAACAAAAGCAAGTGCACAGATAAAAAAAAAGAACATCCATACATTTTTTATCAAGGAATTTGATATTCAGTTTAATACAACTGTGAAAAGAAAGATTGTGTGGTTTGTTGTTGGTGGTTTGTTTTTTTCTTCTGACAATCACACATTGGCTGAAATATTGTATAAATTGAAGACACATGCCCGATAGGTACTTTGACCTTGAGGATTTACCAGCCTGATTTTAATCTATTTGAACCATTTAGTTTTGTAGGGGGAAAGAGGTCAGTTCCAACAATCTTTATTTAATTTGAACAGAGTCTCAGTGTAGCTTAACAAATACTGCTTCTACTACTGACAAAAGCTCAGTTTACTTACGTTCTTTACTAGTCATGGAAATCATGTACAGTTTTATTCCAGAAAGCCATTATCTACTGAGCCTAAATAAATGGAACAAAATCTGATAAAAGGAATTGTAATTGAAATTCAGAACAGCATAAAACATGTCACTGTGTTACATTTGTGACAGTCAATAATTTCTGCTTTTGCCAGAATTGGTCACAAGTAACATCCACCAGAGTTGCAGGTGGTTAGAAACTACTTATTTGGTATCAACACACATCTATGGACAAATAGCTCAAGAGGAAACTCTTATAATATATAACATAACTATATAGCACTCATAATTTGTGTTATAGAACTGTACCAAGGAATCATTGAGATATGGAGCTGGTGCTTGCCTGATTTGCTCTTAGAAATTTCTGAGAGAAATTCTGTGGGCTCCCTTGGACTGTATATTAAAGTGTTTAACTATTCTTACTCTTAGAAACATTTTGTTATGTTATATTCAAAATCTTCCTTGTCATAAGTCTGGCTGCTACTGCTTATCCTTTTCAGAAGGGTTCGTGGCCAGTGGTTTCTTGCTTTCATCTTTGCACCTACTGTTATCATGCCCATGTTCCATCTCGTCCTCTCCAGACTAAACAATGCAGTTCCTTTCCTCATAGATCAATGTTTTTAGATCCTGCAGTAAGTAGACCACACTGAATGATTAGCAGTTTCCCAGCTTTGCAACTGTTTTTAGTTTACATGATCCTTATCCAGCAGATAAACAAGAGTCATGCTGAAAGGCAGAGCCATATTTGAATACAGATGTGTGTATTTCAACTGGAATTCAGTCTTTATTTTGTAGAACCTTAGACTTTGTGTTTGTTTTTTTTGCTTGGATATTCTCCACCATGCTAGTGTTTGGATTTTACTGTTTATCCTTATCTTGACTTGATAACAGTATCATTATAATGGAGTCTCATCAAACTGACACAAAATAAGTACTCTTAGTATGATGCCCTGTGACAACAATTTGACACATTCCTCTCCTTTGACCACTAAATAGGGGAAAACAAATCAGCATCTTAAATAGCATTGACTATATAATTAAAATAAACGTACGCATTTTTATTTTTATACTTCCTATAATGAATGGAATGTATGTATGAGAGCTAGTACCTTCTACATTTGAAAGAAGCCTTTGTCAATCATTAAAGACAGACAAATCAGAAACTAAGATCTGAATAATGTGTTTGCAAAACAGCCTGTGCAGTTCTTGAGTTTTGATTTTGAGCTTTCTATCCCCTAGCAACTGTAAGTCACAACATTACACCAAAGAGCAAAACAAGAAGTTCTGTATATTAAATGCATGCAGACCTACATGAACATATCAAAGCCATGTTTTGAAATGCATTTTGAAAAGTTTTTCAATATTTTTTTTTTCCAGAGGCAAGTGCAGAAAGGAAAATTAGTATCCAATTTTCATGTTTCAGCATAAAAGAGTTATATATTAAGTGATGATAATGATTTGTGCAATCACTATAGGAATTTTTCAGGAAGTATGCATTTATTTATAACTAAAGGATATTTTTTCAGTAATATGATTCCTGGTTTTGATCACATATTAAAAAAAAATCCAGAGTGCTTTATGCAAATATGTGTAGAACTACATGTATTACCTTGCCTCTGAAGAAAGTCAAAAGATTTAAGATACATGAAATCTATGGTTATCTCAGGATGTAATCTTCAGGAAATGCTCTAAATGGGGCTGAAACACAAATAAAATTTGGTTTTGGTTGTCTGAAATGTGTTTTCAGAGGGGTTTTTTGTTTCATAAGCTAACACTACTAACTATGTATTGTTAATCTGTACTTCTATTACTAGTTTGCAGGCAGACAACATTCTCCATAATGTTGTGATACAAAATTCTGTGACATTATCTCTTCTGGATGGAGCAGTGTAGAAATTCAGTTTCATCTGAAAACTTTGATTTTTGTGTATATGTATATATATAAAAATATATGCAAAAATATTTTTACATATATACATAGTACTAGGTAATAGTGCTTATGTTAGCAAAAGAAGAGAACTTCCAACATCTATTCCAAATTGGCATGTGTTCTATGTCCTTTGAACATATTGTATAGAATATAAATAGAAATTGCAGATATGCATTCAGAGATAATAATAGTAGTAGTTGTTGTTGTTGTTATTATTATTATTATCATCATCATCATCATCATCATTATCATCATTAAGAATATTGGTTACATTTTCTGATTGGCCTTTCTCTTCTCTCTTAATTAAGTTCTCAGTTAGAGGCCATATGATGACCATATTCTGATATCTCTGAGCTCTTTCCTCTTTACACTGATTCATTCTGCCTCATTCCTTTTCTCTGTTTCTTTGTGATGTGCACTTCTTCCAAGAGACCTACATCACATTTGCTGTTGCCATTAAATATGGATTATACTACAAGAAAAAGTGTAATGGAACCTTGACTGATAGAAAGGAGTTTCCCAAAGCACTTGCAGTCCAAGTCCCTGGTTTTGCAGTTAGATCCTGAGAAGCTTTCACGAAATGGGAACAAGCAATAAGTCATAAATGGGTACAGTAAACTCTTCTTTTTCTTCTCCTTTTGCCCTTCTTTGGCCAAACTAAACTCTAGTTAACAAAGTGGTTGATTTTGTTGATGGATTCATTTACTGCTATGCTGTTTAGCAGTTTTTGTGCTTTTTTTCCACAGTTTGGGCAGAAATTACATCAGAGGGACAATTACATCAGTTCTGTTTTTTGCAGCGACCATAATACAGTAATAATAATAATAAACACTACTACCTTTTGATAGTGATGATGGTGAGACTCACAGATTAATACCTTGATTAAGAAAAGGCAAGACCAAGTGTTCACTAAGATTTATGATTAATTAAGTCCATTAGCATTATTTATGTTATTTTCTTACACACGGTAGTTTTATTTCCCTCGCCACAAATTCTTCTCCAATAATAAGAGCTGACAACGTCTTACTCATGATATTTAATCATTATGATATTTTTTTCAGAGAGCGAAATGAGTAGATTAATGAAAGTAAGTTAGTATAAAATTCATGGGACAAGCACAATACATACTAAACTTTGCTTTTAGTCAACTAAGTATCCAGTACCTTGAAACTGCAGTTATTGGATGAGATTCTCAAAAGCCCCTAATGATCATCATAAAAATCAATGGTAGCTTTACAGCACAGACAGCATTACAATCTTCCATAGATTATACAACTTTAGGGGAATGGATTTAGATTTCATATACCCTTTCTAAAGCATCAGACATATTGCTGCTTTTGTATATAAATGAACAATAGTAACAGAATAAAAGATTCATTGTCCCTCTGTGTTAAATCAAGGAAAAATATTATCTTAAAAGTATTGTATCAAAAGTGCATTGAAAGTACAAATCAAAAAAACAGATAACAAGATACCGAAGAATTTCAGGTAACCTCATAATTTATTGCCCCATTTTTGGCATGTGGGTCATTCATTTTTGATAAATCTTTAAACATGGAAGAAGTACTGATGTCTAAAGGTCTGCTAACACTTATGTATTGTTTTCTAATTCAGAGGTCTTTTTGCTTACTAATTGGAATTTATTACAAAAATCTTGACTTTTTTCTTGGTGAAAGATAGATAATTTGTAGCACAGAAGTTCAAGATGGATAAATATCAGAAATGTAGGTTTGAATTTATATAATTTTTTTTCTTAAAGATGAAGTGTTGCAGATGGAGTGAGAGTGCACTTCACTCGTAAGAGAGAAGTAAAAATATAGTTTATTGATACAGAATAGGGAGTTAACAAAGTTCAATGTGACAGTGTTTTAACAAGATTCGATGGCGAGGCACACTTGATTATTTACTGCATAGAGGACAGGGTCAGACAAAACTGTCAGGGAGACCCTCCCGTTGAGTCATGAGGTTCGGAAAGGATCCCCTTGCTTTCTAAACTCCTTCTCAGAGAGGAGTCTAGGTGCGGCTAGATCCAGTCCTAGTCCCAGACTTGGTCAACGGTTTATGTCTAAAGGATTATATGTGCGCAGTCAATCCTTTATATCACTTAGCTAAGATTTCCAAGTTTAGCATGCTGTTAGTCACTTACCGAGGATCTGTTGCGGCAAGGAATCTCTCAACCTCGAGGAGTAACCTTGAGAGGCGTCCCTGCCCAAGGGGAGATCCTGGCGTGCAGCCCACTGCCGTGCAGGAGAGCTCAAAGGGCCCTGGGCTGTCCACTATTTAAGGAGTAAGATGATTGACTTATGGTCATATTTGCATATCAGCAAGAGGTTTAGATCCTTGCGTCAAAGCAGCCAATGGCTACTTTGTTGCCATTTGTCCTCAAGGTCCAGGATAACTGGATGCAGCTATCAGGATGACTCCCACTGATGGTTACTGCTTGTGCAGGGAGCTGGGGAGCTGGGGGCGGGGGGGAGCACACCGCCACATGAAGTCTATCCATTTAAGGACACTCATATATATCAAGCTAACATAGTAGTTAGTCCTACACCAGACCAATCTGAAAATGTGCCTTTTGTATAATTAAAAAAAATCAAACAACACAAAAAAACCCCAAACCCCAAGCAAAACCTAACAACTTTTAACTACTTTGTATGCATGATGAAACAGAAGCACTGAAAAATGTTAGAATAATAGGAGGAGGGAAGAAAAAGGGATAAAACCTTACTAAATTAAGACCAGTTTTAGAAAGACCTCTGTGTATCTAAGTATATAGAGATACGTCTAGCAGCATTTACAAAAAAAAGCTCCCATTAAAAGTATATGGACAGTCTAAACCTGAAGAATTGGGAAGTCTGTGTAAATCCTTGCTATGTCAATAGTTTTTTGGGTGATGCTAGGCAAGTTTTTTAGGATTAAAAGAGTACCTAGGTAACCCAGAGGGTATTTAATTTAATGTTTTAGGAAGGAAATAATGAGCCTTTGATTAAAAGACAGACCAGATGCACAATCTTTAAAAAGCTGAATTAAATGAGTCCCACTACAGGATTAATCAACAACTGAGTTCCGGTGTCAATGTTCACAATTTATTAACCTAACCTGAAAATTAAAGGGTCTTACTTAGAGATCCTTAATGTTATAGTCTTATTGTTATAGGCAAAAACATCTTGTTTGATGTCAAGATTTAAAGATAGGCATGACTTTTGACATATCTGTGGATACCTACATAGTTTTTTATAATAAAACCTGTACATATTTTCATCTTTTTAGTTTAAAAAAACCCCCAAACCCAAAACTGACCTGATTGCTCCCTCTATTTTTTAAGCAAAAATTATGATTTTTTGATCTTTCAGCCTAACTTTGACATCATATTTGTTTAATTAATACACTTACTAAACAAATTCGCAATCTAGGCTCAGAAATTAATCAGTGGCTAATATATTTGTAGCCAGTTGTTTAATACGAGTAGGTTCACTGTGTATTGCTGCTTTTCATCACATAGTAAGGTTTTGCATTTTGACATTTTTGTATAGATCAGTAGCAGAAATGTCCAACCAACTTCTCATATTCCAGAGTTAATGGAAAATTAAACAACAGTGTTACTGTCATCTGTGCATTCGCCTTTCCAGTAATTTATATTCATTTGCACTAAATTCAAGCATACACTTTTAATGAATGAAAATGATTTGCAGTGATGATATAGTGTAAGTAGCCAGAGTGACTTACCAGGTAGAAGTGTAATAACAAAACTCACAGGACATCTGTTTATTGTTTTATTCCTGAGTGCTCAAAAAGCAAGATTCACTGAGAAATAGATAGTTATATAAAAAAGCCCATAAATCCTTGAAATTCTATCCATGGTCCAAACTCCAAAACTTCACTTGACTTTCCTAAAACAGGGTTTTCACTCTAAAGATAGTCTGTATCCTGAAGCAAAGACTTCACCCTTATATATTGGTAAACATAATTATGAGTGCTGACTGATCTTTTGAGGCTTACAGCAATGCAACATTCCTAAAAATCTATTTTTCATCTGTCTTCGTCTCTGTAGAGAGAAAAATTATCACTACAGATTACCACCTTAAATACAGTGCTGGATGATTTTATTTCTTTTCCACCCCAAAAAACGATGTTTGTGGATTGTTTCATATTCTCATAAAAGAAGGAGAAAAGAGAGACTGAGTTTCTTCCCCCCCCCTTATTTTTGTACTGCGTAGCAAGCTCCTGCCTTCTGTTATTTTTTTATACCTCACTCCTTGGATAGGTCATGATGAAACTTCATTCTAATACTCTTATGCTTTTTAATTCAGGAATAAAAAGCTAAAAATGGTATACACAAGACATTGCACACTTGTAGAATACTATTGAATTAATTAAAATATGTCTGATCTATCAGTCTAATTAAAGATCCAAAATTATGACTGACTTAAATATATTTAACTACATTAATTTGCTGTTCTGGGACACCATTTACCTACAGCTTTAAACTTCCAAATTTTTACTTAGATCAAACCAATTTGTGAAAATAAAACCACTGGCAGCATAGTTTTCAGGGCACTAACTCTAAAGGATCTAGAATTCTCAGGGTAGAGAACTCTGCAAATTGAAATCAAGAGATATCAGACAGAAAATCTATTTTTAAAGCTGCAGCAAAGCACTTGATAGAATTTTATGTCCTGCTAATGTAATCACTGCAGGATTAGAAACTGCAGCTGTTTTTATCCTTTTTTGATTTGTCCACAAGAGTAATTTATATGATGTTTAGAGAACTGGGGAAGAAGAGGGAGGAATCATATAACAACTATTTCAGAATATTGAGAGCAAGGTTCACATTTTATTCTGTATGTCTCAATATATCATTAAAAAACTTTGTTTCAATTTATAATTACAATTTTCAGTATTGACAGAACACTTGACATAGTAAAGTGCACATTGGAATTTCAACTCTTGTACTACACTGCGTGCATAACCAGTCAAGCCCAGTATTCTGTCTCTGACAGTGATCTGTGGCAAAGTCATGAAAGGAATATGCAAAAATAAACTCTGTAGTGGCCAGTAATGAAATAATCTGCCAAAAGGTGAAGTTTCTTCTTCCTAATCCCTATCAGTTAATAGAATTTGTAAGGTTTAAATCCCTTCTAAAAAAATAAAATTATTCTATGTGAAATAACTGTGAATGTTCTTATTATCCACATACGTGTCTAATCCTTCACTGAATCTTGCTAAGCTCTTGGCCTCAATTATATCTTGAGACAATGAGTTTTCAACATATTACCTTACATTTTCACTTAATTTCTTTTTTTTATTGTATAATGAAAAAGGTTAAAAGAACTAGATTAAGATTTACCTATCATTTCTGAACCTCTATAGCTTTATAGACCTATCTACATTAACAATTTGGAATGAGGCAATAGTATGGTTTTGAAGATAATCCCACAGTTATCTCCATTTTCTGCATTTGGTTTGCAGAGCATGCTTGCAGAGCAGTTTTGCTCTAAGGCACGTATTCCCTTGTGAAGAAGCTAAACAGGAATCTCACCACAAAAAAACAATCCAAATGCTCTCTACCACTCAGTGGGGACATCAGGCCATGAACTGGATCGTGGCCACAAGGCCACTGGGTAGTCTCACATAGACTTTGTGCACATGCCAATGCAAGGCTCTTGAGTTCCTGTGACAACCAGAAGTGGTTCTTGTGCTTTATAAAAGGTACAAGTACTGCATTCATCATCTTTCAGCCTTCAGCTCATTTATGGGCCTGGAACTGCCTTTCTAGCTGCCCTGCCATCTCAGAGACCTTGGTCATCACTTGGACTATGATAGAGTTGCCCACTCTGAGCTGGCTTGCCACTGAGTGATAAAAGCCATGGGCTGCAAAATTCACTAGGAGAGCAGTCCCCCTCTTGAAGAGAAATTTAGGCTCTGGAAATTGGAAGGGAGGATGCCAAAGACCAGTTCATGGCAGGGGACCTCAACTGTTCCCTCACCGCCAAACATTTCTGCACCGGCTGGGCCAGTACCTCCACTAAATCACTAGAAAGGCAGATCTAGAAACTACTGTTTTGCTTTTCAAACTAAAGGAAGTATAACAGAGCTGGCATCAAATAACTCAGTGTCCTGTGTTAGTTGCTGCAGTCAAAGGATGAAAGCTCCATTCGGACTCTTTTCTTTGAACACTGACAAAACTAAAAGAGGACAGTTGGGTTGGGCAGGAGCCACCATACACTCTAATTTTGAAATATTGGTTAGCAACAGCAAGAGCATGAACAGAAATGAGGTTTTAGTTCTATAGGGATCATAAAGGTGATGGTGGTGGGAACACACAAATGCACTGATGTGCTAGTCATCCATATGAAACAGATGAAAAGACACTGTGTTTCCTCAGCAGATACGAGGAAGTGTGTGCAGTCAAGGAAACAAAGGTTTGCAGGATAAGTTTCCATCAGAGGACTTCAAACCATATGTGTAAAGAGACATTTGGCCCAAGTATCCAGCTTTGTCTGATGTAAACTCCATGAACCATGTACAATAGAAACATGAAGAATGACAGAACCATCAACTTTTACCTGTTGATCTTCTCCTTTTGGATCAGGACTAACTGATTTCAATGAACTTCTAATACAAACATAGCCTGCACGAGCATCTGTCTTTCTTTCCCTGTGTTAAACATCTCAAGTATCTCAGTTTCTGGAGATCCTCTAGGCCTTTATTCACATTGTCACATGATCCTAAAACATTTTCATTTCACCTACTACTTTTCCTTAAATAGAATGAGAACCAAGCAAGCTATTTCAGATGCAGATGCCTCATAATGGACAAACTTGTACTATTATTACTATTATTTTCTATTGTCATCTACATCTCTCAAATGTGTTATGACATCACTGTCATAACTTTTGCTAGATGTACAGTGTAATTTTAAATCACCTTCTAGAATGGTGCCCAAGTCTCTTGTATTTCTCCAGTTTCTGTTCATTTACAACTTACAATAAAGTATTCTTTCCAATATGAATTATCTGGCATGTCTAAGCACACACTTTTACATGCCATGATGACACTCATTCATTTCATTTTGATGGGTCCCTTAGTTATCTGTCCAGTTTGTCTTTTTTTTTTGTTTCATTGACTGTCACGAGTCACCTACTTTTCCAGACTGCTGACAAATGAGAGAAACAACATACGTGAACTTTACTGCTATAGAACTGAGAGGTGTTTCATTTTTCATAGCTAGAATGATTCTTTTTCTTTGTTTACTATCTGCTACAATTGCATCTAGTACCTCATATTATACTCCATTACATTTTTGTTTCCTTCATATAGTCTTTTGCTCTTCCTCAAAGTAAAAAAAACCCATCAATGAATTGTCATATTTTCTGAGCACACTCAAGTGATTTATCAAATACTACTGGTTCAGAACCTTGTTTTATTTCTGTAAAAGACTTACTTTTTGCCTCACGGCATTTTTTTTTCTTTTTTCTCTATGGATGGCTTCATTTAAAATCCCACCCTTTCATAGAAGCTGGACTGACTTGACCTCTGAAGAGCTCTGTCAAGTCCTTTCAGATGCAATGGCAATGTTTCTCTCCTAGCCATTATCAGAAGTCACAACCACTTTCTTGAAGTGTAAAGAATATTCTTTCTCCTAGCATAGTCTGCAGTCATGTACTAATCTGGATCCGTGCTTTTTCATATTCAATGTAAATGTCAAATTAACACATAGTTTAAAGCATTTATAATAGTGTAATTAGAGGGGTATCTAAGTATTTATTACATGTACTTAACACTCATGTAATTATTAAAAGTGATATGTCTTAAATTACAGCAATATTGTGCTGGCAATGAGGTACTCACTTACGGGACATGACATAAATTATAAATGCCTTCCCAAAGCATGATCATCAATCAAAACTACAGGTGCTAATGTTGCCAGCAAAATTAGAAACAGGTTGTCAAGAAGCAAATACAAAAATCATTAAGAAAGAAACTCAAACAAATTAATCTTGGTGAACAGCCCTACAAAAGACCTTTCTCCAGCAATGGCAGATGATAATTTTAGGTCTTTTCTGACAGATTTAGGGGCATTTTATAATAAAAATTGAATATTTACCAATTAATGTAATGGCTAATGAAATATTTACTACATAGAGCTGTTATTAACCAGTGGAAACTTGGTTAAGAAAACAGGCAAGAAGGAAAGGAATGACTAATGGGTATCACTTTTCATCAAATTCTTCAGATATTTCTAAAAACAATAGTAGGAACAATGTTTTTAATGAAAAAAAGTAGAAATAAAAAAAAGAAAAGGAAAGAACATTGACTTACTCTCTTCTCTAACCAATTGTAAAACATGGGTTTTGATTAAAAAGGTCAAATTTTTGAAATCCAGGACAATAGTGGAAATAAGAAATCAAATGGACCCTCTGCTACGAATAAGACAACTGTTTTGGAGACTCAAACTACTGTCTGTTAAATTGCCATTGATAAATGATTAAGCATTAAATATGAGAGATGTGTGTAGATTGTTTTCTTGTTTCAAAATGTCTTTTGTCTTACAACTTTATTTCGACCTATAGAATGTATGGTTTCAACAAAAAGAAAGGGAAATAAAAAGGAAAAGGAAAAGATAAAAGGAAAAGGAAAACAGAAGATTGATTATTATACTTGTCACACCTATCACTTCAAAAACAGTTTTTGAGGCTTGACATTTTCCGTGGCCTTAAATAATAAATTCCAGGCTAAAAGCCTGAGCAAATATGATTAGTCAATTAATAAATGTTATTGACTTAAAAACATAATAACATTACACAGTGCTAGAACCATCTATTTTACATGTACTTATGTACATCTAAGTAAACATTGCTCCCTAAAACTCCTTTTCTCCATTTAAAAAATAAAATAAATCACTCTACTTTTGCAGTGATACTTGCTTAATGAAACATGTATAAATATTCAGTTTCTTTTTGAATTGCTAGCTAGCATACTGTGTGCCTACTGGGTGGTTGTATCATAATAAAATAAATCCCATTTCTCAAATGTGATATGTAAAGTTATGATTTCTTTTTAAAATTGAGAACATTCTCTGTAGTACTTTAAATAAACAGCTATTAAGAAACAAAACTTTTGCAAGCTTGGGCCTATACTTACAATAAGCATTTATTCAGTGCACTAATGTTTGGAAGGTCTGTTTAGCGTCAGCTTCAACAAACATTGAAACAAACCCAAACAAGTTAAAAAAAAAAAGCAAAGGCAGAATAGCATGCTATAGTATCTGCAGTTTATCTCCGTTGCAGTGATGTAATTTTTTAGCTCATGTCAGTTTTACATAGTCAGAAAGATTAAATGTCTTGCCTCTCCTTCAAAAGCAAAAAGTGTAGTATTTATAAAGAAAATAGTGAACACTGGCAGTGAAAGATGAAAGGAATGGTATATCTAACTTCAGTTATAATGCTATCTTTGTGATAACAGCTCTTTACCAAACAATTATTCATACAGTAACCTTATGTCTAGTAATCTAAAACTGAATAGCTGTGCAGTGATGTTGGACACTGATAAAAGCTGTAGCATAATTCAGCTAACCAATATCAATTCCCTCCCTGCCCATAAAGCAAAATCTATCCAGCCTTGATTTTGAAACATCTCCAAGCAACAGCCCAAGATAGCACTTACAAAACCAATCAAAAAAACCCAATACCATTCTGTACAAAACCAATAAATAAATAAATAAATAAATAAATGAAATTAGCCAAAAAGGTGAAGTCAAAGAAGAAAGCCTCTAATCACATCATTAAAGGTATTATTTCCACCTGAATCTTCTTATTAACAATGCCATTAGATTCTTATGTCTGGAGTTGCATTTGCATAATTGATATTTCTTTTCCAGTAAGTTTTCTAAGTGTTAGTATGCCACTTTTCACCAAAAATTGGCATGGTTCTAACCTTTGTGACCCACCAACTGCATAAAAGTTTAGATCCAGGTTAAGTGGTTTGGCATATTGTTTCATTTACTTGCACTGTAAGAATGACTTAGGCTCATATACATCATAAAACATCAGTATTTAGTTGACTTCGTGGCCTATTTCTTCTGAACAATTTTTACCCTTGTTGTAGTGCCTAGTCTTAGTTAACTGTCGACTTTCTAGAGCACTGACAATTTTTACCTTGCCTTCTAGAGGGCTGAATACAGAAGGGATATATTCTAGAGAGAACTGCCGAGCATTTTGGGGTTGAAGATTTTTCAGTTGCACACTGCTCCTACAGTATTTCATTTCATTCCTATAATAAACTCTTGGTCATCTCATCTGAACTCCAGACAATGCATATGATTGTATCGTGCTTATCTGTAGAATATAGCATGCACAGAGACTACTTTTAAGTGCGCCAATTGCTAACGCCATCATGGAGGAGTGCGTAAAAAACTATTGTTATTTCTATTTGATTGTTTTATTTTTGTTCTGCTAAACAGAGCAAAAAAAATTAGTATTATTCATTTGTTCATGCAATGAAGTTACATAATGTATGCTTTACACACCTCTTCCAAATCAAACCATAGTAGCTTTGGAAAATAAGTACTTACATGGGCTACTGAGGACATTTTTAACATCTCTTTATGCAACTGTGAGTCTTCCTATTTTGTTCTCTAAGTCCTAAGATAAATGAACAGTCAGTGAAGTTTGTAATGGTTTGGGTTCCACTCTGCCACATAGGGTTATTAGTATAATTTTGTTCTGCAAAGGGTATGACAAGGTGAGATAGGAGGATAGGATCTTCACCAGGGCTGTGAAACAGAAGTGACTATTGAAAGTTGATGTAATATCACAGGCAGTAAAAGGAAGCTGCAAAATTCAAGTGCTGTGATTGTTCCATTTAAAAAATAGGGATTACTGGTTTTGGCACCTAGGGAAAATGGATTTTTCTGATAGCTCAAGAGATGATCACTGATAATTGAAAGACTGGAATAATAGTTAAAGGTTATTGGTACAACCCATGCGAAAAAAGGTAGTGATTCTGTGAAGCGTGATGGCAGCTAAAACTTACAAAGTGCTGTGTAGCCTAGCAGCTCCTAATAAACCAGCAGACAACATTTTTGGGCATGCAGAAATTTTAGAAAAACAATCTCTTTCCACAGCAACTGGTGGCTGCAGAGTGTTTCTACATTTCTAAATGGAGTAAAAAGAAGGGAAACTACTTTTGAGCGTATAGTGGAACTGAATAAATTGACAGAGCCCTGTCAGTTCTATACAGGGCTCTGGTCAGGTCAGGAATTTATACAACCCATGGTGGAATCTGTCCCTAGGAAGCAAACAGAATGGAGCAATCCAAAATCAGCTGCTCAGTGAATCTGATCTGACCATAAAATACACATCAGCATTGTTGTTTTAGGGTGGGTTAGCACTGAAGAGGCCAAGTTGTTGCCTGGTATCCCATAAATGGTGAATTCAGGGGTTGGAGCAGAAATTACACCAAGAGTAGCATGAATTACGTTTTAATTCCATGTTAATGAAATGCAATATTAAAAATACTTTTTTGGTTTAAGGGCAAATCCTGTAGAAACTGCAAAAAAATGGAGAACAGATGTTGCTCAATTCATTGAGTCAAAGCCCAGCTCATTGCAAGAGTATAGCAACTTACAGAGGATAAGACCTGAGACCTTTGAATTAATTTTTTGCAGAAAAATGACAAAAAACCCCAGACTTCATGGTTGGTAGTTTTGAACTTCAATAGGAACCAAAAGTAATCAGCTGTTCTCAGGAGTCTGTCAATAATTTCAGGGATCTTTTCCCATTTTTAGTGACTCAGACTTTGCTGTTTCCTTTTATATAAATATGGCTGCTGGCAAAATGGTCATTTTTGTAAATTCACTGGTTAGTTGCTACTTGGAAGATAAATCCATATACCAAATAATTTAAACCTTATTTTTCTAGAGGTTTCTCACCTATTTCTGATGGTTAACTTTCAAATGTCTATATATCATCTCTAAAAAATTACTAGATGCTTTTGGAACGTATACTAAAACATCAGTCATTAAGAATGTTTGATGTTCTGAATTCTTACATACCTCAAATTGAGTTTCTGATCACAGTTAGTATGAGGTGAATGCAATTTAAAACTGAAATCTAAAAAAAGTAACAAAAGCCTATTGATATGGACAGAGTTTAGCCATCTATGGTTAGTACTGCAATCCTGAAAATGTTAATCAGGTACTACCTATTCCCTAGCCTACCTTCTGACTAAATCTATGAAATGTAAATAATAATTATCATCTAAGAATGAAATTCAGGTTTGTCTTACAAACAAAAAATCCCAAGGTTTGTCCTGTACCTACAGTCAGGAGGTAGCTGAGCATCCATACAGTGTTGTGATAATCAGTTCCTCGTGGGAGCATTGCCTTGCACAAACAAACCAAATAATTTATTGTATAAAAAAACCCCAGGCAACTTAGTCCATAAGGACATGTGAAACAACCCCCAAATCCCAGAAGTTGCAGTCCCTCTCTCCACCCCCTCTCTGAAAGTTCTAATTCTGCAGCTACACCTCTGAAAAGTTTTTCATGTTCCCTTAAGACAGATGCCTAAACCAACAGAATGAATTAACTTATGAAGATAGCAGATTCTTTCCATTAACTATAGATAGAACATCAAACGTCTAGATTAGACAAACTTTTGCACAGATGATATAGGAAGATGAATGTCACCACTTGCTGTCTACCTTCTGACTTTTTAAAATATGTGAACAACTAACAATTTTACAGCAGAGGTACAATCTCCAATGTATTACATTTAAAATTAGTGGTAGCATGTTTTGCTTTTTCTGGAATTTTTGCGCCTGTCTTTGTAAGTAATGCATGAATCCAAATGTTCTCATACTGCAGAATGAACACTGCAGTTCAATAGTATAATAGATATGTAAATGCATTGACATTATTATACTAGTGACTGTACTCACAAAATTAGGAGTAAATCCTGTTTAATTGTTTGACACAAATGTCATAGTCGTGCGTTCAGGAGCTGTCTTTTTGACTTGGAATTTGAAACTTGCTGTTTGAGTTCACTAATTTTTGGTGATCTTTCTCTCAAAGGTTTGGGTCCTAATTCTGAGATATCTAACTTCCTTTCATTTTTAATTATGTCTAAAGATAGTACTTTGGACTGCTACACATTGGCTCTAGCTTCATATTTAGAGTGTAAACCATGAGTTGGGGGGGAAGTAAACAAGCAGTAATTGTCATTTCAAAATAAACTATTTCTTCAAAGTGTATAAAAACCCCACATTTTTTCCACCACTGAAAGTTTAAAAATAATTTTAAATACATATATCACTAAAAAGGAATATATTTAAAAGCATGTTTCAACTTTAACTCACAAAATGAATGAACCTGAATATTTGCAGTAAGCATTAAATTGAGACATATAGGATAAAACATGATTATGGGAATGTTCATGCAGTTACAGTTTCCATCGTGGGATTGTTTTGTTTAGAGGTAGGATACTGTACATTAGGAAAAAAAAATGCTTCATTTAAATGATGCTACAAGAAGAAACAATTTATATTTTGCCATTTGTTTTTCATTCTAAATTAAAACTGTGCTATTTCTACAGTATAAATATGTACTTAATTATAAGAAAGAAAAGAGAAAAGGAAAGGAAAGGAAAGAAGGAAAGGAAAGGAAAGGAAAGGAAAGGAAAGGAAAGGAAAGGAAAGGAAAGGAAAGGAAAGGAAAGGAAAGGAAAGGAAAGGAAAGGAAAGGAAAGGAAAGGAAAGGAAAGGAAAGGAAAGGAAAGGAAAGGAAAGGAAAGGAAAGGAAAGGAAAGGAAAGGAAAGGAAAGGAAAGGAAAGGAAAGGAAAGGAAAGGAAAGGAAAGGAAAGGAAAGGAAAGGAAAGGAAAGGAAAGGAAAGGAAAGGAAAGGAAAGGAAGAGAGAAAGAGGAAAGAGAGAGGAAGGAAAGAAGGAAGGAAGGAAGGAAGGAAGGAAGGAAGGAAGGAAGGAAGGAAGGAAGGAAGGAAGGAAGGAAGGGTGACAGACATGCTGGAACAAGCAGAAACATCCTCTTTTTTTTTTTTTTTTTTTTTTTTTTTTTTCATTTACAGCATTGTCTGTCAAAATGTAGAAGAATATTTTCATCTCAATTATGAATTTGGGGGAACGTAAATTAGAGAATAATATCCAAACAAATACTCCACTTTCTTTTAATTAATGTGATGTTCACAAAACTCACAATGTATAAGCTGATAATCTTTTTCTGATTCTCTTTTTCTCTTTAAGTATGGAGAAAAGACAGTTCACTCTTTTACATAAAAGTGAAACAAAACAGGCAAACTGTACTTGTAGTCCTATGCCAATATTTAACTATTATATAAAGATATCAACAGCCTCACTTGATTGATTTTGCAGCCTTCCTGTTTCTTTCTGTTGCTGCTGGTACGCCACAGGAAATCAAGACCAAATGTTGATTCCCAGCATCACTGAAGTTAAGGGAAGTCTTTCATTCTGCTGACAGACACTTTTATAGCTTTTTCATATAAAGACTAACAAGGTCAAACATTTTATATCCAGCTGTGGATTCTGATTTCATCATAGCTCATAGTATATAAATCTGACCTGTTAAGAATTCCCTGAAGATGCAAATCAGTGTCTTCTTGAAAACTGTTGCAACACATTCCATCTCATCACTGCCTTTTTGAAGAACAAGAATAGTCCTTATATAAAGCCTGTGAAGTGCTTGTGAATGCTTTTGACACAGGACAACTTCAATATCAAAAACTGAATGTGTAAATCATGTTTTGTCTTACACTTTCTTAAAAATAATTAACCAAGAATGATGCTGAAAAATGGATTACATATCTTCAAAGGAAAAGTGAAATAATTATAAATAATAATCAGAAACCAGAAACAAATCTTTAAATATCATATTTTCAGTTTCGAGTCACCATGCATTTTAGCATCTTCTATTGTTGTCCACATGCCTTTAAACTATGATTTATATACATAACTTTCATATATTTTATTTCCTTTTCTCTTTCCCTTACAAAGTATTTCACAAAGGCCAGTCAGCCCCATTCCACCCCCTACCCCCACCCTACAAACCCCAGCAAATGTTTTGTTCTTGTTGCTAAGACATATATGTTTAGCACTGTTAGTTTCTCAGACTGGGGTGCTTCTTGACTTCCTACTGTCTCTTTATCATCATCATATTTCCCAGGACTTAATCTGTTTAAAAGTGTTCAGAACCTGCCCATTCATTCTTCTGCTCCTAAGTTGCATTCTCTAGAAAAATCTCTCCTCAGACTTTGTCCAAAAGCTTCTCAGTTTGTAAGTGAACACAGTCACTCAATAAAAGGTAGTGAATGAAGAAGAACAAATATACCCAGTGGCAAATACTGCAGCTCACAGAGTCCAAGCTAATGCAGAGTGTATGGGGGCCATAGGTCAACTGGCAGAAACCTCAACAATTTAGACAATACGTCTGACAACAGTAATAAGTAGGAAAAAAAAGAAGAAAGGTGTACAGTGAAACAGAAACTTGTGATGAGTTTAGGTAAAAAAAGAAGTAGGTGAAAAAGAAACTGAACTTTTCTAATAAACACAGTAATATCAAGGAAAGGAGATACTCAGAATATCATCAAAGTCAAAGCAATGCCAAAAATCATTGAACAACATTTAACAAAATATTACCAGCAGAAAAATGCAAAGATTCAAGCAGAGCTGCTCTCCCCATGAAGCCATGGTATCAAACAGGGCACGAGGACAACAAAGGAAAGACATCAATAGTATGGAGCACTTATTAGATCAGATGCACAACCAGACCACTGGAAGGTTAGCACAGTGTTAAAGGAAATGCCAGATAAAAAGTGAGTATATTAGCTCCGCCACTCATAGAACAACATTGTAAACTTTGCATAAGGGTAAAAACATAAAAAATGGAATAAACTAGATGTGGAACAAAGGGGGCAAGGAGAGAAGGAGGGAAAGAAGGAAGGGGAAAAGAGAGACATAAAGGGAAAGAAAAAGAAGGGGATCAGGAAGGGGAAGGGGAAGGGGCAGGAGAAAGGGAAAGGGAAGAAGGAGAAAGACACTGCAGGAAAGGGAGGAAGGGAGAAAGGGAGGGAGGGAGGAAGGGAGAAAGGGAAGGACAGAGGGAGGGAAGAAGGGAGGGAGGGAGAAAGAGAGGAAAGGAAGGAAGGAAGGAGGGAAGGATTTTTTAATGCAAAAGTTAATGACAATAAGTTTAATTGGGTAGCTTAAGAATTATTTTACATGGAAACAGAATGAATATTTTGAATAACAAAGGTATTTATCCCAGGAGCTAGCCAAATTCTTTCTAAACATAACAGTGCTTTTTGCCTAAAGATCTGATTTATTTCTTACAATTTCTTTTCTCCAGGTTGACTCTTCTGGCTGACTCAGGAAAAAGGACATAGCTGGATGTTGACAGATGAGAGAAACTGATCTTGTGGTGTTTTCAGTGATATACCATGGTAAAAACTCATTCTTCCAATATTCTGTGTAATGATTGGCAAAAAAAAATCAATTTCAGTTCAGATGGGGAGACAAAGAGAGAATGAAACAATAACATAATGAAGAACCAAAAGAAGTTTGGTTGGAGAAGCAGAAAAGGAGGAGAAACAAGAGAATAAATAAAAACAGAAGTGAGAAAATGGGGAAAAATTTGAAGCGGTCTAAATGGTCTAAAACAGTTTTTTTAACCAAACATAAGACATTGTTACAAACTACCTGTAGGGCTATGTTTTATATGTTTGCAGTAGGGACACTAAAATGGGAAAAGAAGATCTAATGTGCAATATTAGATTTTCAAAAGCCTGTCTGGGAATCTTGCTGATTGTCTGCATCAATGAGCAACAGTGTTTCAATGAAGGCAGCACGCACACTCCATCTGGACTTCTACTGGGATCATTTCATTTTTTAAGGACCATGACTGAATTCAGGCCATTTCTAGTTACCAAAAAAATGCATGGTAGTTCATGGTACAGGTAAGATTACTTGCCTTGAGATTCCTATGTCATGCTATTGACAATAGGGAGAGTAAAGACTAACCTCCTAACCAGCACATGCTATAAATGCTGTGCTTCTAGGGAAATAATCTAGACACCTGACTCCACAAATTTTAGATTAGCAGACTAGATTAGTATACTTCTGCACAGCCATTAATGTAATGTCAATGTTTGTCTCTCACCATCTAGATTATAGCAAACAAGAAACAATAGTAGGAAAGGAGAAAAGGCACAGATACAAGTTTTTTAAGGTTCTTCAGCAGAAAACAAGTAAAATAGAAGTGTAACCAAAAACTAAATGAAGGGAGGAAAAAGGGAGAACTAGATAGAGTGATATAAAAAAAAGAGAACAATAGAGAAAAAAGTAAGGGGTGAAAATGATGCCCTGAAACATGATTAAATGTAAGATAAGATGTCAATAATTCATATAAAGAAATGGCTGCTTAGAAATGCAAATCTTACCTCATCTTGGTATGGAGATATAGTCAGCATACAGGTGTGACGGGGGTCTGCGGTCTGTCAGTAATCATTCAGTATTTTATACTAAATTAAAAAAAAAAAAGACCTTGAATAATTTATACTAAATTTCTCATTCTGCCTCTAAGAGGTGAACATAGTACCTGGAAGCAGCTGGTCTGATGAACTCATGACTGTAAGGAAGATGCAGAACAGAATTATGTCAATCTGACTCATAAGGCTGCTTACCTATAGCATAAGAACGCGTATGATTGTGACTACATTTGAAGACAAGGTGATGGAAATACATTTCCATGTCCACCCTGGGTTGAGCAGAACCTGAGGTTATCAAGAAAGCTGTTGACAGTGTACCTTGTCTGTATGAGGATGTATTACCAACTATGAATCCAGACACTCTGTAAACTCTCAAAGTAGGACCAATTTCTTCACTTAACCTTTCCCTTCTCATCAGGTAAGGCAGTATCGTGTTCAGAGAGAAGCAAAGAGTGATTTCCTTTTTAGAAAGGTAATGGTGTAACCACTTGTCATTCTCTACTGAAGCTAAGAGACCACTGGCAGGTTGGATGTATGGTAAATCTAAGAATGTTACCTACAGTCTAAACCTAAATAATCTCATTTAACCCATACTTTGAAAACACCTTGCTACTAAGACAGCTGCTTTTGTGTAAATTCCCTGAAAGACAAATCTTTGATGCCAAAGGTTACGAGAGCATATATATCCCAGTCAGCAGAATATGAAGAGAGATATTCCCTCACACTGACACTGGGGTTGTGTTGAGAGGACATAAAGACACAGCACCTAGTGATAAAGGATTATAACAGTTGTATAGCGCAAAAATGTACCTGTGTGCAAGCATGCATAAAGTTTAAAACCACTTAAATTTTAATAACAGGAAAAAAACTATGGTAATGATCATGTATTTCCAGGTATTAGGCTTATCTAGACAAGCAAGAAAGAAGTCAAACCATAAAACACCACTTTTGCTAAGGGGAAAAATCAGGGAGAAGATTTAATACTGTTTTCTCAACCATAATTTCTATTTGTGCAAAGTTAGTCACGCATTTAAATATCTTCCTGAATAAGAAAATCCCAATAAATTAAGTCCACATGTGCACTGGGTAATGCACATTGATGTGTCCATCTTAATTTGATTGTGAATATCAAGACTGGGAGAAAACTTAATGTATAATGGTTTTAATTTTTATGGCTATAAATATCTTTCAAACATGTAAGGTAGCTGTAGAGAAACAAAGTGTGAACATTATGAATATGACTATTCAGCACTTGCTGTTGCACTTTTCCTAATTAAAGAGTTATTTTTAAAGATTTGATTTGGCTCATTATTTCTTTTGCAGTATTTTTGACAAAACTTAATTGTTGTGAAGTGACAACTTGGAGATGGAGTCTTAGAGCAAGTATCATGTTGACACAGTAAATATATTTAATATTATATTACATATATTTCTGAGAAATTATTTCTCTCTGGTTTTGGTGTTATATAAGCAATTCCACAATGCATCTCTAAGCAGCAGTTTTGTGGGTGTCTTTGCTTTTTTCCCTTTTATTCTTTTGGTTATCATATGTAAAACAAATTAAGAACACCATGAAATCTGATGCTGGGATATTTGCACAATGCTCATCTCAGAACAGTCTCTCTTATCCCCTGTTATCCCCCCATTCTCCTCTTCACCAGGCTAAGCAGAATATAAATACATTCAATTTTCCAAATATTAAAGTCTGTGACAAAAGTCCTCAAAGATGAACCCTTTGAAAAAAAATGCGTTTCACCAGCTTTTATAACTTTGCTGCATGAGAATAGTAATGACTATCTCAACTCTCCAAGTTCATATGTAGTTGTTAGATTTTGCTTTGAATCCACTAGCTATCAATCCACTAACTTTGATTTCAAGCTAGCCATCACTCTCAAACACAACAGGCAATTGGTCTATTTCCTTCCATGCTGAAACAGAATTCAAAATTTTATTGGGTATTTAAGTGTATCATGACATAAATCTCTTCCATCAGTACTCCAAGGATTGTTAAAGCTAGCCTACTAGATCAAATTTTAGCACCTATTGAAGCATGCTTGTTTCCTGAGAGTTAAAATAAATAAAACAGGTGAACAGCATGCTGCAGATGATTCATAAACATGTGAGTTATAGTTTCTGTTTTCTTTTTCCTTTTTTTAATGTCCTCAATAACTGCCTGCAAGTCTTTCCCTTAGATCAGGTTTGTTAGTCACTTTCAGAAGAGTTATATCAATTTACATGTTTAAGTCAGTCATATTGGCATTTTTAAAGGGGCTCATTTTTTTCCAGCAAGGAAGGTGTTTTGGAATTAACTCTTTATAGGCCAATATTTATACCCTAAATCATTAGAAAGACAAGCTTCTTTTTCTAAGGTGCAAGGCACAGAATACCTACAGAATATATCTAGAATTTTATATACATTATCAGAAAGCAGAATATAGTCAGAAATTTATTTAATAGGAAAATTAAGGATTTGGTGACAGTTTGTATAAATTACAGCTGAAATTTTCAAAGGTAGTCTGGCTGTTATTTATTAAAACTCATAGCAAAAAGCATTCTGAATCAGCTGAGATGGGATGTCAGTATTGAACACTCGTCATTTGGCTAGTATAGTAGATGAAGTAAAATTTAATTTCTGACAATTTATGACGGACCAGAGAAACTATGGGTATATATTAGGAAGTAGGATACACTTATCAGTGTTATTTACCATCTTACTTTTGAAATAATTCCTTGCTTTCCCTGAGCCGTAACATCTTCTTGTGAAGCAATATGTCCTGCAATTGTAAACAAAACCAAACTTCATTAAGCTTCCTTATAAGAAACATTGTGGTTGCTCTGACATTGTTGACATAATGTCTAATGGATTAATCTGATCTACAATTTCATTCTGTATATTTCTTTCATTGAGAAAATTATTATTTATCTTCTATTAATATTCATATCCCTGCAAATGCTTCCTCCTGCATTTCTCTTTCACTTCCTACCTTGTTCCCCCAAAATGCAGTTAGATAGTTTGAGTTTAAAAGTGAAACATGTTTATAATAGTCTGAAGACTTTTTTTCAAATCATCATACACAGCTACAACCAAAAGCTGTGCAACGATTATTCTCAGTTAAGTCTATTATTAGTAACAGATCTCAGGACAGTACCAGTAGCTAGGACTGATGAATTCTTACTTGGTCATTATCATAAAAATGAAAATACACTTATCTATGAAGTCCTTTGGACTTTTTCTCCTTTTAATCTTTGCATTTCACTTATTTTCTTCACTACAACCCATGGAAATGTTTTCTTACAAGGTTAACTTCTAAGTGTGTGACCAATTCTATTGACTTCACAGTTAGTCAAGTGCTTAAGTCTTAAGCATGATGTAAAAACTTCAGTTCCTCTAAAAGCAGGAAAAGACTTCCATTGTCTCTACAACATGCATAGTTATTTGCCTTTTCTCCATACACATTCTAACCCCTAACTGGAGGTTACAGAAATATGAAAGCTTAATAAACACCAGTCCGTCCATTATCAGAATTGAATCAATTCATAATAAAATCCCACAACACCGCATTTGCTATCTAGCTGAACTAAAACCTAGAAAAAACAAATTGCCTTGACATCTGACTTTTTGTCGGTCAGATTTGTCCTCAGAGCACTACAGTTCATTTAGAGCTCAGACTAACTCTTAAATTCCTAGTATCTCCCCACCTTTCAGAAGACACATTCTTTCAGGAACAGGATCAAGATCACTGCTCAGTTCTTATGGGCCTTAAGTTGTTATATGCTAACTTCAGGCACTAGCAACATGGAATGGTTTGAAAACCAAGACATGAGAGGAACTGTATTTTATTGATGATCCCTTGAGTCGTCAAAATGCCTCAGAACACCACTTTTATAAGGTAATAAATCCACTGGAGAATTATCTAAACCACCCAATTTTCATTAGTATTTTTTGTTCATTTTCTATCTGCAGCATTGGTACTAACAACACATTAAATATTAAAGAAAATATGGAAAATGCCCTATGGGACAATGTATTTAACATAATATCTAAGGCTTATATTATTGGCTGTCAAGTTTAATATAAATAAGTAATATTTAAGTTCAATTTTCAGTGCAGGATTCTCAAAACATTTTGCAGCCCATATAGATTTCCATCATGGGTTACTAGGAGTGATAAGTCCCCAGCAGCAAATAACATCAAAATGAAACAGGTTTTGTGTCAGTTCTCTGGTTTGTACACATCTAAGAATTGACAAGAAACATTATGTCCCATAGACTTGTCTTCCTAGGTACAGGGTATGTAGAATTCCCATTGAAGGCACTGGGACTCCTGCTAATGAGTACATACAAGATCAGCCCTATGATATCACTTCAACAGTACTCCAAAAGACTTGGGAAATACAGAACCAAACTTATTTGAATAGTCTTGGGAATTCCTATCTTCCTATGTTTCTGATTGCCTATTAGACAACTGTAGTCTTAATTTCCATTTAATTTTCATCCATGTAATTTTAAAATGCCATTTCTTTTAATCTAAGATGTTCACTGGCAACTGAGTTCTAATTGCTTAAAAAACAGGTTCAAGTGCAATTATTAAAGAAATTTTTGATTGCCTGAGGTAGATAGATATAATTTCCTAGACTGTACAAATTAGTTGTCATTGATCTGCTTGACATTCCATGCATATCTATATATATGTGCATATATATATTATATATATATAACTTTAAATCTTGTTTAATAGCTGAGGGTTATTAGAATAATTTCTGATCATGATGATTCATGATACATGTTGATAGGTTTTCTCAGTAGAAACTGACACTGATTAATAGGTAAGCTAAGAACTTGTTGTTATAAATGCTTACATACAAGCAGCAGATTCCTTTTTTAAGGTAAAATAAAGCTGTGGAATTCAAGGTCCTGAAACAGAAGCAAACTGGATGACTGAGTCTTGCTTCTTGCTTCTCTACAGTATTTCTTTGGCAATGCCTTTAACTTTTGATGTTATTTGTGGTAACATGTTGTCATAAAGTCTGCTAACACTAGACCATTCTTCTATGCCATATCTGAATTTTCTTATAATTGCCTTCAGAGGTGAGAGTTTTCATGTGTACCTCATTTATTTTTCTAGGCAAATATTAATTTACCACTATTTAATGTTATGGCCCATACTGACTTCTGTTGTTTATCTACTGAATGGGTAACACAAATAAAAAGTTGTTACATTCCATGTACATGAACTTCATCTGAAGTAATCTTTGTTTAACAAGTCTATGTTTAATAAGTCTATGTTTTTCCCATATCTCTGCATTATCACTGATTCCTAACACTTCACAATCCCCCTGTTTTGGTTTGTATTGTCACTCTTTGTATTTTTTGATTCCAGTAGGACATAAGTACCTAAAGTAGTTTAAAAGGTCTCCAGGCTGAAACACTTCTGGGTGTCTCCAGAGGTAAAAGGGAAGAATTTTAATGTTTCAAGTGTAAGTGTTTTATGAATGTTAAATTCCTGTCTTTGGCCATCAAGTAAGCAGAGTTTTTGAGAATTTAAGCTTTTGATGTTTAAGTTCTACCTATATACTTGTGGGGATCTGGGTCTGAGTGAATTTGGTAAGGTCACAGAAGGAAACCTAACAGATCAGGACTTCTTACCACTCTTAGGCTAGTGTCCCAACCACAGAAAGACTCTGCTTTTCCTTAGTTCAGTTGAACCAGTTGTTTTTATAAAGTCTCTTCTGAATTTGCTGATTAGGGTTATTTGCAACAGTGAATTTGAGGGACCTATCCATTGGTCACTGTGATAAAACAATTTTCTATAAAACTCTTCAATGGTCATCAAAACACTAAAAACTTTTAGAAACTCTCAGTGTATAGTATAATCAATGCAAATGGTTTCCAGTCCATTGAGAAAGTGGCATTTCAGAACTCTAGTCTTACCCAATGTTCACTTGGAAGGCTGTAAAAGCTTTTCCCGTTAGTTTTTGTTTAATGCTTCGTGCTAGCTGTCTTTTACAAGGTGTCAAATTTGTCTCCATTCTGTATACCACATGTAATGATCTGAAAAGGTCTTCTGAAGAATTTCTGGTACTGTTTGAATTGCACACACATAGACACTGGGTATTAAATTCTGTTTTCTCAGTGGCAGTCTGGAACATAAACAAATGCATTCGAATGTTTCAGCTACTGAGTTTCCTAGCTCATTTATTGCTCTCTATATTAAAAAAGAAAAGCCTTAAGAGATTTTCAGAGTCAAAGATCCCATATTTCTTTCTAAGCTTGATTTCATGCAAACTTTTAAACTGTCTTCTACATACAGATTATGTTGTGCAGTCTTACTTGGCATATACTATAATCACATTTCAGTCTGACTATAACCTGATGGTTGTGGGTGTTTTTTCAGATTTATCAAGGTTATTATTCTATTTATCTGTGCTGACTTTATTTGTTCTGATGTGATGTTGTAGAGGCCTTTTTGCTGTTTCTAATGGTTCATCTTCCTTAAGCTGTCACACTCACAATTTTGGATAAAATGTCAGGCTTTACAAACCCTTCTGGTGCTGTTGCAATCTTTCTTGTCTTGAGACAATCTATTTGAGGGATTCATGCTAAGAATCTTACTAGGTTTTTTATTGTAGAGTATTAATTTATTTTTCAATGAGAAACAATGCAAAGCTGAGCTTTAAATGTTATTTATGTAGATTCCCTAACTATTAATGTAACCACTGAAAAATCACTTTGTTTGAAATAACCCATTTACAGATTTTGGGTCATATTTATTCTGGGTTCAGGTCCAAACTTTTTCTCTTTTTTGGGAGAACAAAACAAACTAAAGCTATGTGAGACAAATTCCTAACTGAGATAGATAAACTGACCTATTTCCATGTACCCAGGCTACATAAATGAAAATGAAATGTTTGCAGTAGTCCAAAGAGGGGCCCCAATTTGTTGAGAAATGAAAATGGAAAGTTTCATTGACAATCTCAGTTATACATATTGAGCAATGAAATAATATTTAACAATACGTTTCCTTCTATTAAGCTGTCAATCATAAAGATAGTGTTAACCTGTACTAGCATTGTCCTCAACATAAGCTCTATGACTTTTCTCTGTATTATTTATTTCTTTTCTGTTCCATTTCCTCTTTCATTTTCTGCTGGTATATTACTTTGTAGTAAGTGAAACATGAACACTCATTTCCACTTGCAAAACAGACCACTTACTAATTGGAACATAAAGAGGTTTAGTACATTTACCACTGTGTTTTCCATGTAACAGACATAAAATACACTGTGATCAAAGAGAAAAGATGTGGGCTACCCACTTAACTCTGTCTTAAGCATTTTTTATGGAAAAGTACATATATTAAGAAAAAGATAGTGTAATGTTCTCTCTGTTTTTCATTACTATAGTGATGCAGAATAGCCATAAAGTTGTTGTATCTAACCCTTTGAGAATGTTTTTGACTGATGAAATTTCTCATGGCAGATAATCAACATATATTCTACCTTTGAATCATTGCTGGGAGAAAAGTGGCATGATAAGGCTTCTATTTTTGCTTTGTATACACAAATATATTCTTCCTTAGATAGTAATTTCCGATAGCTGTGAACAGGATGTTCTTGTGCACTTAGAGATATTGAAAATATTTATTTTTATCATTGTAAGTATTCTCATATGCATTTTCTATTTATTTACCACACTGAAGCTGGTCAGCACACTATACATATATATAATTTTATGAAGGTCAACTCCAGTAAAGTACTGTCAGGGTCATGATTGTCCCAACGTGCTCTTGCCCCACAGGGCCTGCCTGCTGCTCTTGATAACTCAGAACCAAAAAAGCCTTTACTTTAGCTAGGCCTCCAACATGGCCTTCACTAGTATTCACATAGCCAACGTAGTGAAATACAGACTGATAACTGGGTGCAAAATTGGCTAAACTGTCAGGCTTAAAGCTTATTGTCATCAGCAGTCCAATGTCCAACTGGCAGCCACCTCATGCATCAGTACTGCAACTAATACTGTTTATTAACAACCTGGATGGTAGAATGGTGTGCATCCTCAACCAGCTCACAGCTGATATTAAAATGAGGGAAGTGGTTGATTGCTACTTAAAGTGACCTCAACCAGAGGGGTAAAAAAAAAAGGTGGACAAAAAGCTTGTGAAGATTAACAAAGGTAAATGCAAAGGTCTATGCCTGGGACAAAGTAATCCCATTCAGCAGTACAAGCCAAGGCAGACTGACTAGGAAACAGCTTTGCCAAAAAAGACCAGGTAAACATCAAAGCTGATCATGAGCTAACATTGTGACCCTGCATCAAAGAGGGCCAACCACATCCTGGGCTGTACTAGGGGAATTGTAGCCAGCAGTTCCAGGAGGATGATTCTTCCCCTTTATCTAGCATCTATGAGACATTTTGAGTGCCTTGGTAGAAGAAAGACTTTCATGTATTGGAGTAAGCCCAGTGCAGGCCACCAGGATCATTTGGTCCTCGAACACATGATGTATGAGAGGCTGAAAGACCTTGGTTTTCTCAGTCTCAAGAAGAGAGGGCTTAGGGGAGATCTTGTGGTTGTCTTCAGCTACCTAATGGAAGGAAATAGAGAAGACAAGAGTCTTCTCAGAGGTGCACAGTAACAGGACAAGAGGGAACAGATGTACAAGGTAACAGCAGTAACAAGGTAAATCATAGGTTAGTAAAATCCCAGAACATGTCCTGAGAGGGGTTCTGGGATCCCTTGGAGGGACTCAAAACTCAACTGGTTAAAGCCCTGAGCAACCTTTTCTAATTGGACATGCTCTGGGCAGGAGACTGGACTAGATAGCCTCTGGAGGTCCCCTCCAGTCTACACGATCCTGTGATTCTCTTCACTATAAAGGGTGTAAAATGTCTGGACCCAGAGTGAAATCCAGAGCTGTGAAGTGTGTAGGTTCCCAGCTTGACATATGGAGGGAAGCAGATGCTGTGTGGAAAGCTGTGTGGTCTGAGCTTTTTACGGTTAGCTAATCCCCCACCCCCCACCTCAGAAATCAAACACTTGAATGAAGCAAAGAGGATATCAATGTCCATGTTACAGATGGTGATTGTGACTTTCACTGGTGTTACATGCCTAAAAACTTCTTTTAGAAAAAAACCTCACCAGGTAAAGCTCATTCATAACAACTCAGTCTTGTGATACTGTTTAGCACCTTAGAGTAGTTATCCTAGAAACAGAAGGTGGGTTCTAAGTCTTCTCTGCCCCTAAGGAATTTTAAAATAATGTCTCTCATCTTCAGGAGAATGCTTGCACCTGATTTCACCAGGCTCTAAATCTGGATGTAACACCTGGAGCTGAAACACTGTTACTGGAGATAGAGGAGTGGGTTGCATATTCTGTATGTCACAGAAAATGAAAGAGCAAAATTGATGGTTGAGATATCTGGATGTCTTGACTGAGAAGGCAATATATGAAATACATTGAGTGTACACAGAAAAAAATTATCATAGATTTGCAGATTCTTGACATATGTACTAAATCCTTTCTTTTTTTTATTGCAAAAATCTGTACTACGTCATATTGAAGTATATCACTGAAAGCAACATGGAAATTTCTACGAGAGGTTATCTGCTAGTTATAGAAAATGAAATTGATGCAGTAATGCCTAAAATAGCTAACACACACTGTAACATAATAATGAAGACTGTAGAGGCAAATATTAACTGGAAAATATAAATACAGCTCTTAGCTAGAAGCTGCACTGAGTAGTGGAATCCAACAACATTTTATAATTTTAAGGTCTGCTACTTGTTTATTTTGATAGTTTACTTAATTCTTTGGAACAAATTTGATTGAATTACCTAGGATTTAAGTTGATTGATTAATTGGTTGATTTATTCTATTTATGCTTTTTTCTACTCATGTAAAATATTTATATTATTATTTTGTCCATCCAAGATTTTTGACACTTTATAATCTGAAATGTAAGCTGTCTGCAACACCAGCTAACTAATACTCAACAACATCTTCTAATCCCTCCTGGTTAGAGAAATGATGCAACCACATTCTATTCATGGAGACATAAAGGTTTAGAGCCAGAGTCAGTGAAAGCTGTAGGGAATGGCTTCATTGTGCAGTCTCAGAAATAACCTACTATAGAGATAACTGAGTTGGCTTTAATTAGCTAGCTTTAGTACAAGCAGCAATCCTGTAGACGTGGCTGGCATAGATCTGTGCAAGCTAATTTATTCTGCTACTCAATGTCTTCTCATAAGAAGTTTATAAGTAGATTACACAAACGTTTTAGGCACCTGAGTTCAAGAACTGTGGTCATGAAAATAGTAATTCTGAATTTTACATTATGCAGTCATTGATTACTATGCCCATGGGGCTGCAAGAACAGAATAAGAATCTAACACAATCTTCTGCAGCTTCCCCCATACGCATCCATAAGTGCCAAGAAAACTAAACTAGAGGGTATTTGAACTCTCTGTGGAGTCTTGGATGTCTTTCTGTATATTGACTATGTAGAGCTTTGCACAGAGCTTGCATGGGCAGGATACCCAAACAGAGGTTTTTAAAGGCTTTGTTAGCTTTCTGACCATCAACTGACTATCCTTTCTTACACAGCTCTTTTTTACATTTCTGTAATATCACCAAAATAGTGTCTTTATTTCATGGGACTATTTTCTGTGCTCTTTACTTCATGTTTCAAAGCACTTTGAATATAAGTAAGTGGTAAATACACTTAGTCCTGCATAAGTAGCCACTTCGATTATGTAAACTCCTGTCTTAAGAGATTTCTAAGTATCTCCATAAATAAAATACAATTTGGTCCTCAGAAGAAAACATTTTATGTCAGTCCCTGGAATGCTGTTGTTGAATATTACTTGTTATCTTAATTTTCCACTTGTATACCTGGATTTCACTTCTCAATAATTCAAAATGAGATTAATTATATGAGCTAGAGCTAACAAACTTTAGAGTTGTCTCCTTGTTCCCAGAAAGAAAAGGACATCTGTGCACCAGAAGTTCTAACCAAATGGGCAGACTACTTGTCAAAAATCACTAGGAGACATTCTACTCTAAGAACTGATAGTTTTGCTGGTGTACTCTAGTACACAGACTGTTTTATCCATAATAACACAGAAGTTTCCTAAGAAGCACTTCATTGTGAAGAACCTTTTACTTCATAAGAAACTTGGCAAAACCCCATTCTAGAACTGAATAAAGGGAAAGTTGCAGTTCTATTTCTAGAAAATTAAAATTACTACCTTTTCCAAATGTAGACTTATATGCACATAGCAAATTAACAAATAAAAAATGAAGACATTTAAAATTGTACATGAAACAGAAATTCTAAGAAACCTCATGCTTCCAATTTAAAGCAAAATAGTGAAAAATCTACTGTGATTATCCCCATGCAGTGTATATTACTGTGAAAAATTTGACATACTTACCTCTTGACTTGTTGGAGGGCCCTGAAGCAAACTAAAATGTCTAAACTACCTGAACAAGATATTTGGTCTTATTTTTCACCTTCACTATTCAGAATGGTCTTTTCAACTTTCTAAAATTCAGTAATATTACAAGACAGCTAGAAAAAAAGTTAAGAAAAATAAATGAATTTAAGAAAGAATTTTTTTAAATACAAGTTTGTAGTTCTTGTAGGGCAGCTGTATGTCTTAGCTAAGAAAAGACCTAAGAAAAAACCAATGTTTTCCTCCTCTGTTAAAGGATTCTATTATGATTTTACTCAAAGAAAAGAAAAGACAAACTGTGTAGTTGTATTGCTATCTTTGATAGCATGCCTTCTTAGAAGACACTCCTGGCATGAAATATGGGTGATTGTTTTCCTTCATATAAACTGTCATTGTAATCAATCAGTTGATAAACTGAGGGTAAGTGATGGTATTAATTTGCTAGTTATTCAGAGCATTGTTATATATAACTGTTGCCATAGAAATATCTGTATTTTACCTATGTATTTAACTTGCAGATTTGTCCAGCACAGTACAGATTGTGGAGATTTGACTTCTTAGTGAGCAGTAGAGTTTCATCCTGATGCCCTTAAACTACTACCTGCTGAGGACAGAGTTACCCAAAGCAGTTTTGTTTGCTGATAATGTCATCTTCACAGCATCTCAAGAGCTGTGTTAGCTGTATACTATAAACAGCTTACTTATTATTTTAGTATAGAAAACATGGCCATTACCATTGTATAAGCTTGCATTTTCTTGTCATCTAACTTTCACTCCCACAAGTATGCATATTTGCTGAAAGTAAACTTTATATGTAAACTTTCTTTTAACAATGTCTATCCCTAGATAGTGATGGAGCAAGAGTTTGGATTTAGCACTTCTATCATCTTCTGAATCATTCCCATCTGCAGTACAAAGTCCCTCACCATCTGTACCATGCCTGATAACTTATGCAGGCAATACAAATACTTGTCTCTTATTTCCATCAAGGGCGTTTTTTTTAAACATGGGCCATTTCTCTCGTAGGCCCTAATTCAGCAAAACACTGAATCTATACATAACAATCAACTATTCTTCATTAAACTGAATGATTGATGAAGGGTTCTCTCAATTTCTTTTAGGAAGGTTCCTCTCTAGGAATGAGACTAGCTAGATCATCTGTGCGATAGATATTTTCTAGTGCCTACACAGAGGATTCTTCTTTTGAGTAACAGACCATTAACTTGGCCCACTCTCCTGGTGTTTATGGAGCATTGTGAATATATAGGATTGACCACAGAAAGTAAAATTTTGATTTGAGGATCACCAACAAGTACATGTGTTGAAATTTCAGCGTTAAGAATAATGCCATTTTCAAACCTTTCCATCCTGAGATTAAGGAAATATCAAGTTTGGGAATAACCTTAAGCACTAGGTGTTGCTAATAGGTGAACAAAATAATCCACTTCTTATCCCTAAAAGCATTTTTATAAAATGCAACACTGGATAAACATTATCAGACAATCAAACATTATCAGTGAAAGCGTCCTCTTCTTTCTTCTGCACAACAAGAGGAGTGAAATGCACATTTAAGTACCATAAGAAAAAAAGATAGAAATAAAATAGGGGAATGTGAACTTGTATAGTCAAAAATTCCTACATTTTCCAGTCATGGCGAAGGTACAATAGGAGACATGGGTAATATATTTTGTTTTCATGTTTTGTTTACAATGGAAAAATTGCATCTAAAAATTAGTCTTGTCTTTTTGTCCTAAGAATTAAATTTTAACCCCACAGGAACTGGAATCTTATCAATAAATCACTGACAGAAATCCATTCACAAGATTTACTTTGCTTCACATATCTGGGTCTTAACCTTAAAGCTCAAACCCTCAAATGTATAGCTTCCTTTTGCACTTGGCCTTGGGTGCAATAAATGAGCACACTATGACTGCATCACAGAGGTCTAGGTTTTGTTTTAATGTGGAGAGATACAGAGGTGCTAAATATTTAGTAGTTTACAGAGTCTGAAAAAAAAAAAGGATAAATGAAAATGCTCTACTGAGTGAGATGGGACATTAGCTCATCCCTGTTACCCTGGTACTTGTTAGGGGCTGCTGAATCTGGTAGCCCTGCTGCAGCTCCCTGCCCCCAGGTCCAGTCAGCGGTGAGGCTAGGCACATCTTCCTGATAGGCACACACACAAACGCATGTATGCAGCTGCTGCACAGATCAATGCAGACAGGACACGCAGCACTTGTGCAATCACAAACAGCACCAGCGGCCTCATCCCATCCTTCTCTCTGGCTGAATTAGGATGGAGGTCTTCCTTTATCAGGATGAAGGTCTGTTAGTGGGAATATAGACACATATATGTCCAATGTGAATCCCCCCAGCAGCTGGGCTCAGACATGTGTCTCTCCAGGGGCTGCCCTGGTCCCTTGCCCTGCCCAGCTGCTGGCACCTGGCACAAAAGTCCCCATAGCTGCACTCCAGCTGCTGGAGCAGATCCCCTCACACACAATGACACAGGTGGTGCACACACACGCATGCAGACCAGGCATTGATCCTGCTGCAGCTGGCCTTCATCACTTAGTCCACCTGTTAGCTGCCCTTGGATCCTCTTGTCTCCAGTCACCTCATGCATAGACAAAGGGTCTCTCAGGTGACCACCCAGCCCTTATGGTCTCTCCAGTAAATGGCATGAACCCTCTGGTCTCTCTGGTAGCCACTTACTCCTGTTGTCTCATGCACACCTTTAGCTGGCAGCCTTCCAGGCTGCTTGACCTACTCTTCAGCCAGTCCAGCCTGATGCTCACTGGTGACATGCACTGACACACGCACCCTCACATACTCCAGCGGTGGCCCGCAGGCACGCAGCCCCTGTGAGGTCTGGTCCCAGTCTGGTTGCTGTCACTCAGAAATTTCCACATCCTTGTGCACACAGATAGAGAGCCCCTCCCCCAGGAAAATGGTCAGAAATTGAGTTTAATGAGAAGAAAGGATAGACTGCACTGATCAGGCATAGGGCATGTGCAGACAAGCACGGTAACCAGCCCCTGATTACACATGAGTAGCCTCTTTTATCCCCTTATTCCACTATTTTTCCACACTTGTTCCTTCCCCAACCACTCTAAATCCCAAAGGCACATGCGAGCCTTTCCCTGGCCCCATGACGATGGTTGTCCACCCTGGCCATGGGGCTGGTCACCTCCTGTGACATGCCAGGGAGATGAGAGGCTGAGGGAGGGTTCCCCTCTGCCCATGTGTCTCTGCCCTCCTTTGTGTGTATGATGATGAACTTTTTATCACATAATCTAACAGTACTATCCGTGGTAATTTAGGGTAAATCAACATTTGAGAAGACAAAAATATTGTCTTCCGAAGCACAGGGGAGACTGAAGTATTGCAAACTTAGAAGGCATCAGAGCATAGAAGGAAGCAATGAGATGAGGTATGCATGGATTATTCCAGTTGGTGATCTGCACAGATTGTGTCTGTGCTGCTCATGAAGACAAAGCCTTCCAATGTAGCATACAGCAAAACTGTTCTCTTCTTCAAGTCCAAAAGTCAGTTTTATTCTTACATTGAAAAAGAAAGTAAGATGTCTAAGAGGTGAGAAGGAAGATTTCCTGTTCTGCCTCAGAACATTAATTCACCATGCTCCATGGGCTGCAGATAGCATCTCAAAGGTAAATACAATTTATTACATGTGAGAAATATAAAAATAAGAAAATAAGTAGATATGATAAAGCCAAAGGTATTACTGATGGTGAACTGAAGATAAATAAAGGAATAAAGGAAAAAGCTGGGCTGCAGCATATATTTATATACTGGAAAGATATATTAAAAAAATAATAATCTTGCAATCTTAAGCTGTTGTAACTAACAGATACTCCAATAACTTACAGCTGTTAACACAATTACGCTTACTGAGAAGATAATAAACCTTTTTTTCAAGACTGATTCATTTAATTTCAATGTACAGACATTTCTATGCATTTGTTAGCAAGGCTGAATTTTTTTCTTATTATTAGACATTGTTTTCACAGAGACTAAGTTATCTTCAAATCTTCTCTCAAGTAGTCTGAGTAGATTCATTTTCTTAAATCTGACATCCCAAAATTTATTTTTCTAGCCTTTCAATCATTATTTTCAATCTTCTCTGAATGTTTTATAGAATTTCCATATACTTTAACAGCAAACACCACATAGTTGTGCAGATCTCCAATTAAAAAAAATAAATATTGTTGGATAAACAACCAAACTATGCCCTACATCTCTAATAATACCACTATCATCATTATATTAGCTAAATTTTTGGGTTACTGACATTTCTGAGATGGGAACACCCACGTCTATAACTATCCAACATGTGCCTCTGATGTCTGCATATGGCAAGTTTTAAAAGAACCTTGAGATATCTGATCAGAGTACATCAAAAGACTTCTAATAAGAACTTACAACCCCCCCCCAAATTATAAATCAGATTCTTTATGAAGAGTCGCCTTCTGTGAAATAAGGCTTTTAGAAGTCCACAGATTGTCACTGGATTTCAAAATTAAATACTTTATCATTTTGTCAGTGTTTAAATTGGCACTAATTCCTATCATCCTAAATATTTTAAATATTGGCAATATTCAGACTTTTAAAAAAAATTGTAATAAATACTGGAGCAATACTGACACAATTGGTACAGAGCAAATTTCTTAATCTGAATGAAGGATAGATGTTTGACACTTTCCTAAGTGTCAACTAGGGCACTTAAATCATGTGTTTTCTGAGCTTGCTATTTAATTCATAATGTCATCCACAATGGATGTGTCCTCACATTTTCATCCAAGTACAAAGCAGAATTTAGGGAGAGATTTTTGCTTTACTACTTTCAATTTTATGATCTACCTTTTGCCAGTTCTCTAATGAGACCAAATCTCTGTTTGATTTTATTCCCTCTAAAAATGCTTTCTTATTTTCTTTAACTCTATTAGGCATTAGTTTTATTTCACATCTTTTTTCTCTTCTCTCTCTCAGGAATTTTTACCTTGTTTTTACTGATTTTGTTGGCATCTGCTGAACAATGCTGAATTATTTTCAGCTTTTGCTTCTTTCTTTAAATTTTTTTCCCCATTTGGTTATAACAACAATTGCTTTAAACTTTATTAAAACTGTCTGTTTAAAGTTCAGAAAAAATATATTCAATGAGTATAATGAGCTACAAATGCCAAGTCACTATTACTAAACCATAGCCAATACAAGACCTTCACCTCTGTTCAATGTTCCCTTTTCTCTTCTTACATACTTTCCCCAATACAAATTTTCTTATTTCTTTGATCAGCTTGAGATCATCCCTACATCTCTTCTGGGGTCTGCCTCTTTTGAAATGAGGATTTTTTTGTCTTTTCACCTCTATCCATAGTTTTTGTTTGTTTGGTTAGTCTTTTTTTTTTTTATCATCTCCTGCAATCTGTCACCTTGCTAGCCAAAAGTGTCACGCCAGAATTATCACTTTTTCCTTTATTCAGGCTACTGGAATCCTGTTGGCCAAACTAGAGATAGTAAATTATAGCTCTCCAGGAGCTAAGATTAAAACATAGTTTAGACCCCACTCCAAAACATATTTACCTTGATATGTTGTATTGTGTTTGCTAATAGATCAAAAAAATTGTGCATACAGTAAATACATGGAAATTCATTCATTTCAACTCATATATACTTAGGCTCCCAAAAACTCTGTGTCCTTCTCTTGCATCCTTGCTATGTTTGGCTAATATGGCTTGCAAGTAAGCTTTTAAATGTAGGAGCAGTACATGTCTATGTAAAAACTAGCTTCACCTGGACTAGAAAGATCATGTGTATACTGTAGACTATTAGTATTATTAGCAACAGCCTGCAAGGACCAGAGTTATAAAGCAGAGCAAATAGAGCCTGTCCTGGAATAGTGCTTGTTATGCCTTGTTTCTAATCATGAAAACTTTCTTTTGGCACATTGCAAGCACTGATAATATTACATAGTAACTTCTGCAAATGTTAAAGTAATGGCAACCAATGCTTATTCAATAGGCCAATGTGTTTTCTGAACTTGTTTGCTTTTCTGACAGAGTCTTCTTAGTGTGAGTGTATGAAGTGCTGTCCTTTCTCAGTTCAAGATGCATGAAGTGTTTGTTCATAAATTACACTTACTCTTACAAACATGTAACATTTTAAATAGTCATACACTTTTTAATTGAGTTTTGGACATACTGCTTGAATAAATACTAAAAGTCTGATGTCTTTTCAACACTATTTGGAATCTCATGAGTCTGCTTAGTTGTTAGGAAAAGTCAATGTCAGTCTCTGGCAGCTTCAAGAATTCCTGTAGGAAGTGCCAAGATGTTTATCAAATGAGTGAATAAATAGTTTATCAAAGATTCAATGGTATTTTATCTTAAATGAAGTTTTGATTTAATTTTGATTGTTTTTGCAGAATAGTTTGTTCATCCAGAATTTAAAATTTTCATCTGTTTCTTCAATTCCAACTTTGTCAGTACTAACTTTCCTGTAAAACTGTAAAAGTGGCATTAAAAAAAAAGATATATCAAAAAGGTATATGGAATATAGGCACATTCCTCTGACTAGTCCGATACATCTGATTTTTTTTGAACCAGATATCAGCTTCTTTTTACCACTGTCATATACAGTGCATTGGTTTCCTTTTCACAGGAAATACTTTGCGAACAACCATTTGATCGTTAATCTGTGCACACCCAGAAAAAAGGAAGGCTCATTCCTGCATTAACAACCTCATTTCCAAAGAGGATTACTCTCATATGCAAAGATCAATGAAAGTATTATTAAATCTCCCAGCCCTTTTGCTTTCCCGTGCAAAGATGATATTGCCAATTATTTTAAAGATGTCTAACTCTAATTTTAGTGGAATATTTTTGGCATGAAGTGGAGCGATGTTGAATATTTTATATCAGGCTGGTCTCAGAAGTTCTAAACTATTTAATACCTTATAAGATGTCATTGGGCTAAAAGGAATCACTTTAATAACAATCCATCTCACTATCAATTTTGTCAACTATATGGACATTTTAATTTTTTTCCTAACAAATGCTTTTCCCTCTTTCTCTCTGATAAAATAATGAATCAATTGGCCCTGGGTTACTAATATTTCCATACTTATTCTAATTCTGGAGCATTTGAATAGTCTAATTTATCTCTTACCTCAGAAAGTGGATGAGATTATGTTCCTCTACTCTGCAAAAAGAAGTACTTGTGTCTAATATGCTTGAGCAAATATCTTGAAATACTTATGACAACAGAAAGTATTTGGCTTACCTTGTACTGCAGACCCATGATCATGTTAACCAGTACGTTACTTTAGTTGCTCAAAGGTTGTAATTTTCAAGTAACTAGTTTCATTACTCAGTCTATCTGGTTTTAGAAATGCAAAACATCCAAAAAGGGTAACTGAATTTGGACTCCAATATATTACACAAATATGGGTCATTTGTACTTTCAAAACACTAATTATTTCACCTTGACTGCAAAGGGCTCATGACTCAGTTCTACTCAAGTATTGACAAGTCTTGAGAAAATGAGTTCTGCTGTGAACAAAGATGAGTTACCCTCAGCTAGTGAGGCAAGGAGTGGACATATAGCAAGCCAAAGGGCAGCATAGGGGATTCATCTAACCAGATTTGGACATCTACATCAAAGCTACTAGTTTGATTGATTTTACTTTCCATGGAGACTTCGAGGGGCTGATTCATCTACGTTGCTTCCCATCTTAGACTGATATCTGTTGTAATGTAGGCATGTTCATTCCTCTCTCATTAACTATAAAGGAAGTCAAGACAACAATCTCAAATGCACATTAAACTGAAGTGAAACAGATCTCAAATTATCAATGCTAAATACTTACTTCTACATAGCCTGTAGAAATATCTCAACCACCTTCCTTTGCTCTTTGCATACTGGATAATAGTGAAGGAGCTTGTACCTCACAGAACACTTTTATTTTGTTCCTTTCTTCTTTTACCTTCTTCTTAGTAGTATTTACTTTCTACACTTTTCAAGAGAATTCCACACATTTCCAAATCATGCCAGTCACTGAGCAGGCCAAAGGATACTTTTAAATGATTGTTTCATCTGTGACATGTTCTGAATAAACATATGCTATGAAAGCAATTTTACAGATGTCAGTGAAATATGATACAAAATGACACTTGAATAAGATAAATTAAGAGGAGTAGCTTTAATGAAATGTATCCAAAATATACAGTAGTCCATAAAGACACAGTTTTAAAATTACACTTTGCAGATACCCACATCCCAAATGTTAGGGGAGGGGAGGAAACAAACAAGCAAGCAAACAATATCCAGCCATCTTGGTCAGATGAATTTAAACAAAACCAAACCAAACCAAACCCCATGGATTTTGGCAATTATACTTTAATCACATTTTTCTGATTATATGCTACCATATTCCCTTTCCATTTATTTTCCCTTGCAAATTCCTTTCCAGTGTCTGCAAAAATGGTAATCATTTCCCAAGGGACAGTTAGCATTTGCACCATTTCAGGACTACATTTTAAACTAACATTTCCCAGGGGCTGTATGTACTGAGACAACTGTCCAGATGCATAACTGCACACAATGTCAGTGGCACGCAACTTGAGTTGATGTGTCCTCAATCAAGTTTTAGAATAGTTCTGGTTTATTAGAGGAAACAGGGGACCAGCTTGCCAACTGAAAAGAGATGCAGTGGTGAACTAGTGACACCCATCTTGACTTACATCACATATCCTACAAAAGAAATTTCTGTGGCATGGTACCCACTCCATTCGCCTTCTGTTAGCTGGGAGTTTATGGTAAGAGAAAGTCTGCTGGAGGAGAAACAACAAATTAATGGATCATCTAAGCAACACAAAATAAATAGAACAAAATAAAATTGTGTTCCACAGTTTTATTCTTAATCTAAATACACAAATTTATAATACAATGTAATTCTTAATAATTTGGCTTGCGAATTTTCATTATGTGCAACATAATTCTCCTTTAGCTAAAGAAGAAAATAAAATAATGTTAGAAGAAAAATCTGATCATGCTGGTGGACATTTAGTTATTTATTTCTCCTATAAGACATACTATTGTTCCAAATTTAGCAAGTTAGCTTAATTAATAACTCAATTCATATTGTCAGGAAGGAACCTTTAAATTCCATTGTTCTACCCTATCCAGCAGATCTTCTTATAGCAATAAAATGTTTCAATGGAGAGCCACAGACTAAGATGAAATAACTTGCCCTAGTAAGCATGCAATGAGTCTTTAAAATGAGTCTTTCAAGAGATGAAATTTCATCTACTTACAAAACAATTTACACTGTTCATGGGATTTTAAGGGCATTTTATATATATATTTCTGGTATTATCTTTGCTGAAATGATTGATATAGATTTATTTTTTGTAAAGTTTTAAATTTTGTTTCTTTACTTTGTCCAAAAAGGTAAGACCATGTCTCTCTTGTATTGCGGAGCCCAGAGCTGGACCCAGCATTCCAGATGTGTCTTACCAGTGCTGAGGAGGAAGGAAGGGTCATTTCCCTTCAAAGGAAGTGTCAGAAGAAATTTTTGTAAAACTCTTAGGAGTACCTATTTAACTGGAGAACTTTTGATCCAAGACATATTTTGCTTTACCAGAAAAATGAACATTTTAAGCTGAACTCTTTTATTTCTGCTAAGTAAACAACACTAAATTTATCAGAAAATTGGAACACCATAAAGCTAATCTTATGAATCAAGACTTAAAGGAGATTAGAGCTTAGAAAGAAGGAATTGGCATATTTTCTTTTTTTATGGAAATAAGAGATCAGTTCCTCTAGGTGTGAGATGAAAAATGATACTCAGGAAGAAGGTGATGAAGGTAAGATGCTTGGCTGACATAAACAACACATACTTTCAAGGGATATGAAGAAGAAAGCAATAAAATGTTCAGAGAAGTGTTTTCTTTTGGATCTGAGTATTTGTATACCACTTAATTTCCAGAGCAATTTGGTTTGGAACCGTTTATAATACTGTGTTACTAAAGAGATGATTAAAAAATGGTATTCAAAATAAAGGAGTACTAAAATACTTAAATATGTACTCATAGCAGAACCTAGATTCTAGCCTAGTTTTACTGTATGGCTTAAGACTTAGGAAGGGTATAGCGCATGCAAAGGAACAATATCCTCTGCGGGCTTCTTAGAGATGCAGTGCTGTACCTAGGCTGTAGTCATTCTTTGAGTAGTGAGTATCTTGCAAGACAATGTTGCCTAAATGGTATTAAATACGAAAAATAAAGAGTTGCTGAAGATTATTCAGCTTTGTAAGCTTGTTGTAAACCTAACTGACACTCATGGCTCACCTCTAGTAAAAGCACATACATAATATAAGCTGTTTTGTGGATTAGCTGAAATATTAGTGATCTAGAGCAGTGAATAAATGATCAAGCTATCTGATGAAATGCATAGTAAAATATTGTTTTCCTGTACTAGCCTGGATTAGAGCGTAATTTGAGATCGAAAGCTTCTAAGCAGGAGTCTTGAATAATTCTATTCACTCAAACTTATGCACGCAGCATTTTGAAAATGTTTCAGTGTTTATCACAACTCTATCATAAGTCTGTAAGCTTATTAAGAGCTGTGGTCATTAGAAGTTACCACATAGCAAAATTGTTGGCATACCCGTACTGTACAATAACATCTGGTTTTCTTTTACTCTTCCTGGAGAATTATGTAAAGGGAAATTTTTGATAGCGATGATCATCAAAAGAATGGCATTTGTTGCACAGAAGATCAATTTATACTCTGCAAAAGAATCAAGTTTACATTTAACATAATCGCCTACACTAACAATACATACACAGTACTTACAGCTGAGTGAAAATAGTATGGCTTAAAAACTATTTTTAGCTGCACAATGTTCTCTTGCTTTGGCCATCCCAATCAAAATTCACTCTGAAAGCTAAGCAGTTCTTGTGCTTAGTTAATGCTCATATACAGGACACTACCTAGAAATGCAAGGTACTATGAACACAGGCTTAAAGAACTATGAAAAAAACCAAAAACCACCAAACCCCCAAACCCCCTAAAAGACAAAAATCCCTAAAGTAACTGTCGTGGTTTAGCCCCAGCCAGCAACTAAGCACCACACAGCCGCTTGCTCACTCCCCCCTGGTGGGATGGGGGAGAGAATCGGAAGAGCAAAAGTAAGAAAACTCGAGGGTTGAGATAAAGACAGTTTAATAGGGAAAGCAAAAGCCGCGCACGCAAGCAAAGCAAAGCAAGGAATTCCTTCACTACTTCCCATTGGCAGGCAGGTGTTCAGCCATCTCCAGGAAAGCAGGGCTCCATCACGCGTAATGGTTACTTGGGAAGACAAACGCCATCACTCCAAATGTCCCCCCTTCCTTCTTCTTCCCCAGCTTTATATACTGAGCATGATGTCAGGTGGTATGGAATAGCCCCTTGGTCAGTTTGGATCAACTATCCTGGCTGTGTCCCCTCCCAGCTTCTTCTGCACCTGGCAGAGCATGGGAAGCTGAAAAGTCCTTGGCTAGTGCAGCAACAACTAAAACATCTCTGTATTATCAACACTGTTTTCAGCACAAATCCAAAACATAGCCCCACACCAGCCACTCTAAAGAAAATTAACTCAATCTCAGCTGAAACCAGGACAGTAACAAATCAAAAGGCTCCTTTTAGCAATGCTAATGACATCAAAAGGACTGATGAGAAAAAGGATAAGGGAGATCATTTTTCCTTATCAGGGGAAAACAAAATTTCAGGTAGGGATTTAGCTATTTTGTACTACATTTTGGTCTGTTTCATGGATCTATGGCAGGTCTTTTTAATTCTCAGTGCTTCAGTTCCTGCCAGATACATATCACACTCATACTCCCCTCTGCCTACCTTTGTTTAGTTTCTTTATCTAGACTATGAAATACATGAGACAGGAAGACTTATTATTTCAAATATAATACATATATGTAGCTCCTGTAGTGCATTGCATAAAGTTCTTCAGAGCGGTCTTTCAATTATTTACAGACTTTACACATTATCTAGAAGCAGAGCAAGTGTTTATGTAGCCTGAAAAGTCTACATATTTCTTTTATGAATGCATACCTCAGTCTGTTTAGCAGACCATGCTCTGCTGTATCCTACCCCATTAATCCTAGAGGAATGTTGACAGAATAAATAGGAAAGACTCCAGGAACTTTCACTGGTGCAGAGCCACTTCTTCTGGACATCATGCAGGATGTGTCCAGATATCTGCAGTGCAGCTTCATGGATTTGAATATGCCAAGATTCATTTTCTCCTAGCTGGAGAGCTGAAACTAAGTCAGTATTTTATTTTGATTGCTATTTGGATTTGTGCTTATTTGTTTCACTTTTAAGTAGTTAAAGGGAAAAATGTAATTCAAAAGCAGTGGAATTCTGTCTGCCATTTAGTGCATAGTATGGAGCCATTCTGCTTAGCAGCAGTCATAGGGCTAAGACTTCCGTTTTCCTTAATCCTGAAAAACTGGAAGTGGTCATATAATTTTCTGCATACTGGACTCTGTTCCCCTCACAGACTCCCTCAAAAATATTTTTCATCTGCTTCCTACAGGAAAGGACCACACAAAAAACCTCACAAAAGATTTTTAAAAACAGGCCTTTAATATTGCTATATAAATCTATTATTCCATATATAAAATTTACTTTTTTTCTTCTACACTTTCCTGGATGTCTCTCAAATATGTCTGTATTTCTTATCCATTAAAAGTGTTAATTAGTATTGGTTAATGTACTGATTTTGGCTGCAAATTGATGAGAGACAAAAGTTTCGGCTGAATAAAGAAACCTAGATAGGTCCCTAATATTGTTCAGGTTTCTATCTCTAGAGCTCAGACTGTGCAAACAGGTCATCTGCTGTCAGTTGCAATTATGCTGCTAGGAACCTGCATCAGTCAATGCAGAACACAGAAAAATCAACATCCCAGGAAAGAAGTAGTCTATTTTGTTTAGAAAAAGCTTGAAAAAGCATATAGGTAGGTACTTGCAGGGGCTTCTGCTAGCATGCTGTAAATGCATACTTGAAGAGTGTTTACACACTGTATTTATTGATTTCTTCTGAAAATTTGAGGAAACAGTTCTTTCCTGATTTTTCTGCTCTCTCAGAACTGGGTGTGTTCTCCTGAGAAAAAAAAGCATTTGCATTTGGAAATGCTGATGCAATCACTCTAGATTCCATTTTCAGTGAGTTTTGGAAAAACAAACCTAGATAACAGGAAGAACGAAAAAGCAAAGCATTATTTTTTGTATATATATATTTAAGGTAAAGGAGCTTCCCCAACAAGCCATTCCTTCAAAAGCTCTTCAACCACATTATTGAAAAGGAGAACATAACAGCATGCCGCTGCAATACAGAAAGGGAATTGGCCCATACTGTGTGTATGTGCATATAGGACATGGACATCTATGTTTTGATTCAGGCTTAAGGTAGATATCCAGTCCTTAAGTGTCCAAGCCATTTGCATGGGGCTAGTAGAGTAGCTAGAAAATCAATAGGTGTTTCACATGTTTCTGGAGTGGCATATGGAAACAAGAGGGGAGAATCTAAGCCATCTAGAGTGGTACTGGAAGCCAGTGCTTAGGCTTAGGAGAGAAACAGATCTCAAATTAAGATATCTATATGTGTTTCCATGCAGGGGTGGGATTCAGGTTCCTGGTGCCATTTTACACATCTGTCCTAGCTTCAGCCACCACCAGAGGAAGGCACAGGTCTCTCACATGTTTTGAGTCTTACCTGTCAGGATCATGTCAAGAGCTTGGATTCCCAAGGATATTTCAGATGGCATTAAATGCCTCTCTCTAGGCAGCTAAATTGCAGCCTCAGTGTCTTCATGTGGTCTAGGTCTTGTTAAGTTCAATTGAGATATTGCTGCTGCAGTAAACAGATTATTTTATTGTATTCAGCTGACCAAACCCAGCTGTCTACTTTAGGGTGAATTGAACCATGCTATAGACTATAAATTCACTGAGTAGCTCTTCACTGACTTTAATGAGAGCTCAGACATGTGGAGGCACATAGAAATTTACTGTGAAGTATAATAGTTTTAACCAACTTCATATACACTTATAAAATGGTGACATGGTTAATAAGTAATAATGACAATAAAAAAAAATTAAAAGACCCTGAATTAGTAGGCAAATGATCTGAGCAGTATTGGCTACGAAGAATGATGAAAACCTTGCTCTTGCAGCAGCAGCAGCACTTGAACTGTGTTTATTTTAAATCAAGACTCCTGCTCATTGGTAGTGAGCTTTCTTCCAGCCCAGAGTTTAAGATGCTTGTACACAACTCTCAACAGACTGAAACAATAAAAGAGAAGAGCAAGGATTTGAGAAGAGGAAGCATAAAAAGCAAGAATAGCAAGATTATGTGGCAATGGAGACTTATAATGTGAAGCAATTGAGTAATTTACAACTGCTGAAAGATGGCTGGCGACTCCCATACAAGTGGGAGAAAACTGGCAAGACATATTTGATTTTGATGTCTGTGTTTTTGGAAATTTTAGATGAATACTTGACATTTTTCAGAATGAATAAGAATTTACTACTACCATTCTCTCTATTGTCTACTATTCCCGTATGATGCTTACCTATGACTTTTTCCTGCTCCCTCTGTTAGAAAATATCATGTTAAAATAACCCTTAAAAGTCTTTCTCATACTCTCTTTGCTGCGTATTGACTCTGCCTGTTAGATCATATGCTTTCCTAAGCACTCATTCAATACCTTTGTCCCTTTCCAGCACAATTAATATTTAAAATGATGTCTTATTCATTTTTCCTCCAAATCAAAGAACACATCCCCAGACATCTTATTCCAAAATCTCAAAATATTTGGACATCAGGTGCCTAAAGATATGACAGTGCTAAAAACAAGAAAAAAAAGATCATTTTCGCAGAAAACAACAGTACAGAAAATTTTGGGACACTAACTTTAAAACTCTTGTACTCTTACTATTATTTAAAAAATTTCACATAACTATTTTACAATAGAATAAAAGAGATTACAAGGGTATTATCCTCCTTTTTCTATCCTATCAAAATCATGGACATCAGATTTTGACAATGGATACAAAGCTTCTTTCTTATTTTGTAGCAGCCTGTGTAACATACCAAATAAATTTATGCTCAAAAAGAATAAATAGATAAATAAATAAATAAATAAAATCCAGATTCTGCATAGATGCATCCCATTTTTAGGAGAACACATGCATAATAACCCATTCATGCTCTTCAGGTTACTTGCATGCTCTGACCAATGTTGGTAAATTTGAAAAGTTTTCTCTAGAAAGTTTTGAAAACTTTGAAAAGTTTTCTCTAGAAACAAACTACTATTGCAAAGGACCAGAACCACACTACAGAATTGTCTTTTCACAGAAATATTTTGGCACAGAGAACATTTTTTTTGCAATAAATTCTTGAATACATGGAGATAGTATTACAAAATGTCTTTTGGCATGGACCCCATACTTGACTATGATGTTCTGCTGGCACAAGATCAACAATGTTTGGGCTCTCTAGGCACTTCTTTCTAGACAGTGATAATAAGGACTAAAATATATATTGAAAAAAACATCCAACAACCAACACAGTCAATGCTTATAAATAATGGATTTTCCTCTAGTGTTTGTTAAAGGTATGCAAACAGTTCTGGCCTAAAATGTGATATTTGATTTTAGTATCTCAGTACACTTGAGACTTAGCAGCATGGGACCTGATATGGTGACTACATTTCAGTATGTATTTTCACCAAAGAAAAGACTCAGCTGTTTGTCAGAAGTCTCTCAAAGTATTCAGTCCTATAGACAAGATAAAGTGTCAAAACTGTAACTAACTTTTATCTTTTAAGACTTATACACATCTTGTAGATGCCATATATACATATCTATTTCCAGGAAAATTTACCATTTTCCAGCCTTTGGAGCATGTGACACTTTGTGCAGCATTTTTGGGGTAGAGAACTTCTATGGAAAACAAAACAAGATACAGTTCAATCAAGTAGCCTGGTAAAGTGTATATATATAAGAGATACCACACTGTATGCCATAAACTATAAGTTCTCAGTTAGAAGAAAATAGTCTCCAGCTTTATAAAACAATAAAAGATCATTTTCCAAAAAAATGAAAAGCAATAAAACTGTAAAACCTAATGGTACTGATAGGAAAACAACAAAATTATGAGGTTGGTTTTATCTGTTTCGTTCTTATTTAGATAAATTTAGTTGAAGGGCATTAGGTTGCAGAACACAGTCCTTCATACATTAAACAATATAGTCAGTATAAAGATATACAAAATTTTGGATTCATACTGCTGCCACAGAAATATTATGGTGATGTGTCTATGGCCACAGTTAAGTTCTATTCAGATTGAAGAGGAATGTCCTAATTAGCTGGTAATTATGTAAATATATTTAAAAAATAGCAAATAAGTTTTCATGTGATGGTATAAAGATAGTTGCTTTCTTCGCTTCTAATAATTTTATTAAGTCTTTACAGCTTTCACATTACAGCTTCAGACTACTTATAACTTTGATATAAAATTCATCATTACATGGTTTGAGTGCTATCTTTGAATTCATTAGATGAATTGCTTGAATTTACATTGGGCAGAATGGCACCTATTGAAGAAAACTATTTTCAGTTAGGTAATGAGCTGTTAACAGTAATGTTTGGAATAAATACATTTTATCTGCATTTACAAAGGCACCCTACTAGGTAGCAAGCAGAAGAGTACATTTTGCTGTGCAATCTAATTTCCTTGTTCTAAAAATAGCTTCTTTCTTCCTCTTTCAAATTCAAGAATTTTGAAAATCTTGAAGGGACAGTGTTGCGTTTGTTTTGCTTCTAAGTATAGTTGTAAGACTTTAAAGGGATGACATTTTGCAAACAAAATGGATTCATCTATCTTAGAGAAACAAGTGTATAAAGCAGTTCACTTTTGAAAAAGTATATTTGGCAAGAAATGTTTTGGAACATATAGATTTTATCAGTTTTGGAAATAATTTTATATATGTGTGTTTACAAATAAAGAGATAAAGACAGTATGGTATTGTAAGGTACTATGAACTCTGTAGATGTTTATAAACAGTCTCTAAAGGCACTCAAACTCTGCGGCATCACAAAAGAGGTGCTTGCTTGTCTCTTAGGTGATGAAAAGTTTGACACAGATGCATGCGTGTAAACAGCGAAAGGAAGCTCAAAATATTGTAAACTTGAGGTAAGATGTTCAAATATTGTACTGCAATATTGAAATTGTGATTTTTAAAATATCTTGATATGAAAGCGTTAGTAAAAGCTGACTGAGTGTCACAAAGACTGAGGAGATAAAGACAGGCCAGCATCAGCTGCTGGATGAACTACTAGTGACTTGGACTTTGTCATTTTTGTTTGCCAATAAACCAAATACTTTTGTAAGCAAGTACCTGACACTGTATGGTTAAACATTTTGTCCTACATCCTGGACTCCAGCACAAATAATGTAAATCAAATAAATAAATATCTTCCAAAAAAAAAAAAAAGTTAAAGGAATACAGAAGTAAAGAATGTTTTTAATCCAATGCCTTTTCTAACACTTCATACTATAGTCTCATACTATGGCTGAAGATTTTTAAATAGCAAAGTACCAATACAAATGATACTGAAATCCTGTAAAACTCATGTTCGATATTTTTAATTTTGAAAATGGCACATTACCTGATAAGATGCTGTCACTATAGGTGTTATATTTACAGAGGTCTGCAATGCATTGCATTTCTTATGTATAAATTATTTTTACATAAATAGGAACTAGGGCACAAAACTAACACTGAACTTTCAACCTCAGTTCAGCAGTCTTTCAGATCTGAGTATGTGAATACTTAATCCTATGACTATATTATGTTTTATCTTATGTTAGTTTATTTTGTTGGAATTAATTTATTATTTCACATTCTCTCCAGATTTTGTGTGTATAATGCCTATTATTGGCTGTGATTTTCTCAGAGAATGTGGCAAATAAAGTCATATAGCCTCTAGAAAAAAGAACAAACAGCTATCTGCTTATAATCTACTTTTGTGAGAATCTTTATTGATTGCTGATTGTTCCTGGTCTGTTCCAATTACTATATTGGATTTCTTGAATTACTAGTAAGACTAGAATACTCCTAAGATGAATAATTCATTATCATATTTACATGCAAAATGGACAGCTCGTATTTTTTAAAGAACAAAATTAACATGTAAATGAAGCAAGCACAATGACAGTATATAAATGAATATTAGCAAATCTGTATAATGTTGTTATAAGGATCAGGACAGATGCACAATGGTAATAAGAGTAAGTACAGATACTTACATGATTAGCAACTGAAATGTGCATAAAAATTGGTGTACATAACGTATATTTGAACTACTATTGTTTTGAAGCCTTAAACAAAAGTGACCTAAGTATTTTTGCTTAAAAAAACAAGACCTCCTACCTACAATCCTCCATCATATCTCACATGATGGTGTGCATGCCATAGCTTTATTGATTTAAATGATAGAATGCATAAACCATTCATTTGGACCTAAATTATTATTCCTCAAAGCTGGAAGGTAAGGCTATGTGAAAGAAAGTTGAGAAATACAGAGCTTACACACAACTTATTTATTTTATGTATATGTGAACTTCCCTAAAGATGATGTAAAGTGACCTTTGTGTTTGACAGTCCTTTGAAGATTCATTTGAGTGAATGGAAAGGAATACATCTAAAAGGCAGAAAGAAAATATCAAGTACTGACTTGACTTTCCTTCCTTTACAACAGAAAATAATCTCTTGGTACTATAGTAAAAAAAAAAAAAGCTGTTACATTTAGTACCATAGTAAAATATCTAACAGGTTTATTGCAGGTCTTGGTTCCTTCTGTCCACTTTTAGGAGAAAAATATGCTAAACTCTGGAGTGAATATATGGTAAGAAGTAAATGTGGAATGATTGTTAACTATATGGAATAGTAACCTGAGGATTAGTATGTTGGATCTACCCCTATGTTACACATCCTTCCCTTGAGCAACTCAGCTGCAGCACAGTCTGCCATGCATCAAGCTTGCAAGAAGGTTGCTCCTCATAGATAACGGCTACATATTCCTGTGTTGTGGGCACCCCTTCAAGATATCCCTGATATCAAGAAGATAAGATCTATGACTCTGAAGGGTTTTGTTTCTAGGTGTATATGTGTGCCAGTATGGTGACTTTTGCTACGTGAAAAGGTAGCATTTAAATAGTTGGGAAATTTTGATCATGGTATTTCTGGACATTAATGTATATGTAAGAGAAGAAAACAGATACTAAAGAATATGTAAGTTACTGAATGGGAAGTTTTCTCTGAAATATTTGCATTAACGTGTACAGAGACAGAAAATCTAAATACGGGCAAGAATTAGAAGCAGTGAATAAGGCAATGATTTTGGAATAAATAAAGCCTATTGTGGAAATACATGCTTTATCTAAATCACAATAAAACAATGTTGCTGAAGACTAAAATAAAAAGAATACAACCCCCCAAATCTATTTCCATAGACTTAAGCTGAAGACAAGATAAAACCTAACAAGCATGCAAGAATAGCTAAATGATACACTCTGTACAAGTGAAATCAGCAACCTCTGTCTCCAAAGAAAATGAGTTAAAGGTGAATAAAACTCTAGGATGGAACAGCAAAAAATAGTGAAAGTTCCATACAAGCATGACATGTAAAAGTAGATAACCAGACCAAAACCAACTACAGACAGGTATTTGAACAAATGTAGTAACAAACTGTGGTGAATGGCAAAACAAAAAGCAGTGCCCTTTTTCAACCAGAGTAGAGGGAGGACCTGCAGTGGATAAGCAGTGGTATTGATGAGACACAGCATCCTGAGTGGGCTGGCAGTATGGTATGGGAGCAGTTCTTCTCTATTGTTGCTTTGCTTCCATTCTTGTACATTTGGTTGTGTTTTCCACCCTCTTGCTATCTGCTCTGTGTTTTCTTTATGATTGTTTTGTTTTGTTTTGTTTTTTACTGAATCCGTGTCATAGAATCATAGAATCATAGAATGGTTTGGGTTGGAAGGGACCTTAAAGATCATCTAGTTCCAACCCCCCTGTCATGGGCAAGGATACCTTCCACTAGACCAGGTTGCTCAAAACCCCATCCAGCCCGGCCTTGAACACTGGCAGGGATGGGGCATCCACAACTTCTGTGGGCAACCTGTTCCAGTGTCTCACCACCCTCATAGTGAAGAATTTCTTCCTTATATCTAATCTAAATCTACCCTCTTTCAGTTTAAAGCCATTACCACTTGTCCTATCACTACACACCCTTGTAAAAAGTCCCTCTCCAGCTTTCTTGTAGGCCCCCTTCAGGTAATGGAAGGCTGCTATGAGGTCTCCCCGGAGCATTCTCTTCTCTAGGCTGAACAACCCCAACTCTCTTAGCCTATCTTCATAGGGGAAGTGCTCCAGCCCTCTGATCATCTTTGTGACCCTCCTCTGGACTCAATCCAACAGGTCCATGTCCTTCTCATGTTGGGGGCCCCAGAGCTGAATGCAGTACTCCAGGTGGGGTCTCACCAGAGTGGAGTGGAGGGGCAGAATCACCTCCCTCGACCTGCTGGTCACACTTCTTTTGATGCAGCCCAGGATATGGTTGGGTTTCTGGGCTGCAAGAGCACATTGCCAGGTCATGTTGAGATTCTCATCAACCAACACCCCCAAGTCCTTCTCCTCAGGGCTGGTCTCAATCCATTCTCCACTCACCCTGTATTTGTGCTTGGGATTGCCCCAACCTATGTGCAGGACCTTGCACTTGGCTTTGTTGAACTTCATGAGGTTTGCATGGGCCCACGTCTCAAGGCTGTCAAGGTCCCTCTGGATGGCACCCCTTTCCTCCAGCGTGTCAACTGCACCACACAGCTTGGTGTTGTTGGCAAACTTGCTGAGGGTGCACTCAATCCCACTGTCCATATCCCCGACAAACATGTTAAACAGCACTGGTCCCAGTACTGATCCCTGAGGAACGCCACTCGTCACTGGTCTCCACCTGGACATCAAGCCATTGACCGCAACTCTTTGAGTGTGACGATCCAGCCAATTCCTTATCCACTGAGTGGTCCATCCATCAAATCCATGTCTCTCCAATTTAGAGACAAGGATGTCGTGTGGGACAGTATCAAATGTTTTGTATAAGTCCAGGTAGATGATGTCAGTTGCTCTTCCTTTATCTACCAATGCTGTAACCCCCTTGTAGAAGGCCACCACATTTGTCAGGCACGATTTTCCCTTAGTGAAGCCATGCTGGCTGTTACCAATCACCTCTCTGTTTTCCATGTGTCTTAGCATAGCTTGCAGGAGGATCTGCTCCATGATCTTTCCAGGCACTAAGGTGAGACAGACTGGCCTGTAGTTCCCTGGGTCTTCTTTTTTTCCCTTTTTAAAAATGGGGGTTATGTTTCCCCTTTTCCAGTCAGTGGGAACTTCACCAGACTGCCACAACTTCTCAAATATGATGGAGAGTGTCTTAGCAGCTTAATCAACCAGTTCCCTCAGGACCCTCGGATGCATCTCATCAGGTCCCATGGACTTGTGCACATTCAGGTTCCTTAAATGGTCTTGAACCTGGTCTTCTTCTACGGTGGGCAGTTCTTCATTCTCCCAGTCCCTGCCTTTGCTGTCTGGGACTTGGGCAGTGTGGCTAGACCACTTGCCAGTGAAGACTGAGGCAAAACCATTGTTGCGTACCTCAGCCTTCTTCTTCATGTCCCAGGTAACCAGGTCTCCTGTTTCGTCCCAGAGAGGGCTCACATTTTGCCTAGTCTTCCTTTTATCACTAACATACCTATAGAAGCTTTTCTTGTTGCCCTTGATGTCCCTGGCCAGATTTAATTCTATCAGGGCTGTAGCTTTCCGAACCTGATCCCTGGCTGCTTGGACAATTTCTCTGTGTTCCTCCCAAGCTACCTGTCCTTGCTTCCAGCCTCTGTAGGCTTTCTTTTTGTGTTTTTTAATTTGTCCAGGAGGTCCTTGTTCATCCACGCAGGCCTCGTGGCATTTTTGCCCGACTTCCTCTTTGTTGGGATGCATCAGTCCTGAGCTTGGAGGAGGTGATCCTTGAATATTAACCAGCTTTCTTGAGCCCCAATTCCCTCCAGGGTTTTATCCCATGGTACTCTACCAAGCAGATCTCTGAAGAGGCCAAAGTCTGCTCCCTTGAAGTCCAAGGTAGTGAGCTTGCTGTGCGCCCTCCTTGGTGCCCTAAGGATCTTGAACTCCACCATTTCATGGTCACTGCAGCCAAGGCTGCCCTTGAGCTTCACACTCCCCATCAGCCCCTCTGGTGAGAACAAGGTCCAGCATAGCACCGCTCCTCATTGGATCCTCTGTCACTTGGAGAAGGAAGTTATCATCAATGCATTCCAGGAACCTCACAGATTGCTTATGCCCTGCTGTGTTGTCCCTCCAACAGATATTGGGGTGGTTGAAGTCCCCCATGAGAACCAGGGTTTCTGAACATGAAGCTGCTCCTGTCTGTCTATAGACGGCCTCATCTGCTTGGTCTTCCTGGTCAGGTGGCCTGTAGCAGACCCCCCACTATAATGTCACCTGTCCCTGCCCTCCCTTTAATCCTGACCCATAAGCTCTCGGTCGGCTCCTTGTCCATCCCCAGGCAGAGCTCCATGCACATCAGCTGGTCATTGGCATAGAGGGTGGCACCCCCTCCTCGTCTCTCCTGCCTGTCCTTTCTAAAAAGCCTGTATCCTTCCATTCCAGCACTCCAGTCATAGGAGCCATCCCACCATGTCTCCATGATGCCAATAAGATTATAGCCCTGCAGGCAGGCACACATCTCTAACTCCTCTTGTTTATTCCTTGCTACATGCGTTTGCATAGAGGCATTTAAGTTGGGCCTCCGATCAAGCTTACTTACTGGCTGGAGTGGCTGGAATTCCTTTGTGCTATTCTTCAGTTGCTCTTCTGCTCACCTGTGATCCTTCTCTAGGCTTTGGGCATCCATTGCTGGCACTGACATCAAACCAGTAGGACTGGGATGGATTGAGGTTTCCCTCCCCTGGCACCTTTAGTTTAAAACCCACTTCACCAGCTTGGCAAGCCTATGGCCGAAGATGCTCTTCCCCTTCTCTGACAGATGGACCCCGTCAGCCCCCAGTAGACCAGGTTTCTCAAAGCAAGTCCCATGGTCTAAGTAGCTGAATCCCTGGCTGTGGCACCAGTCCTGTAACCATTTGTTGATTCGCCAGATTCAACTGGCCCTTTCAAACCCCTTCCCTTTGACCGGGAGGATTGATGAAAAAACTACCTGTGCTCCAGAGTCTCTTACAGCCACTCTCAGGGCTCTGTAATCCTTGTTGATACTCAGACGGCTATCTAAAATAAGATCCCAGCAAATCTAAACGTTAGTGTTTTCCTTCTTTTTGTATCTATCTCAACCATACATAAGAATAGCAGTAGAAAGATTCCCATTACAGATTTCCCAAAAGCCCATGTGAAAGTGCTCCATACAGTTTAATATATATATCTTTTTAAAGCACAACAAAAAAGAAAGAAAGAAAACTTCAACTCAGATATGTGACTGGATACTGAAGTTCAGATAATTAGATTCTGTCTGCTATTTTATTCTGAAAAACAATGGATTTTCTGGAAAAATACCAATAGAACCTGGACTACAGTTGCAAAGCTATGAAAAGGGAGAGAAGAGGGCACTTTGCAGAGACCAAAAGTCATTACTGTTAAAAATGTGATGTGCATAATGTGATGTGATTTTAGTAGGGCTTTTGATACTGTCCCTCACATCATCCTTCTGGACAAGTTGTCCAACTGTGGGATGAGCAGGTTTACGGTGCGCTGGGTGAAGAATTGGCTGAAGGGCAGAGCTCAAAGGGTTGTAGTGAATGGAGCTACATCTGTCTGGTGATCAGTCACCAGTGGTATTCCTCAGGGTTCAATCCTAGGGGCAGTTCTGTTCAATATATTTATCAATGGTCTGGATGCGGGAGTTGAATGCACCATTAGCAAGTTTGCTGATGATGCCAAACTGGGAGGTGCTGTTGACTCTTTTGAGGGACAGGAGGCCTTGCAGAGGGATCTAGATACATTGGAGCATTGGGCTATGATTAATGGGATGAAATTTAACAAGTCAAAATGCCGGATTCTGCACCTGCGACGGAGTAATGCTGAGCACAAGTATAAATTGGGAGAGAAGTGGCTGGTGAGCAGCAAAAAGAGATCTGGGGGTGCTGGTCAACAGCAGGCTCAATATGAGTCAGCAGTGTGCCCTGGCAGCCAAGAAGGCAAACCATATCCTGGGATGCATCAAACAGTGTAACCAGCTGGTCAAAAGAGGTGATTATCCCCCTGTATTCAGCCTTGTTGCAGCCTCACCTTGAGTATTGTGTGCGGTTCTCGGCCCCACCATTAAAGAAGGATGTTAAGATACTTCAATGCATCCAAGAGGAGGACAACAAAGATGGTGATAAGACTGGAAGGAATGTCCTATGAGAAGTGACTAAGGACTTTGGGCTTGTCTAATTTGGAGAACAGGAGGCTGAGGGGCGACCTCATTGCTCTCTACAGCTTCCTAAGGAGGAGAAGTGGAGAGGGAGGTGCTGATCTCTTCTCCCTGGTATCCAGTGATAGGATATGAGGGAATGGTTGAGAGCTGCTTCAGGGTAGGTTTAGACGGGACGTTAGAAAGCATTTCTTTACTGAGAGAGTGATCAAGCACTGGAACAAGCTTCCTAGAGAGGTGGTGGGTGCCCCATGCCTGTCAGTGTTTGAGGCATTTGGACAATGCCCTTAATAGCATGCTTTAACTTTTGATCAGCCTGAAGTGGTCAGGCAGTTGGACTAGATCATCCTTGTAGGTTCCTTCCAACTGACATAGTCTAGTCTATTCTGTTCTGTTCTATTCTGTTCTGTTCTATTCTATTCTATTCTATTCTATTCTATTCTATTCTAAATGTACATGATTACAAAGTTTCTAATTAAAACCAATGGGAAAAAAAAATTCTAAATTTTGGGCATGTTATGAAATCATACTGTTTGGATGAGTCATTCAAGGCTTTGCTGATGAGAGAAAACATGGAAGAAATTATGGAGGAAATGCTGATTTTGCTAGAGGAATACGATGGAAATTTTTCTGATGGTCTTCATTCACTGGCTTTATTTTATGTCTGAAAAAAACTTTATAATTCTTCCATTGGAAGTAAATACGTAATGTAAGAAGAATTACTAGGGTTTTATCTTCTACAACTGAATTAACATCTTTTTACCTACCTAAACACATGTAACTGCTAAAGATTTCCTGGGTGAATATTAGCATGTTGGCTTTCTACCATTACTGAGAAATCAATTATTTTTTTGCTTATCTCAGCATATGAGCCACTTTGCAGTCCCATTTCAAATTAAATTGAAAGCTTTTATACAATAGCTATTAACATTAACTTGGTAGGTTCTCAGCACTCTGTGAACCTTTGCATTCACAACCATATCACTAATTTTCATGGAATAGCTTTTGTTCATAAACATGGAATAAGAAGGAAAAAAGGAAGGAAGATGATAGATTCAAAATTAAGTGTCTTGTTTATTTCTGTTATATGTCTCATAGTATGTTTTTGATATAATATTCTTAACAGTAAAAACCACTCAAGTATGCTCTACTTAATTCTAGAATCAGCAGCTAAGATGAAAATACCCAATATATAACAAAAAACTGTAAAAGGCACAAGTGCAATGGAAAAGGTGAACACCCAAATATTTCCATACCCAGATAATCTGGGAAGAGGGCTATCCTTTATGCCCAGAGGATGGAAAAAAATCCTGACCTATGACTAGAATATGTGCAGGGGAAAAAAATCCACTTTGACTCTACAAATCTGGTATTAGCTTCCAATTTAAGTTTGTGAGCTGGATGTAAGAACCTAATAGGAATTAAACCCCTTTAGAAGCACCTGTCCACAACATATATAGATGTAGTCAATAGCGAGTACCTGAGAAGAGATGAAAAAAACTCAGAAACTTCACTGTGGATCAAGGAAAGGAGGATTCCTTCTTTCTCCAGAAAGCACCCAATAAAAATTTTGAAGAATAGGTTTAATAGTTTGTGAATGTAATGGAGATCAGTCAAGAACTATTCAGAGTATATCAACACAGTGGAAATATCCCAAATGTAACTCATCTTCAGGCATTCTCCAATTAACTTATATGCACTGTTTTCCATTAATTTGTCAAGTTACATACTAAAAAATATTTAATTTTTTGCTCTCAGCATTGCATTTTGAAGACTATTCCACTACTTGAATGATTAAAATATCCTTATCTGATGCAGAAATAATTTTTTACCTCCTTGGTAAAAGGAGGTAAAATACATTTGCTTTGGCATATGTATTTCTGAACAGCATCATATCCCTTCTATACTTGTTTGGTTAGGCTTAGCTGAGGCATTACTAATGCAGTGGTACCAATGAAACACGTAATTAAGTTTCTCTGTCTTTTTTGAAAACAGGAGTGTTTTAGTGAGCACCAGAAATGTAACCATACAATTTAAATGAATAACCAAGATTTAAAAAATGCATTAATGGATGAAATGAATAGTATTGTTAAGACATGTGTGAAGCAATTAAAACGTTACATACAGCATGTATTCTTCGCAGGAGGGAAGGAACATGCACATGTTAAATGCAGCAAAAGGAAGACAGTGTTTGCACCAATCAGACAGAACAACTGTGTTTATGTCAGCCATTAAGGAAAAAGCCTGTTGCACTTCAGAGAGGAGTTGTGGAAAAAAAGTAGCTACAATCCAAATTAACTTCAAAAAACATTTCCAAAGCTTGGGGAAAATGACCTGATTATATAATATCTGCTAATATCTCATATTCTGTCTGGTATTGTTACTATTTTTTTTCCTTCTGATTGCCTAAAATCAATTGAGATTACTTCTGAATATTTTTCCTGGGCAGCTAATCATCTAAAATTATAGGCTGGGGAGTAAACAGACCTCACACTCATTTCCACATATAACTCAGCTACTGGGAGGGACAAAATTAAAATGGCTAAGGCTAAAGAAAATTGTATATATAATCTCACAGGAACCTTTAGGAGATTAGGGACTTGGACTCTCACAATATGTGCATACCAGTTAACACCTGTAGAATTATCCTTGACTTGCCTAAAGAAGACAGACCTCAGGCCTTTGATCTTGTCAAAATTTGTACTGTTCTCTTCAGAACTGGAACTAATTTAAAACTAAATTTTAATTTTTCATTTCAAAATAAATTCAAGTTCAGTTAATTTTTGTTTTGGCCAGTTAAAGTTTTGATAGGTACTTCAGGGGAATGGGATGAATGCATGGTGCAGGATACATGGGAGTGAAAAGTACAAGTTTTTTGGTTTTAAATTCCTAACAGAATTTGTTCACCTGTTTCCACTTAGCATTTCAGTATCCTATTTTCTTCCCCCCACTGTCTATAAAACATGGTTTTGCTAAATTACACTGATTGCATCTATGCATCAAGCAACAGCACAAGAAAAATAAAAACATATTTTGAAAATCTCTGCTCACTTGCAAAATTTGCACTCAATGTTGGCAGCTGGACATATCACTGAGAGTTAATTAGCTATGAATTTGGGAGACAGTTTGCAGTTTAACAGATTTGTATTTTAATATGCCACAGGGGAAAAGGTAGGTACTGTGTCTATTACCTAGAATGTCCTGAATACTTTTTATAGTCTTGGAACTTACCAGGAAAACTTTCATATAGATTTCAATTTAGAAAAAATCCCAAACCTTACATCTTGACTTTTTGGATGTCCAAGAATATTAGCAATAATAAGACATTTGTATAGTTTTCAAATATTTGCTTTTTAAAAGCATGCATTGAATTAACCAGATAAAATATGTAAGAGCTACAGCAGGAAGTACTGGTCTAGATTATTCAACTGGATGGATAATTTTCCAGTACTTTTCAAGGGTGATTCTCAAACTTAACTTCTTCTATGGGTTGGGGAAAAATGGAGACATTTGTTAGAATGTGTAAACATTATTTGAGAGAAAGACCAAGGAATTCTCTTTGGTATCGTTGCTACCTTTTAACACCTACTATACTTATTTCTATCTTTTGGCACAAGGCACTCAAACACACACATGACTGTGATTTGCAGCCCTGACATTTTCAGAGTCTATTCACAGTTTGTCCCAATGGAACCATTTACACAAGCTCTGCTTTGACTGGTGGTCAACTGGTGGTCTGCTTTGACTTGTCTTGAGCAAGTCAGAGTTGTTTAGAGAAAACCAAACTGTATCACAGTAGCTATCTATTGAGTTCACATCCAGTTCTGAAAGTAGAATAATGTGGACATGCAGTGCAAAACTTAATGAAACATTGTAAAGAAATGAAAGTATGCTACTATAGGCTGGATTTCTTAGGAAAAGAAAACAGAATTAATCTGGAGGTCAAATCCTGGAAGAATCTAAGCTTCGTTATCTACACCCCCCTTCTGTCAGCTGCACTTCTAAACATTTTAAGAAGCATGGAAAATTTGGTGTAATTTTTTTGTTACTCAAGGTTTTCTCTGTTAGTCAGGTAATCCCTAAACCTGACATAATACTGAGTAAAATAATAGGAACACCTGCACCTTTATCTCCAAGATGCGTTCTGCATTAAATATCAAAATGCAGTCCTTACTAGATCATGTAAACACCACATTTTTTTTATTATCAACAGATCCAATCTTTTCATGTAACTGACAGCAAAAATAAAAGTTACTTAGTCTTTCCAATCCTGTTAGAACTGTAGAAACAAAACAGCGCTCACAGCATAATCAAGTTTCTGTCTGACTCTTTTGCCAGCAGCAGAATTATTAAACCATGCAAACAATGGCCTCAGCTTACTTGTCTGCATTGCAGCCAAGGGCAGGATTTGGAAAAGTTACACACAGAGTCATAGGGTAATGTAAGCACTAAAAGTGTCTTTCTTATCATATTGAATAATGTAGGATGTAATAAGACTTTCATTTCCAAACTTGAATTTGAAATGGAATATTTAGGAAAAAAAATTCTAACTTGTGAGGCAAACAAAAATGAAGGAAACAGGATCACCAATTGAAGTTGATTTTACTGACATAAACAAATCATTGAAAACTCAATAGTGAAATTTATTCTATTCTTTTTTCTAAAAAAAACAATCATCAGCTTCAATGAACTGTGATCAAGTACAATATTTTGTAACTGATGTTCTAAACCTTTAAACTTTCATCATCTATAAGTTGTTGTATTAGAACTACCTTTCATTTCACAAAGGAACAGCAAGTAACTGCTGTAACCAATACAAAGAAACATAAACCACAAGAACGGGAAAGCAAATAAATTCTGTGTTTCCTGCATAACATATGAATCTCAAACCGAGGCAAAGCAAAATAAAACCCAGATGCTTGTGGCAAGTTATTCTGAGCCGCTTATCACATGTCAATTTTTTCTGGGCTCATTTCCCACTACTTATCAGCTACAACAATGAATATCAATGAAAGTTTTGGCAGAAATGGTATGATATTAGCAGGAAAGAATTCAGACAAACTAAGATAGGATAAGGAAGCATCGGATGAACCTTATACACTTTTAGCTTATCTACAAGGTTCTGTGAATGTTGGCAAAGTGACAAACAGCTGAGGCCGGAGGAGATATAGAATACTTCAAGGTTCAGACATGATAATAATTGGGTGTCTTGTAGCTGATCTTTTTCAGAGGTGTCACAGGCTTCTTTTACCCAAGTCCCCAGTGTAAATTCACAAAGCTTCACTTCCCTGTGGGAAAAATGGGAGAAGACAACTACATTTCTCCAGTTTTGTCCAGGTTATGTTTCAGTGGCCGTATTCTAGCTTTTGCACAAGGCCAGACAGAAGGATAAGCAATAGTTTACTAATAACAGTTGTGTTCCCCTCTGTTACTGTGAAATGAGAGGGTGTTATCTGTCTCAGACAACTACCTGATGTGGATTAGGTCTTCAGACAGAGTGTCAGGGCATTCACTGGATATATGTGTGTTTTCACCTGGTCTTCCCTTTCTTTTTTCACCTTGTCAGTAAGTGGTTCCTTTCTCTCTCACTTTAGTCTGGGATGCAGCTGGCAAGTGACAGAAAAAGATGATGTTTTCCATCTCTTATCTCTCAGAATAGGTACATTTAGAGGACTAACTGTCACCTTCAGACTGAGAATTCAATCTAATGTTACTATGCATTTATGTAGTGCTTAGTCCCAGGAGACAGGATCTCAATAGGCTCTCTGAAGTGCATTGTATAATGAATAAGAAATTAAGATGCTAATTGTCAAGGGATTAAGATATATTAGAAAATCATGTTCCTGAATATTGTTTTATTTTATCAGATTACTTCAATTTCCCATTTCTGCAAAACTGTTTCTTGTTTGGTTTTCTTTTGCTTGTTTGTATTTCTCCTCAAAATTTAACACTAAAATATAACTCAAAACTTGTAAATTTTTTTTATTTACATCACTTTAATTGTGGACTGCTGGGAGATTGGAGAAGATGACAAAATTATTCTTATTTTTTCTGAGTCATGTCTCAGAATCATACACCATTCTCCCTTGATCCTCCTTCCCTGAAGGCCTTTACTTTCAGAGTGAGAGAAGGAGAAAAAAGAGAAAAACAATCAAAACTGCTAAAGTTATTGTAAAACACAATAGTTGTCACTCTCTGGTCACCATCTGTAAAAATACAACAACTGAGCAGTAAAAGAGAAAGCATGCCGATTGGGCTGGTTTCATATTACTGACAAGAATATTGTTCATATATGAGCTCCTTTAGGAACTCTTTTTCTTTGTACAGATTTAACTGGGAGACATTATTTTATTTATATTTGATTCTACTATTTTTCCTACTATATTTCTTTCATTACAATGAAATAGTAAAAAAAAAAAAGAAAAAAAAGAAACACAAACCCTTCATCTAGATATCATTCTCATTTTATAGTCAGGTATGACCACATTTTAACTTGTTTCCACACATCCTCTACACAAAATTCTCATATGCATGTTATAAACCTGGTATCCAAGGTTCTTTCCTGACCACCAGCTTTCCTTTCCTCCTAAACTGCTCCTAAATCCATGCACTAACCCAACAGAAATACAAAAAATAATGATGCAAAATAAAACTCATGACTGTAAAGCCAAATGCAAAGTTAGCATGTATAGTTGGTAGGACCAAGTGAAAATTGTGTTTTATTCTGTCAGTTGGGAAAGATATAGAACCTTGCAGATATATTTTATTATGTAATTAATTAATTACAAAAATATAAGTAAATTGAGTTGCTAGTGAGTGAGACAAGTAGGTGACTTTAAAAGACTTTAAAAGTATATAGAAACAAGTAAAATAATTCCATTATGAAAGATCACAGTCAAAATGCCAAACAGCCCCTATGTGCCAGCAGAGATCTGATTCAGTCAAGTCTACAAAAAGATGGACCTGCAATATACAGTGAACCATTCAGGTGTATATCATAATTTTTAAGTAGTAAGTTACTTTGTGCCACTTAACAATGTGTGCTCCAGGAGACATTCCCTACTCTGGCAATTCAAGTAAAAGTCAATTTGTCAGTTGTCTGCATTTTTGGAGTCTGCAGTTAAATGAACAATACATTTCCTAAAGAAAGTTTTCCAACAGAAACATCAAGGTAAATGAAACTAACATTTTTTTAATAATAAAATATTAATTCCAGAAAGAAACAGAAACAAAAGACCTTCCCATATGAAACACTAAAACACAAATTTCATTTCACAGTATGGGCATGGGCAAGATAATTTTGAATGGACTTGGACTAAACCTTTCAACCAAAAACTAGACAAATCTAAAATAGATGTAGTTACATGGGGGCATGTGGTTGCACCATTTCTTTTAATTCTAATAGCTCACAGGTTTTTGTTGGACATTTCTCAGTGGATATAACCACAGTTACCATCAAAAGAAAAAAATAATTAGAGTGGTACAGATGACCCAAGGCTGATTCACTGAGCCCTCATTATTCAAAATGCACAGATAAGCAGCTTATTTCTGAGCATTAAGAAAAAATGACTGTACCCAGGAACAAGAGTAACGGAAGAATGAAGGAGAGAAGGAGGTTGAGGGAAGATTTGAATGGAGTAATTTTTTCCTATTACCTAAGATTAGATAATATGTGAAGAAGAGACAAAAACTAAGCAAAATTAATACACATATGCATGTGCATGCATATTCTTGCCTATGCACAAAATATTTGTGTATGCACATTCAAACATGTATACATATTCATATACATACCTTTATATATGTATGTATAAATCCAGAACAAAATAAAAAACCAGAGATTGGTGCAGAAGAAATTCATGCACTACTTGGGAGGAAAAAATAAGAAGTTTTCCTATCTAAGAGTGGACAGGAAATTTGGGTGGGTAACCAGAACTAATGAAAATCTAACCAGGATGCTAAAATGTCCTGAATAAATTGTAAAAACCAAACAGAAAGCCATTTTGGGGCTGAAATATTTACCTGGGTTGCCCAGGTCAACTGCCTTATCCTCATCTGACTGTACCATGAAGGATGTGTTTACAATCAAATACTGATACATTTCCTGTTTTGCAGCCAACACTGAAATTACAGAGATTACAAAATTGACAGGCATTGTCTTTTAAGGAACTTCCAGTTACTAACAGGTCCAACAAATGCATAATTGCTGAAAAAACTAGAAGAGTAAATTACATGAGTGTCAGAATAAATCATTAATTTTCCAGCTATTTTTTCTGCTTTGACACAGTTTAAAAAAAATTTTAAATGATGACATATCAAAATGTGAAGAAAAAACATAAAAGGTTTTTTTATTAAAAAAGATAATCCTTAGATAGAAAAATGACAAGCTGTGCAATAAAATGCTATTCTAACAAAATATCAGACTGATTAAAAATACCAGAGGAACAGAACATTGTTTCATAAGGCCCTCTTTTCCATGTGGATCGTTAGTGTGGGAGAAAATCCTTGTAATTCTTTGCACTGCTCCCACACATACACCTACACGTATCATCACTTGACTTTCGAACTAACAATAGAAGTGTTAGTAGAGCTATCACCATCTGCAGAATGAACTGTGCATTTTTAAGGCTGCAACAGTCTCAGACATTAGCAGCAGTAGTCATATAGATGGAAAGTAATACCCTCTTTCCAGTGGAAGAACCATGTAGGGGTCAGTTAATAGGTATGTTTCCCCATTAAATCATGAATATAAGTTCCTCCACATTAATAAATTAATAAGTTGGAAGCTCTTTTTCAGTTTCTGTGGTGTAATATTCAAAAAAGAGCATCCACCTAGTATTGGTGGGAGCAATGAGATACACCACTGCAGAGGTATCTATACTCACACAGGTAAATTATTTTGTCTGGTATTTTAATGACCTTGGAGAAAACCTTACAATGATCAGCCAGTGATTATTACAAATAAAGCTGTATGGGGACTGGATGTTCAGTTCAGTAAAGGATTCCTGTATTTATTATCTATTCTTTTTTTCTAATTAGGAATTCTGATCAATCTACTGCCTGCTGCCCCCAAAAATGAAGTCTGGGTACTCATTCTTTTCTCTAAATGTCTGTTTCCTCTGGTTATTTTGAAGAAAAACTTAGGGCTTCACATGTTTGAGTTCTCTAACTGTATGTAAAATTCTTGCTGCAGAAGGACGAAAGCTTTATGGTGCAGATTGCAAGACTACGGGTGTGGTAACATAGGCTGCTTTTTTTCCTTGCTATATTGAAACCATCAAGAAATCATCAGAGGAAATAAATATTGTCAAAATATTGGAGTCAGGCAGGAAAGGAATGCTCAGAAGTTTGCAAAGATGATTACACAGGAAAAAAACTCAAGAAACAGAGTAACAAAGATAAAAATCAGGCCGCAGAACAACAGAGATGGAACATAAACTCAGTTCCAGAATGCTAAAGGTGTCCAAAAGAACAACATCAGGACTGAAGAGCAGCAGGAGGACTGAGACTTATAGCAGATGGGAGGGACAGACTTGGACCTAGACGATTTGGTCTGCGCTTCCAGTTTCTTCCTCTGCCAACTACTGCTTGTGTCACTCAAGATACACCATTTAGAGATGGACTTGAAAAACAGCTGCACAGTTTCTTTTCAGTGACCTGAGATTTCAGTCTATTTAAGATATTTCTGGAAGAAAAAGAAATCTGAGACAGCCTTTTATAACAGTGTAATGGCTAAAACATTAGCCCAGCATCCTCAGTGTGGATCAATAGTAAATCTGGGGAAAATTCAAAGAGTTTCACATACACATCTTCCAACTTCAAGTTTAATCCTCAGGGATGCCACAGACGGCTCCAAATACTTTTGCTTTTGTGGAATATGGAATTTAAGCGTTCTCTGATGCAGGGAATGTCTCCTGTTAGGGACATTTGTACATAAGGGTTATCCTAGTCATTTCCATACAGAAGGGGTGCAAAGATCTGAGCTTGCTCGGCCGGGATCCAAACTGGATTTGATTTGAAAATTTTGCATCAGGAAACAGCAGGGCATAATTATTTGGGCAGTGCACACTGATGCAGGCATATGATTTCTGGCCTAGAACAATGTATGCCTACCTACCACTGGAACTGTAGCACAAAGCATTCCTATGTACTTCATTTGCAGACTAGCAGTGCAGGATGATGGATGTGCCTGTCAGGATTACTTGAATTTAACGGAATGAATAAAAAGATTGAAATCCTCCAGTTCCTAATCACACTCCCCTGAACATCCTTGAGGATGTGTGTGTTAGTTATAATTTATCAAATCTGAAGTTCTTCCATACTAACTCAAAAGCAAAACCTTTTTGTGTTTGGAGAGTATAAGGTGAAAAAATGTGGAGTTCAGGACCTCCTGAGCTGGGAGGCAGGTGAGAAGGCATTTTCAACACATCGTTTGGACTCTCTGCCCATTTACTGCAACATGCTACTTTAAGAACTTTGTTGGCTTTTTCCCTTCCCTTCCCTTCCCTTCCCTTCCCTTCCCTTCCCTTCCCTTCCCTTCCCTTCCCTTCCCTTTCCCTTTCCCTTTCCCTTTCCCTTTCCCTTTCCCTTTCCCTTTGGTTTTTCTTTCCTTTGTTTTTTCTTTCCTTTCCTTTGGTTTTTCTTTCTTATCTGTTTTTTCTGTATCACCTGTAATCAAGGAATGAAAACACTTCATTATGTCCTTAAGCATCTTTACAGAGAACAAAAATTCTGTAATATATGTGAAGAGCATAGAGGCTACAATGTTTTGAGAGATGTATGTATGGAAACTTTCTTACAGCTGGCATTGCTTTGAAAAATTGTGTTTCATTTGGCTGCTACAATGTGGTGTACTTGATAAAGTAGGCATACAGATGAAATCAAGGTGATCTTGAGTTCAGCAATCTGCCATTCCTCTTTCTGTTGACCTCCCTCTTCACTGCAACACAATCTTCCCTCTAGACTCATTTTTGTTTAGGTTTCCAAAAGAAGTCAGCCAATTAATGATGGGTTGGGTGAGTATTACGACAATGTAATACATACATAAATACATACATACATATGTATGGAGTAGGTTTTATAAAATTCAAATGTGAAATCTTTCAGAGTCTTAAAGCTAAATAGCTGTAACACAGAAAAAAACCCTGTATTTCTCTTTTTTACTACACATTCTCACCTCCATTTACACCAACTTTTGTCATAAGTACTACTATGCAAATTGAATAATTTTCTTTCTTTTCAGATATAGGACTGGTATGATTCACCAGATAAAGGCATTTTGAAAGAAACAAAATTATTTACTTTGTGGGTGAAATCCATTGAATTCAGACAAAGTAAAAGATTGCTTTTAAAGGAATTTAAAATGTCTCATGTCCTCATCTCTTCTATGAAGAACGGAAAAAGATTTTAGTAAAAAATGATAAAAAGAATAGAAAGCTTATTAATGAAATAAAAATAACTATGTGCACTCTTCTCTGAAATAATTGTGGTGGGTTTTTTTCTTTATTTTACTATGTTGTTTTGATGATGCAATACCTCCCTACCTTTGGGTGGATCCAAACCGAATAATTTTTCAGTTTGCTAAATGAACCAAAAAAATTGTGCTTGCTGTTCTTCTTTTAGTATCTCAGGAAAGTACTTGGGCTACTATAGAAAAAGGAAAGAACCCCCCTTTTTTTTTAATGTTTTGCCTGTGTTGTGAAAATAGGCAGGTCAATTTTTCCTTATAATTTGGAAGATATGGAGTTTTGACTCGTGGAGTCTAGGGTTTCTGTGTTCCAGAACCTCAGCTAAATACCCAAAGGGAAGTGGCATAATCATCCATGTAGTTATCAGTTACTTGGTATGTGTATGTGTAACTGAAAGTTAGGAAAGAGAGCAATAAATCTTGTGTTAAACAAGCCTTAAGGAAAACATGTTCTGAGGAGTTATATGGACAACTCAACTGGAGAGAGATGCTGACATGCCAGGTTTGGGGAGATTCAAATTAGAAGGGATTGTGATATTGTACCTTGTCATATCTTATTCTTTCATATCTCCAACACTGATTGTCCCAATAATATTTTCACTTATAAGTCTGGTTAACTTTCTCCTCTGGGTGTCTTGGAGCAACATTCCAGCAAGGGACCTTGGGCTCTAGCTATCCAGAACATAGCTTGCCACTGTCCTTACAAAGACAGACACTCCAGTTACCAGTCATCAGTGAGTTGCTAGTGGTAAGTTAATTTCTGAGACCCCTAACTGCCATACTCATAAGAGTGAGGCCTAGTTGTTGTCACAGTTTTAAGAGGATTTTAGTTTTGATAGCCTTTTAGAATAGGGCTCAACAAATACCCTTATTACTGCCTCTCAGTAGCGGCAATCTTTCCCTCTCCAGTTACACCTATTTTTATTATGATATGATTGACTTTTGCCAGCTGAATATTGTGTGACAGGCCACTACCTTCTGCTCCCTGCATAAGCTGGTAGATGCAAAAGGAAGTTGGAGCTAAGCAAATGTGGCTGTTGTTATGGAGAGGAAGATGGATTTGTCATTAAGGTGAACCTTATAAGACCTAGATTCAATAACCAAATCATGTGCAAATCTCTTAACTCTGAGTAAGTCACAGAGGCCTCAATTATATTGACTCATTCCCAGAAGGAGGTCCTTGGGAGGAAAGGGACTGGAGAGAACCAGATGACAGGGATTTGCTCCGATGGACGTGTTTCTCATCAGTGTAGGCCAGTTAGAACAGAGACAAATAAACTCAGAGCTCCTGGATGTGGCAAGAGATAGATGCACCCTGCTATGGAGATGTCATCTCAATCACTCCTTGCATTGCTTTATGTTTGAATGAATTCTGTTTTTGACAAGGACTATAAAAAATATTTCCCCGATATCAGCTAGAGCTGTGTGAAGAAATAACAGGAATCCACTGCCTTATGCATTTACTTTAGAAGTATAATTGGATGGAAGTACAGATTATTGATGTAAATTTGATACAGTAATTTATGGCTTTGTAAAACCAGCATGAGTTTTATATAATATACATAAATTAACAGCAATAAGTTATTGTTGACATTGTTTATGGTGCCACAACATTTCACAACACGTGAAACACAAATTATAATTTATTTGAATTATTTCCTGTTGATATTACAAAAATACTATGTAGTTTACCCAAGACAGCCCAAGAGCAAATACTTGATTTAATCTTTACAGTCATATTTTTACCTGTGGGAAAACATAATTAGAAAAAAAATACAGTATAACTTTTTTTTAATAGACTATATTTCACATATGGTTTATCTTTTAAAATGTTACACCACACTTGAGCACCCAATCCTCAAGTGGGAGCAACTTTCCTAATTTCCTAAATCTGCTCAACATGTCTAGAGATCAGAATTTACATAAGTGGGTTGTTTTTTGTTTTTATTTTTTCTTTCATATCTGTGATAGACACAAAAGGCAATAGGAGTATTTTCAAAGTGGTTTCTAATCTCTGCAACAGTTTACTAGAAAAGGAGAAAAATATGTCATTTAAACATAAGTTTCAAGTGGCATTTAAGATTAAAAATATTTCCAGTATACCCATGTCTTTAGAATTTAGGATTACTGTTATAAGAATATATTCAGACTGGGTCACAGACACCATTGTCTCCAGCAGAAATATAAATAGTTTCTAGAATAAGTTTACAGAGAAGCTTTATGTTAATAAGCTGTTGATTAGGAAGGAAACACATGATCTAGGAACTTGATTATGGCACAGAGAACTTTACAACATAAATTTAACATTACTATTTAGAAGTTAAACTCTCCTTTGCACAGGATGGTGAAATAAAAACGGATACATTCAACCAAATATAATCAATCTAGTCTGTACTATATCAGAATCTCTTCCAGTGTTTTTTTTACAATAAATGTTTAAAAGAAGAGGTGATAACTTCAGTCAGGCACCAAAACTGATCTTTCAGGCTGAAAGAACTATTGCCCGAAGATCCCTGTCATCAAAGAGAAGTGATGCAAAGCAATGTATCAAAGCCTCCTATAACTGAAGCTAGGTTAGGATATGAATCTGTAATACAGAAATTTCTAACATGCGCAACACACATATACAAACATGAAGTAGTCAACAGCAAGAAGAGGCATTCATTCTGTTTATTAAAAGTAGACAAACTTAACGAAATTTATATTTCTTCTTATATATAATATTTATTATTTTATGAATTAGAGCAGAAATGCTTGCAGTCAGGTACTTACTGAAAAAATATCTCAACATGAATGTCTTTTCTTCTTGAATAATGACCAGAGGCCCTTTCAACCATTCACTAGTCTGAAAATTAATTGAAAAAACAATGTATTTAGTCTATTAGCAGTACCAGTAATATTTATGTTTAATGACAATGCTAAAATAATCCAGAAAAAAAGGTTACACACATTTTCAGGTAAATCTTACATTTTTTTCCTAATATTTCTAATACTGTTTCATAGGATTAAATTATTTGCAGAGCTACATATTCTCCTACCCCAAGCACATACTAGAAGAGTGGAAACATAGGTTAATGACTTTCATAAGGCAAGTAAGAAATGAAGCAAACCAGAATTAAAACACCTTTGTATGAACAATGGACTCTCTCAGTGCAAAAACCAAAAGCAAAACAAACAAAAAAACTCCAACACACACACACACACAAAAAGATAACCAAACTTTTCACATCTGTGTGATTAAGGAAGGTTGATTAAAGGCTCCATTTTAAGATGGTCAAAAGATAGTACTTGTAATGTTTGCTCAAGTTTTTAAAAGTAAATACCCACATGTACATTTTAGAGCCTTTTTTTGTTAATTTATTCAGATAGACACACATTACTACTAAAAGAAGATTGAACTCATATGTTGGATATATAAGGTGTCAAAGCAAGATTTTCCCCAGACAAGGAGTACTCCAACATTGCAATCCTCCATTTTGTTGTACCATGAATTTGATTTGATGTAGACCTACAAATATTAAAATGAATAATGATTGTGGTGATAGAAAAACAACGAGCTTTTCAGAGGATTACTGATCAGCAGATTATTTTGAGATCTAATTTTAAAGACATATTAAAACTATATTTTAAGTAAACCCTTGGTTATTCATATAACTTTTTATAAACTCTAAATAGCTTTCAGAAATTATTGAAATGAAAATTTTTCTTTTCCTCATATACATATCAAATGCAGAGACAAATTAGTGCAAATTACTTGTATGATCTCTTCTGCTACTCCAGGATTGTATATATAGAAGTAGGAAATCTACATGAGCACAATTAAATTTTTCCTAGACAGAAGGTGTCAAGCTTTAAAATAGTTTCTGAGGGAATGTTATAAAAGTCTGGCTTTCACTTCGTATTGAAGGTTTTCTTTAAAGAGTATAACAAAGATTTACCTATTCCATGTCAATATCAAAAAATCAGTAACAAACATTTTATTTTATTTCAACATTTCCAATATATTTTCCATTCCTCAGTAAGAATAATGAAAATATACCAGGTGAAGATATGTCAATTTTCATTAAAATCCTTACACTTGCTTTTAGTAATTTAATTATTTTTAATAATTAACATTGACATACCTTTTCATGGGGGTCTTCACTTTGCTAGAGAAAACTGAAAATACCAAAGTAATACATGTGTTTGTGGGATAAAAAACATTCACTAGTACTTGGTCTGAAAGACTAATGAAAATGTTAGTATTAAAGCATTAAACAATTTATCCTGTACTGAAGTAAGCATCTGGGGAGAACAAATATTAGCTAAGCAGTTTATCAGTAAATATGTAAATTTATATTCCTAAATTACTTGATGATCATATATCAGCCCAAGCTATTTGTTAGATCACTGTAACTTGCCAGAGTTTAGATTGCTGAAAAATAGATTGAAAGTTTATCACAGTTAAAATAAAGAATTTATCTAAATGTAAATCAACTACATGAATTAGTTTGAAAGAAACATACCCATGGAAAAGAACTACCTAGACTGTAAAGTTAAGTACTACCATGTATTAAAATATAAAAGGAAATTCATATTTTTTAATGGGAAATAAATATAATTAACTATGACAAATGTGAAATATTGTTTATTTGATCAGTGTACACACAGTCAAATACATTTAGTTTGCTTAACAGTGAATGACACACTGAAAACTGTTTTAAATAATTTACTTTCCATTGAGTGTAATAAATTAGTGCATGATAATGTGCTCTGGATTCATGCAACAAAGGAAATTTTGTTTTAAAATGCTTTTATAGGGTTTAAGGGTATAAATGCCACTGAAAACTGAAGTATGATCATAGTCAGCATCATCACTAGACATAGTCCTGTGGAAACTTTGTGGATCTTCAGGTAAGCTGAAGAGAAAGGGTTTATCTGGGTACAGCCTTCTTTCATCTTTGGCTTTCACATCCAGATCTGGAAAGCTAAATTTAGGTATCATCAATGTAGGTGCCTACAAGTGGGTACAGTCTTTATGCCTCTGTTATAATTAGTGAAGAGCTGCTCAATTTATCTGAAGAAGCATTTGGTTGACCAGCTATTCAGGTATCTGAATGTAGGTAGCTGAATGTTTTTCTCTAGGATCTATTGACAACTATGATTAGATCTCCACTGGGAGTAAGGAGAGGCGAGATACACAGGAGCATACATTGACATTTCCATGCAGAAACCTAAATTCAGGGTGCAGAATTTCAGTGGAACTATCCAGCAATTGGGAAACTAGAACAAAATTCTTGCACTCCCCTCAACTGCAACTATGCAATGTTCATAAAAAAAAACAAAACAAAACAAAACAAAACCAAAAAAAGACCAAACAAACTAAAAAGAAACCCCACCAAATACATAATGACTCTTTTTGTCAATAAATTGCAACTGGTTCCAATGTCAGAGTAAATAATCTGGAAATAACTTCACTATTCTTCACTACCTTGTTCAGTCCAAGTCATGGTGTAGCCATGAGTTTATTGGTTTCTTATGTTTAAATTACATATGGAAAAGGGACAGCTTTAAACAAATCTATCATTATGTAAACCAGAATGCTGAAAAAGTTAAAATATAATAGTCAGATAGCCATTTCTCAGTTTGAAAAATGCAACACCACAGTCACAGAAGACTGAGACTTTAATAACAGGAAGTAGGTTTAAAGATAAAAGCTGTAATATCTGTAAGGATCTGGAGATAAAAATCACTATTGAAGTATTTCAATATCACTGAATACGGTATGTCCATCATAACTGACCAGAAGCTTTATTTGCAGATGAAATAACAATTAATGAGTAAATCCTCATCTGGAAAGGCTTGTTGTTTTATTAGCTAAATGACATTTTGTTTCAGTGATTGCAAAATGGCTCAGATATAAATAGATATACTTTTTATGGAATTGAAGTAATAGAGATCTGCTGTTTACATAGGATTTTCATTAAAATGTTCTCTTGGATTTCTTTATCCTATCTTACCTTATCTTACCTTACCTTACCTTACCTTATCTTATCTTATCTTATCTTATCTTATCTTATCTTATCTTATCTTATCTTATCTTAATCTTATCTAATTTTGACCATAAAGTTCATTTGCTTGTCAGTCTATTTACAATTTCACATACTGGGCTACAGGAGGAATTGGTGTCAACAGTACTTGCTTTTAATGCTGCATATTTAAACAGAATGGTTTTTTAGTCCTTGTCCAAGTAAATATGAATCTCAATTGCTTAGAGAATGCATAATCTTGTATGCAAGTTGAGCTTTTATTACAAGACAACTACAAGTCTATGTATACTAGACCCTAATTGTCAAATGTTGTCATTTTGATGGTGTTCAGACTAAAATAAGTAAGACCAATAAGCCAGAGTGAGCTTCAACAAAGTCGTACTGTCTACCAGGTGATTATTTGGCACATAAACTACTTAAGAATATACAAACAAAAAAGAGAACTTGCTATTTACTGGCTTTATGTTAAACAATGTTGGCTCTTCACCTCATTATAACTTTATGTTGTCACTTACACTGTCAGGGGTAGCAAGTCACAACAAATTTCCACAAGTTTAGCAACTGCACGCTGGGCGGAAAAAGGTAAAGCTCATTATGCCTACTAGGTAACCAGATTTCCAGAAATTATTATTGTCTTATACAAAATAATTTAATCAAATGAAGTATGCTAGTGGAAGTTCTCACAGTATTTGCAAAAGCCTCTAAGCATTTGGAAAAGTCTCTGTTGTCTTGTGAAACCCTTATTACTATAATCCTGATTATTTTGTTTCCCTTCCGTAATTCTTTACCATAGAAGAGAAAATGTGACTGATTCAACTACAGTAGTAATTTGGAATGTTGGTGTAAATATGAATGTCACTCAATTTTTCAAACCAGGTTTACAAAGATAGTATTTATGATCTATGTTTGCTATACAAAAACTTGCAAGCTCATAGAAACGGTGTATTTACATGTGAATATACAGTAGAACTGTTTTAGGAATTTAAACAAGCATATTTACATTAGAAACATAATTGTTATAAACAAGCCAAACATTTTAAGTAATAAATTCCTGCAAAATTTGTTTGCCATCAGTAATAAGTCACATGCCAACGGCCTAATACTGATTTATTTTGCTCTGAGTAATAAATAAAAAGAACTTTTCTCAAATTTATGTACTATATGAAAATTGACTAAGTTAATCAAGCAATTAATACTATGAAATATTTGCTGATTTAAATGACAAAGAAGAGGAAGAGATGAGGAAATTCTACGGTTTTACATATCTCAGGTCTTGGAAGCTTGCTTTGAAATAAGTAATACAATTTGTTTTTTCTAAAGCTGAATATTGCTGAAAACAAAACTCTGAGTGTTCTTTCAATATATCTTTGCCAAGCATGTGAAAAATGAGATACTCAAACTCTATAACTCTTATTGAAAATTAATTAGATATCTTCCCTCCATTAATTCTCATATGCACTTACCTAGTTTCTTGAGATCCAGTGACAAACCAGAGAAAGAAATTTGGCATAACAAACACTTGCTTCCTTAAATTACCTGCAACTATATATAGATTTGCATTTAGAAGAGAACATGTGAGTGTGCAATAAGAGTCGCAGTCAATATGGTGTGGGTAGATGTAGAGTGGTTGGACAGCTGGAAATGGCTGGTAACTATATGATAACCTACACTCCTTCTACTTTACCTTTCAATGCAGACTGAAACAATTTTACCTTTTCTCCAAACTTAGTGACTAAATGTTAAAATGTACCCTTTGCTGGATAATTACATTAATAAAGGAATATAACATCTCTGAAGACATGGAGGTACCATGAGCCTGTGTAAACAGCAGGAATGACCTTTAAGACAACATTCAGATGAGTATGTCTCTCTTAATCCAACCTTCTCTGTTAGGGTTATCTGGACACAGATGTTATAAGAGTCTTTTGGGACATGCAATTCCATTCTTCTTGAGTTAATGCCTAACAAAAATATAATTGAATTGAGGCTTTTTGTTTTCTCCTCTACCAAGGAGACTTCAAATACATTGGCTACCTCTTACAAGACCTGCAAACACTAAATAATTTTCAAACAGAACACCAAAGATAATGTATAATGTCTCTGAACTACTGTTCTGTTTAAAGATATCTTTAAATGTTTAAGCAACTTACACATAACCAAACTTAAGAAATCAATGGACTTAGTAAGTATTGTAACTATGTTATGTGGTTTCTCTGAAATTCCTTTGTAGTTCTGTAACAAAACCCATTTTGGAACAGCAATAAAATGCAACTTATTAATTATTCAGCCTCCAGTTCAACACCCAGATGAACAGAGTCACTAACTCTTCAGTTAGGTTAGGGCTGTTTTACATGCGCCTACATTGTCTGCATAGCTGACAGAGCTGGAAGCACCCAGTCAGTTCTACACAGTGTTGATTAAGCATTTTCTGCAAGAAAAAAATGGAGAAAGCAGAAAAGTACTTTCTAAGATGTCTTTACTATACACACCATGCCAGAATAATATGCAAATAAATAAAAAAATACAATGCAATACAACTTTAAAAACAGGAGTAAAGTCGAGTGATGTGTTCTCTCAAGAGATATTTTTGATTAATTAGTTACGTTCTGACTGACACCCATCTGTGTAACATACTGATGGTACAATAATTTTTATTAGAAGGCAATGCGGAAAATACTTGGAATAAAACTTCTGTTCTTTTCTTCTTGCAGGTAGGACACAAGGAAAAGGTCAAAACAAGTTTCCCAACAGCCAATTTTTAAAAAACAAAAATCATATACAATGTTCTGATTCTCTCCTGTTTTATTCTGCTACTGGTCCTTCTCTGACATTTGCAGATGAAGCTTCCATCTCATCCCATCCTCAAGCCAACTTATAAATTAGCAGTTATAAAGTAAGCAATTAATGTTTAATTCAATTTAATTGAATTGAATTCAATTTAAATAAGGCAGCAGACATGCAGGGAATATGTAAAACAGTTTTCATGCATACTCATGCCTATCTGTAAGATAGCCAAAAGATACTGGGACATTTGGCACTGTGAGATTTACTGGCACAAAGTAATTCAGTCTGTCCCAGTTTGTGGTCACATATCAGAATGAAAGGGATTCCTAATTACTCCCCAAAGTCTCAGTCTGGAAATGTTTTGAGTCTTCTGATGGGCATGTGCCCCATTTGTATAATTTAATTTTTACTTCTAAAGTTTATGTATTCTGCATACTAGACATAATTTATACTATTTTAATAGCATAGCTCAAAGCATCCTAGAGATAAGTTTTGAAACAGAAATTGATGGGAGAATAGCTTCTTATGGAAAAGTGGTATAATTCCAGCTGATATAGGTACTAGAGCTCTTCTTTGAATTATGTACTTTTCTGTGTATTTTCAACCACCCTTTGGGATATAGGGTGGTATTCCATGACTGATAAAAAAATCCAGGGTTAAAAGAAATGGCTAATGAAAAGAACAAATACTTTGACCACAAAACTCTATGTATTTTAAAGAATTGCCTTCCTAGAAAAGTGTTGGAAAGCAGTTCAATTATTCTTCCTTACTTTCACAAATCAGATTTGGTTCATCTATTGTCACTTTCAGGAGTCCCATTCACCTCCCTACTGCTTCTCATTCCTGACACTGTGGAAGACATAGTCACCCTTGAAATTTCCCTTGAATATTTGAATGAGCAGTCAGTGTGACTGTTCACTTACTGAGGAGATGTAATTCTCTGTGTGGGGAAGCAGAAAGGGAGAACAAACTGCTTCTTCAGATCATTTACTCATGGCACCTGGAAGGCACATCTCACAGGCCCAGTCAGCAACATTTTCCTGGTTCCTCCTCTCTGGCTTTCTGCTACTGATTCAAAGAAACCGCAAATATTTCCTCCAGTTATACTTTTTTCCTCAGTTCTTTGTGAAGAACACTTTCTACTTTGGCACTTTTCTACCTATATATCTCACAATTACTTTATCAAAGTGGGGGTTTTTTTTGTTTTTTGTTTTCCCCAATAGTGCACACAACTTAATGTTTCAATGTAGAGAACATGGAGCATAAAAAGTGATATTTTTTTTCTTGTAGCGTTTTTTTTTTAAGAAAAGTAGAACACAAAACTTTAGGGAAGAACATTTGAAATAAAGCAAAGTAAATTTGAGTGGAGCAGAGCAACTTTGCTAGAAAGGACCAGAAATGTCCAGAAGAATGATGAAATAACAGGAAGTCCTCAATAAGTTCCTTGACCCTGTTTAAAGATTATGGGCAAGCAGGTCCAAGAGTTTTTCATCATATGCTGCTTTAGAACTGAACCAATCAGAATTCAAGACTGGAAGAGGTCATAAATAGTTCTCTTCATTACACAGAATGTGATTAAATTGATGAAGGTACATCAGCAGCAAAATAAAAAATGGAGGAGAAAAAAATTTGGAACTTGGAGAAGTTTTGTTTCAGATAGAGTGACCTTACACCTGCAGAAAGACGCTGACTTTCTTTTTATATCTGTGTTTGCTAAATTTCTCCAGACTTTTTTCCTATTTAGAATTTGAAGCTTTTGAGAGCTGGAGAAGCTACTGTTGGTGGGGGGGTGGGGTGAGGGGGAATTGCTGACTTTTTGTTATAGTGAACAACAACAAAAAGTATCAGAAAATGAAATTTCCCTTTTAAGAAAATATTGTTTTCAGCAAAAATCCTGTTTTCTGGCTGCCTAGAAAACCATAACGTAATCTTCATCCCTGTAATTCAGGTGTCTGTGATCCAAGGTTTAGTTTGATGCCACATAGCTCTGTGACCTTGGCTCAGTTTTATTAAGAAAATTATTGCTACAGTGTGAGGTGTGCAAGCTGAAGCCCTGCATAATAGAAAAAGACAAAAACGCAGTTAAGTATCATTGCTGAGAGAGTACTTAGGAGCTCAAGGATTCAAGAGGAAAAACACAGACATGAAATATATTGTGGAAAAAAAATGTAGAATTTAAAGTTGGCAATTCAGCATGCCAAGTGTCAGCACATTTCAAGGGGAAACAGAAATGCTTTCCCAGGTGACTTCCTGGCTATCAAAGGCTCCTGGCTGTCTCACTGGGAGTGGGTCAGCATATTAATCCTTAGCTTACTACCTCATTAGCCCTACGTATTTTGGTGTATTCCTAAATTAGGTATATTCTGCTTAGGGAGTTTCTCTGCGCATCCCTGAACAAAAACGACCCAGTGGGTGAGTGCTACGATGCATCTTTGACGTTACAGGTGCTCTCCTGAATATTTTACAAGGTCCAGAATATTTGGCTAGCAATAAATGGCATCTTCCATAAAGCATCTTTTGACCAATAGAACTGTCAAAGGATTTTTATGCTGAGTAATACAGGAAACTACCAATTACAATTGTTTTGTTTGTTCAGTTTTGAACTAAGATCTCCAGATGTAAAAGCAGTCATACTCTTTTTGTAACACCTGGGTCTAATAACACAGTAGTGTTATTAGATGAAATAAAATTAGAGTCATCTAAGTAAGTTCCAGCCAGTCCTAACTTGTCCACATCTTAACTTTACCTTCCTTTTTCTTGTTCTGTGTACTAACCTTAGGTACTCATATTCCAGTCTATTCAAATGTAGCTTCCATTATCTTGTTGTCTTGTATTACCATCATATAATTTATTTGTTTCTAATGCCAGTCTACACAGCCCACTAAATCCAACTATTGCAACAGCTGTACTGGTGAATGCTGTCAGCCTGTGTCACTTGATCTTACCTCCTCAGTCCAAAGCGAATTTTGCATGAAACCTTGTTCTCAGTGAGGTCTCTGCTCATTATTCTGTTCATGCTTGACACTTGATACCTAATAATAGTTGCCAGCCAGCAAAACAATGGCATATTTACATACACATGTATATATATATATGTATGTGTATGTGTATAACTGCTGATTTCCTAGTGATGTGGGGACCATCAAGGTGTGTTTAACTAACCAACACAAATGCACAAGATTATATAGCCAATACAAATGCGTGTTTATAGCTACTGCTATTCTATTCACTTCTGCTCTTCCAACGTGTTGCACTTTGCCCTTTGAAGCAGGAACCATATTTTCTTGTGTATTGCTACAAAAACAAATCCAGTAGAATCTCCACTTTTATGTCAATCTCTGGATGCTACAAAGATAATAAGTAAACAGAGATGCCATTTGGGGAGGGGAACTCATCATTTACATATGCTAATTTGGGAAATTGAAGGCTTTAACAATATGAGTACTTCAATCAATTTGCAAGAAAGGAAGGTATCAAACAGCTGGTATAGAAATAGCTATCATCATTTTCACAGAAAAAACGTAACTGTTTTATAATGTGTACTGTGGTTTTGCAGGTGACTTGGCAGTAAAGAAAAAGTAATTTTCTCCAATGAACTGCATTTTATGTAGTTGTTTGTTGTTGCATCTGTTGAAAGATAATCACTGTTTAATTTTATTTACTCTGACCATTTCCACTGTAGGTGATTTTTATGTATGCCATTTTTCCCTTTTAAAGAGAAACAATAAACATTTAAATCTTAGAGCTAAATCTTTTGAGTTACTGTTGTAATAGCAGCATTAAAGGTCTACTACACAGATGAAATTATCTCTGATCCTATGCCTATTTAGTTCTGAAAGTCTGAAAGAGGGAGGAAATTTAGCCATCTTTTGTGTTTTGAGTTTGTTACTCAGCTTTACTCTGCTGTACTAGTTATTTTGGATAGCTATAGGCTCTGGTTTTCTCTTAAAACATGCTTTATGTGAAGCATGGCTTCCTTTAGGCAACAGAATGAAAAATCATAGCATTCCAAAGTGGTCTAATGATCTAATCCCTATATAGAAATGTCATCCATGGATCAACAAGCATTACTAAGTAAATTACATATTAGAGGTGGCCAGAGAATGAAAACTGTTTCCTTTCACTGTTTCAAGAAAGATGTGTTTTGCTGCTTATTTTCCCCTTTTTTTTCTTTGAACAAAATCCCCCAACATTTCAATGTTTTCATAAAATGGAAAAGATTTGAAGTGTATACCTCTAGACTGAAAAAAGTTCAGTGTTTTCACTCAGTGTTTTCACTCAGAGAAGTGACACTGGGACTTTACTTTGGGCGTCAGACTCTTTCTATCTGAAACCTTGCTGAGTATCATGAGCTTTGAAAGCTCAATATCTTAACCTCACCATATTTTGATGAAAAGGCATTTAATCAAAAAGGCATTTAATCCCATCTGTGCTAGTACTTTGCTATTGCTTCTCTTCTACTGAGAAGAAAACCTCATTCTCTGAGAGACAAGGCAACCTGAGAAAGATTTCTCCATATTTCTGTCTTCACTCAGATAAACACAAAAATTATTGTAACTGGATTAAATACAGCCTCAGAAAATGCCCAGAGTACTGCAACATGTCAAGGGGGCCAAACTACCTTTACAGTCATCTTTCTATCAAATACTTCAAAGTCTGTAAGTTCTGTATGAATAGTGTTAGATTACTGAAAAATAGACCTCTACTTCTTGCATATAATAAAGAAATGGGTATTTTGGGAAAGTTAATTTTCTTAAGGATGAAAAACTGTTGCAGGTGTCATTCTACAAAAGAATTAAAAAATATTATATTTACAGTTTGGAAAGGCTAGATTTAGTACTAGAAGATATATTATAGGGTTGGCCAGGCTTTGTCTGAAAAGATTTGAATGATCCATTTTACACAAAAAGATGGAATGATTTGCGCTCAGCAGTATAATGAACTTAACACTAATATTTTTAAAAATAAAGACATGCCATTTTTTGGCAGTGACTAGTGATTTCAGGTACATTTTCATAAAAACTGAGAAAAAAAATGCATGGACCTATCAGAATAGTAATGGGGAAAATAAAAAAAAAACAAAAAACAAACCAAACCAAAACAAATGCCCGAATACACAATCAGTGTGGAACATTTCAGGAATTTTGCCAGTATACAAACATGTTTGAATAATGACTAGAGAAGAGAGAATAGTTTCTTCCAGCAATAATAACAACATTCTTCTCGTATTTTTTTTCTGGGAAACAGTGTTGCTTAATTGTATGAAAGGCAGTTAGGGAACTGGAATGAGCCTGGGGAGTGATTTCAAAGTTGCTCTGATTATTCAAAGATACACATTTCTGATAAAGGGAAAAAAAAGATGTGACTAGCATTATGCCACTGTGTTACTGGGAGATGGCCACAACTAAAACTTACGTGTAACTTCATATATTCATATAAAAGGTACAATTATTATTCCCTTGAAATTAGGTTTGTCCATTAAGGAATTGTTTGCCTGTTTTACTTCTGACCTGGCAATGAGGGCAATTAGTGCCAACCAATAAAACTGTATCTGTAGAACAAAACAGTTGTGCTAATGACTTGACATACATATTATCAGAATTTCAGAGAGTTTTTACTACTTCTGTCTCTAGCTTGGTTTTCATGCATATGAGTAGCAGAATTGCTCTAGGTGTGCTGCTGGAGAATATCTGATTTACTTGCGTCCAAAGGAAATCCAGATAGTGTACTCTGACACTACTCTGTGATGTATACTAAAACATGATGAATGGGAAAACCAAGTGGTTTGCTTCAAATAGTACATTTGATACAAGACAAAACATTAATGTAAACAAAACTATATAAATATTTTCAACATTTTCAGCTCCTATTAAAAACATCTAGTTTCAGAAATGTTGCCTAAATTGGTAGAAATAGCTTTTAAAAATATCACCCATAAACCAAATCAATTTATTGTAGTCATAGTCACATGGAAGATGCAACAAATATGCCACTCTCAGTCTTCTTCCAGGGTAGAATCAACATTTAAGGGAATGAAAGTTTTAATTATCCCTAACTAAGAAATATCACATAATAACACATCTCATAGTCTCACTCACATCTCCATCCATTATGGAATTCACACTCTAACTAAACAAGTATCAACTACAGAAACCAAATCCCAAAGTTTTGCTTAGCCCTTACTCAGGCACTCTAAAAGGCAAGGGATCAGAGAAAATGTTTGTCTCTCATGCTAATTCCACTACTCAGTTTTGCTTGTTCATTTTTTTCCTTCTGGCAAATGTAATAATTTTGTAAGAGTTTTTATGCAGATTTCCAAGATATATTTGTATCGCTGAGATAGAAAGTGTGGTGGATTTTTGTCTCTTAAAAAAACCCAACCCTGATAGAAATTGAGCTATGACCTCATGATTTAGTTCAAAGTGGGCAGAAATCAAAGCTAGCACAATTGTTCTCCATTGATGTGTTAGCTGAAGAGAATCTCAGTGTAAAGTACACATGTGAAAATGTCAGAAAGTAAAAAGGACTATGCAAAAGAAGAAAAAAAAAGCTGTTTAGCTCAGATCACCAATGTGTAGCGTAAAAAGGTTAATTTTGCAGTGAACACTCTTTCATGATACCTAGTTATACCAAGCCGGATCAACAGCTCATCTAAAGTTGCTTCATTGCAATTAAAATGTGCTGAATTACCTCAGATAAGATTCTGTTCCAAGTGACTAATCTTAAACTTCTGCATCAGCTCTGGAAGACTGATGTAGCTCAAATCCCATGCACACCATATTATTAATTTCTTATGCAACTAAAGAGTATAAGCAAACTTGTCCAGAGAGGACATGTAGAGTAACAGGCTTCCTCTTCATCCCTAGAATACAAGATTAGGGCCAGGCTCAGCAAGGAATAGATTAGTCAGTGATCTTAAGCCCCTGAATGAAATGTCTAGTCTTCTTACAAGTTTATGTCAAATTCTAGCAGGATCATCTCAGTTCCAAGATTCCTTCTGTTCGATAGGGACATTAATGAGAACATGGCTTTTTTTCATTGATGTAGTGGTTTGACATGATACTATTGAATCAAAAATGAACCTCCTGGTTCTTAAGTTGCTATGTTGTTACTGTCACTGACAGTCCTCAGACTTATTTCTGTGGACTAATAAGGATGAAACATAACAACAGGAGTCAAATAATTGAAATAAAATTACTTTTAAACAAATGCTAGTACTCTGCAAGACAAGAAACGTACTTTGTGTATGCATAATATAATACCTTTTGTGGGTACTATTATGGATGCAATATAATTATTCAGATAGGTCTTGTGAGAAAATGTATTTCACATCATTCTCTATGACTACTAGGGGAAAAATTCTTCAGAAAAGAGAACCACCCTGCCATCCTGAGCACTCAGTCCCTGTAATTGTGTGCACTCATTCTTGGTTGGGAGAAAGGTGCATGAAGCTGATGAGATATTTTAAAACAAAAATGTCTCCTTAACAGTGTTGGCTTGCCAAAGAGAAGCTGCTCACAAAAACATGTCTGGATGACACTTCTTACAGGCTTTTCATTACCGGAGTAGGATTTCTGGTCAAACCTGTAGTGAATGAACAGGAATCCAAGGCAGATGATAGCTTAAAAACAGTTAGATCAGCCCCTTATGAGAGCTAAATTCAAGTCCTTGCTCTTTCTAATTCACAGGATTGATTTATCTTCACCAATTGTGATGTCTTCTTCCTACTGTCCTTGTTTGACTTTACATTGCCTCAACCTCAGGGTCTTTTGAGGTGAACCAGGTATGGGTATATCAGTAGAAATTCCAGCATCTTTCATGACTTGATAGTTCAAAACCCTCAAGCATGGATACTGTCTTGGGCCACCTGCTTCCCTGAGAAACCTCAGCTCATAACAAAATTAGTCCAAGTAGTCATGCTGTTTGGAGACGTGCTACCACTTGCTGGCACAAACAGCCCTCACAAAACCTCAGCTAGTGTAAGGTGGAGACTTTTAAAAGTAGAGGTTTTCCCTCATCCTAAGCCCACTGCTGATCCAGACAGCTTTTTCCCCCTTTCCCAAATGCACATATTTTTCCAGCTGTGGCTACAGTCCTGACCTAGTTTTCCTGTCATCAAATTTTGGATAGGAGAGTAGCACTTTGCATTGGGACTTATCATCACATTTCTTATCATGAGAACACATGTGAGAGAGGAGTATAGAACAGTTATTGGTGTGAGTCAGTGTTTCACCAAAGTTTGAAGCTGTAAGCTACCATGCATATATAACAGGATATAGATGACAATCATACTTGTCGTTCAGGTAGTCTGAAGAACGTTTTTACTGACATCAGGTACAAGACATTTTACTTGTGTTATGCTGCATACTTCATATACTGTTCAATTCTTGTTTACCCAGAATTTTGTTGCAGGGAATGGGGAGGAGGTGTGTAGAGAACAAGCAGTAGATGCATTTGGAAGAAGTTAATATAGCAACAAACAGAACAAATTTTCAAGTTTTATATGCAGAATGATTGAAGATCCATTAAACAAGCAATCAACCTCCTACCCTCCAAATACCAGGAAGGAATATGTTGAATGAATCACACTAGTATTTTGCACAATGAGTTATTACAACCTGTTAGAATATGATTTGCAATGTTTTATTTTAAAAATTAGATTTCAGGATGAAAAAAATCAATCCATAAGTTCTAGTGTTTAGAAACCAAATCTGGTTCTACATTTTCGAATAACAGGTTTGTGTACTATGTGCTAAGACTTCCTAACGTTGTATGTAAGGTTATGAAAGTGCAAAACGCTAATTAAAATGCTGAACTGCAGATCAGTGAAGTACTTATATGCAGGCATAACTAAATGTGTAAAATGAGGTTGATGTGAGCAGCCATAAAGTTGGCCTGGTTAGAAGGGGAAAATTACTGAACAGAAGAAAATCTCTGCTGAAAAATACTGACAGAGAAATTGCCTGCCAGCCTGGGAGCCTTGAGCCCAGGGCTAGGCCTGCGAACCAGAAACATCCTTGAAAAGTGCAGCTGGCCTCTTTGAAGTACAGCTGGTGTACCTAGAAACCGGAGGCATCCTCAGATACCATCGATAAGCAAAAAACCAACGAACTGTGATGGCAACTTATCATCTGAAAAAATGGAAACAGTCTGGGAAAATAAAATGGGTCTGAAGGAACAGAAAACAGCATCATTATACGTGAAAAATAAAAATTAACAGCATCTATCGGCTGTTCAAAGTGGTGATGTCCTACGCCCTCTTATGTCTTTATAATAAGGATTTAGTTTTTCCCAAAATGGAGCCTCTCTCTGAGAACTTCCCATGCTGCATGCACTTTTCCTTTCCTACACAGGCTAAACTCTCCACATAAACTTTCTACGAGATCTTGGACTCTCACCAGACATGCCCGGCTGACTCCAGGCCCTGTGACACGGTTCATCTCTGAAGTGAGACTCTGCCTGCTGTCTTACTGGTCACCCTTTGGGCCCACTTTTGGAGTCAGTTCGGTTTGTCCTTCCACCTCTGGGATGACTGGGTCCACCTCTGGGATTAGTTTGCTTTCCCCTCTGGGATGGTTTGGCCCCTTCTGAAATCTGTCTAATTCACTTGATATTGGTACTATATATCTATATAAGTAATCAATCATAAATATATCTGCTGTTATATTATTGATAAGTTTGCTTCACTAATGGTGTTTGTATTAACCAGCAATAGTATATAACTTCCTGATTTTGCTGTTATTCATTGTTGTTATAATATTGATTGATGCTATATTTTCGATTGCTGATAGTAATTTGTAATAGCCTGGTATAAATCAAGATAATCATAGATATACTCGCTAGTGGTGATTTTGTGGTAGTTTACTTGCTAGGGCATGATATGTTATATATACATACATACACACACACATGCTGTTTTATAATTTTCCTTTGGTTGCTATTACAAGAATTGGAGTGCTAAGAGACCACAAAACATGGAATCCAGGTGTTCTGAAGTTTTATTACAAACCTAAAACTTGAGAAAATGAAATAAAAGGAGGAGGTACTTGAACTGCTCAATAAACTAAAGCAATTTTAGGGAAGCAGAAGATGAGATGCAAGTTGGCCACAGTGACAATCATACTATAATTTTATCTGTTTTGCAAGTAACAAAATATATAATATTTTCTCAAAACAGAGAGGGTTTTAAGCTTTCATAATATTCCAAATTAAATCTTAATATGTAAATAAGGAGACATTTATTTGCATGGAACAAAACTAGAAAAAAACATTCCTGTTGTTTTTTAGAAACTTAAGCTGTCAGTTTTTATGTGTAAGAAGAATACGTACACAAGTTATTACTTGGTAGAGAGATTATCATGAAGGGTGATGGCTGACCTACTGCTTACCGAAATCACTGGTACGTTTCCACTTATATAATGGATTTTAGATTTCATGGTGTGACAACATGATCTCCTGTGGAAATAACTTGTGAAATAGTAGCTTTCTGGAAATACCATTTAAAAAATGCTATTATTCATACTAGTGATCTGTAACACCATCATATTACTTGGTGCCATTTTGATCTCTCAGAAGTCACTTCTTGATTAGGATGAACCCAAAATGGAAACATGTTTCTTCTCTCCAGCTTTTTACGTATATGGATGAATTATCAATTTTGGAATCCCTAGAAGCATAAATAAGTGTCCTGCTTTCTGGCTTCAGCTATATGGTTACCATAGGCAGGAAAATGGAACTTTTCTACATTGGCTCAAAGACAACCACTTTCAATGAAACATCCTACCCTGAGCAAGATAATTGACTCCTAATCAATTTTTAAATTCAGTTTCATTCTAAAATGGCTAGAAACAATATTAATAATAATTTATCTCAGTGGTTTTGGCTTTGCAAACATGACAATTTGTCCTTTATAAGGACAAATGAGAATTTCTCCAGCAGTGAGAGACTGTAACTCATCAGGCAATACACTGATATTTTGTGTGATTATAAAATATTTATTATGATGAAAAAAGAGGAAGTGACAGAGAGGGAGCATGACATTTGTTTTCAAAATATGCAAATCTTTTTGCAAAATGTCATTTTGAAATAGAAAGACAAAATAAACCACAACTAACCTGTTACGTGATCCATATTAAGAGGAAAACAGTTTCAAATTCACTGAGTAATTGTTCAATAACAGAACCAAAACTGTTCTAAATGACCATGAAATTCTAAACCTTTCAACCTGAATTCTTTAGTAATCAAAGCTTGTGTTTGCTAGTTTGCTATTTTGTCCTTCCATTCTTGATTTTGAATTGATGTTCTTTATCCCATAAAAGTGATCACTAGCAATGAATAATACAGCTTTCACAAGTGAGGCTAGTGGAGAGATTTTAATTGACTCAATCACCCACAAGGAACTGTAGAGATGAGGTCTTATTGTGCTAGTTTTCATAAAGCATAGCAGAGTCTAAAAGGCTGGGAAAACAATAAAGCATAACAAATTGATATAAGGGTGGAAGTGTTTTTCTTTTTTAGTAAAAGGTATGTGTTTTATTGCTTGTTTTTTTATCTTCAAAACAAGTAAATTAAGCAGTATTAAATTATTCTACCAGTCATTCCAAACAAAATGTATGCAAGTGACCTGATGTCCTGGTTTCAGCTGAGACAGAGTTAATTTTCTTCACAGTAGCTAGTATGGGGCTATGTTTTGGATTTGTGCTGAAAACAGTGTTGATAATACAGAGATGTTTTGGTTGTTGCTAAGTAGTGCTTACACTAAATCAAGGACTTTTCAGCTTCCCATGCTCTGCCAGGTGCACAGGAAGTTGGGAGGGGGCACAGCTGGGACAGCTGACCCCAACTGACCAAAGGGCTATCCCATACCATATGGCGTCATGCTCAGCATATAAAGCTGGGGAAGAAGGAAGGGGGGGGACACATTTGGAGTGATGGTATTTGTCTTCCCAAGTAACCATTACGCGTGATGGAGCCCTGCTTTCCTGGAGATGGCTGAACACCTGCCTGCCCATGGGAAGTAGCGAATGAATTCCTTGTTTTGCTTTGCCTGCATGTGCGGCTTTTGCTTTCCTTGTTAAACTGTCTTTATCTCAACCCATGAGTTTTCTCACTTTTACTCTTCCAATTCTCTCCCCCAACCCACCAGGGGAGAGTGAGCGAGCGGCTCTGTGGGGCTTAATTGCTGGCTGGGGTTAAACCATGACATCTGAGGCAGAGAATAAAAAGAAATATTTTAACCTTACTTGCTGGGAAATGGCTGAAGACAAAAACCAAGGTAATTTTGTATTTGATAAATATTTAACCTTTAAATACAAATTCTGCATTTCATCTTTCTTCTCTAACTTTCTCTTTTTCCTCTTATCTGAGGAATAAAGATATCTCCTACTTCTAATGGTTAGTCTTCCCCTGACAATACATGGCAGGATCAAAGACAACATAAACAGTCAGAGATGAAGAATGTTAAAATGTTGCAAAAAAGCAAACAATCAAATAAGTCTTTCAATAAGATATGCCATATGTCATTGGTTAAGCATGTAAGGCTTTCACTTCTTAAAAGTATTGCTTGAAAGTACTGCTAAGAATAATTATTTTTGCTGAGGTCAGCATTCACAATTAAAAACACAGTAGCAAATGAAAGTCTCCATTCAGATTATCCTGGACATCAATTTTAACTAATACCAGACCTCCCTCAGTGTCCCTCAAAGGGGAAAGGAGCATTAGACTGAACTCTCCTCTTAGACCTGGTTGGGAAATTATTTTTTTCCTATGACTAATTTTAATCCTTTTTAGTTTGATTGGGTTTTTTAGCACGTGTCAAGAATCCGAAGGCTGAAAATGTTATCTTTTTAAGCTTTTATTTTCACGAAAAAAAAGGTTACCAATTATTTTTAATAAAAAAATAATTTTGTTTAAAAGCCATTTTACAAAATATGATTATTTTATGGAAGATTTTCTGTCAGTCTTAATTGCTATCTGTTAATATATGTGAGACAGTCAGATGCTATGGTAGTTAGTGCCACAGATATACCTGTAGAGATATGAAGCAATGGGGGACAGAGAGGAAGAGTAGAGAGAAAGGCATAGTCAAACAGGGAAAAAGAAACTTTATGTATTTTTATACATAAGCATAAAGGTTTTCCATATTCAAAACCATTCCTGTGACCACATCACAGGCAGGAACTGATGGAGGGAGGAGTCTATGATTTCATTATTTGGTAATTCTGTAAGAATAACACTAGTAGTGTTTCCATATATATAAGGAAAGTATAGTCCTATTATTTTGTGGGTGACAGTTGTCCTCATGGGAGTTCCAAGTTTATTATAGAAAGAAGAAAGCCTTTAGCACACAGAAATTTTCAGAGACTGGATGCTCCTCTTCAGATTTCCTTTTTCCATCTCAAATAAACAGAATTACTTGCTTTCTATGTGTATGGCACTGTAATCTGTCTCGTTATTTGAATATATAACCACAAGTCCTGTATTTCAATGAGTGTACAGCTTTTCCTTTTTTACCATTTAAGAGCATGTTCTCTTCTTATAGACAGACCCATAGGATTTTGCGATGATTTAGTGAAGATTTACTGTACTTCAGTGGAAGCAAAAGAGAGGTTGGGAAATCATTTCCATAATCTCTTGTACACAGTACTTTATTGCAGCGGAAGCCTCAGTCATATAAGAGCTTTCAGGAAGAGACTTTTTGGCTCTTGACTATACATGGCTACATCTTCCAGTTCCTGAAGGCATGCACAAACTGTGCTCCAAAGCTCATCACAACAGCAAGTACTGGCACATATTGCAGTTCTATTACAATCTGAAGGAGGAATGATATTGGAACAGGCAGAAAAGCAGGTTTTCTCTATCCAAGCTGTAAATCCATAGGGGTATATTCTACATGAGAACAACTGCAGAAATGTGTCATGAGATAACAATTCCTGACTATTTCTAAGGGGGCAATCAACAATAACAGCTAATTGTTTAACATAAGCACTACAGAAACAAAATAACCTGCTGTGCTCTCTTCTGTTTTATCTCAAATAGAAGACCACAGAAGGTAATTATTCTAAAATAATGGGGTTTGAACACTACTAGCTCTACTCATATTTATAACGATATAAGCTTACATAAAACTCAAACACAAATCAACACATATTCTTGTCATTATAACCAGGAAAAGAAAGAGCTAATACTGTTATGGGTCTTATGTCAAATAATGTGCCTGTCTCATAAGGTATAAAGGCTCAAAGGAAGTAAACGATTGTTGTATGGATAGTCTAAGTTTCAAGTTGATAGATGAAACTGAATTCTATCAGAGGTTTCAGTCACTGTCATTTCACTCAGCTCTACAGAACAACCACCTGTATATTCAACACCTCTTGTTTTTCTTAAACCTGTTGAGTTCCATTTATTTTTTTCATGGAATTTGCCATTAACAGTGAATTCTGATCAGTTTCCTCACTTGCAGAGTTTTCATGTTCTTCCCACTGATGGAGACTCCATCTTTCTCAATGCCTTTATTAAAACAGACTTTTGTTAATAACACTGTTTCCCCCATTTCTTCAAAAAAGCTGCTGTTTTCTGTCATTCACTGGAACTTTTATTTAGTTTCTCAACTTTTCTTGCTGTTGTTTACGGTGAATTTTGTTCACATCACCTCTTGCTCATCTCATATGAGGATATGAAGCCCAACTTACAGTTTATTGTGTCCCCCACACATGTGTAGAACAGAGGCTCCACAGACAGTACAGGACTCCAATTCCATTGCCTGGTAAGCATAGTGGACCCCGCATCATATTCTTTCTCCTGAAAACTTTCAATTGAGGAGAACTTCAGAGGTTTTTGAATATGTCAGAAAAGTCATGACGAGTGAAACCACCACAAAAATTATTTAAATACAGATTTGAATATTTATGTGCTTTTTTTACAGATAATATATTTGAATTCCACAGAAGTCATAGTGCATTTTTCTCCTTAAAGTCATCCCTCCAAACTTACACTTCAGAGATAATTAAAGCCAAAATATTACTTTTGCCCTGAAAATTTAAATGCTACCAGCTTGTGATAGAAGGAATAGATCAAATGAAATTGATTTCTGTTAAGCAGATGGTCTTATATACGATTCTTTTAACTTTTGAAATGTAGAAAAACTCATTAAACTGTTTTGGAGAAAGACAAGATACCACAACAAGAGGTTTGCATTGTTAGCAGGGAATTTCTGAAGAGGAATTAGAGCAAAAGGAAGCAGTAAAGCTAGGATGATGAATAATAAAGCAAAGCTAAGTGGATAAGTACCTGGGAGCACTGAGACACTTGGGATATAAGTCAGATTAGGGATGATGTTAAGCCCTACCTGAGTTTGCAGAGTGCTGAAGGACAGAAAGATAAGCATGTGGGACTGCAAGGGCCATGTGAGTGACTGTGGTTAATTTATCCTAGCACCCTCATTCCCTAGTTGCTGGTAGAAACATGGATCAATAGATGTTTAGAATAAGAATTTATGAAACATCCCATACCTGCAACAAACCTCTATTCCCCTGACTTTATAACAAGATATTAAGACCTTTAGCTTTACCATTAAAGAAAAAAAAAGACACAGTAAAGCCAGACACTCAAAATGTTTCCCCTTAGGGTTGCCATGATTAGTATAAGAGTTTTCTCATCAATACTAGTTCAATCCTTTCAATATGCAGTTTCTAGCAAAGATGTAACACTCTGCAGGTAGAAGAACCTACCTGGCTTTTACACCTCCTTTTTCTCTCCTCAAAAGTGATGATTGCCACAAGGGGTTCTTAATTTAGACTTGTCCATTACAGCTTACTTTCATTCAGTTTCTCTGCTTAAGAATAACATTTGACACAGTATCAGAGAAAAAAAAATCCAAACATTATACAGGACTGAGGGCACTAATCTCCAAATCTAAGCTAATGTTCCATCTTACTTGAAAAAGCTTCCTATGGACATACTCACAGAATCACAGAATGGTTGATGTTCGAAGGGACCTCTGAGGTCATGTTGTCCAACCCTCCAGCTCAAGCAGGATCACCTAAGAGCAGGTTGCCCAGGACTATGTCCAGACATCTTTTGAATATCTCCAAGGATGGAGACTCCACAACCTCCCTGGGCAACCTGTACCAGGGCTTGGTCACCCTCACAGTGAAAAAGTGTTTCCTCATGTTCAGACAGAACCTCCTGTGTTTCAGTTTGTGCTTATTTCCTCTCATCCTGTCACTGAGCACCACTGGCTCTGTTCCTTTTTGCACCCTCCCTTCAGGTATTTGTAAACATTGATGATATCCCCCCGAGCCTTCTCTTCTCTAGGCTGAACAGTGCCAGGTCTCTCAGCCTTTTCTCATAGGAGAGATGCTCCAGTCCCTTCACCATTTTTGTGATCCTCTATTGGAGTCTCTCAAGTATGTCCATGTCTGTCTTGTACTGGGGAGCCCAGAACTGGACCCAGCACTCCACGTGTGGCCCTCACCAGCACTGAATAAGAATCACTTCCCTCCACCTGCTGGTCAGAGGGTAAGTCCCCCTTGCTCCAGGCTTTCCCACTGGTCTCTGGGGCCTGGGAATCCTGAAGGCCAGTCTTACTACTAAAGACTGTGGTGAAGAAGGAATTCAGTACCTCAGCCTTTTCCATGTCCTGTGTCACTGGGACCCTTGCCCCATTCAGCAGTCAGGCCACATTTTCCCTAGTCTTCCTTTTGCCACTTGCGTACTTTTAAGAGCCTTTCTTGTTTTTTTTTTACATCCCTTGCCACATTCACCTCCAGGTGAGCTTTGGCTTTCCTAAATTAATCTCTTCATGCTTGGCCAGTGTCTCTGTATTCTTCCAGGTTACCTGTCCCTGCTTCCACCTTCTGTACCCTTCCTTTTTATGTTTGAGTTGCAGGCAGGTGTTCCAGAAAATTTCACTATTTGAACTGGGAGTTTGAGAATAAGGGACACAAATGGGTGTCTTGCTCAGGATTGTCACATGAAAGTTAAATAAATTAAAAAAAAAAAAGTGAGAGAGAAACATTTCCATAGCCTGAAACACTGGGGAACTATGCTTTTACAGGAGAAGGTTATCAGGTTAGATAAAGTATTTATGGGCAGGCAATTAATTTCATATAGACATTTCCAAAAATCTGTAAATCTGGTCTTTAAGAATAAATTTAGTTAAAATGGTTTATACTAGTTTATACTAAGCCTTTGCTTCTTCCTTTTCTGTCACAATAGCAATAAATGTCCAAATCAGGGGCATCCACAAGCTAGAAAGAACTTTGAAGACTGTGTGGAAATGATACAGGATCATAATATGGATCAAATCCCATAGTTTGAAAGACTGAATGAGGATGAAGGAACAATTATAATTTTGGAACCAACAGAATGCAAAAATTGTTTCCACCCGTGGGCTATGGTGGAGATGGCTTTCTTTGTGTGTTTTTATTGGAGTTTGTTAAATGGAAAAAAAAAAAAAGAGAAGGCTAACAAGTTGCTAGGGCTAAAAATCCACAGATTCAAATGTATCCATTTGGGTGGTCCGCACTTATTAGGCTGAGAGCCACCATATATCCCCTCTCACAAAACTGAAACGAGCTATTTCACCTTATTGACTTTGCTTCACGCTCTCATTTTGAATAGTAAGAATGCAGATTAAGAGCATCTACTACACTTTCTCAGCAACAGACAGGAAGAAAAAGAATCTTCCAACTTTAAAAAATAGTGGTTCATTGAGGCAGGAGATCTCAGTAACATTTTTTTTTGTATTTCTGATCTACTGCTTGGATAATATTGCTATGTTAGGAATACAGATAGATGGTGCTTTAAAGTAATGCGAAAAAATAAGCGAAAGACCTTTGAGTCAAATGAAAAGGTTATTTTGAGGCCTTAACTATAGAAATATAGTATTTTATAAATACTATAATTGTAATTGTTTAAATAGAAAAATACATGGTCACATCAAAAGGAACAAAAATGTATCTTTTTTCCCTATGTATCAAATCATTAACTGCAAAATTAATAATTAATATATTAATATTTTAATATTAAACCCCTTCCTTATAAAACTGAAACAGATGATACTGTTTAACATAAGTATTCTAGGAAAATTATATTAAAATAGCTGTATGAATTTGAATGTTAGAAAATTTTTACAAAGATTAATGTTTTTATACAAATACTTGTGCATTGTCTGTACAGCTTTTGTTGAGTTAATTCTATACTAATGGCACAGGTATTGAGTGAAAATGGATGTTGCTAGCCTAAATGACATTCCTGCCAATAAATTAATATTAATTTAAGAAGTTACAATTAACATGTATAGCATTAATGTGTGACAGATATCCATGGATAAAACAGTTTATGGAGAAGTAAAGATGAAGGCCAGCTTGTTAGTGGGAGAAAAAAATGTAAGAAACTTGGTCTTCCCAAGTTCAGCTACATAGCTTTCCTCTTGAGACCTTTAGTAATCAAACCATTTGCAGTAGACAGCAAGCATTAATTCAAATTGTGCTGTATGTATATGGGGAAATAAATATCTTTGTAGGAAATGATGCAGAAAGGCAAAAACATGCTACTTAAAACAGATCTGTAAAAATTCTATTGACTCAGTTTAGGCAGCATGGTGGAAAATGTACATTTGCTTCAACACAGGAAGGATAAAATTAAACTATTTTAGAAGAGTAACAAATCTGGTTAAATGAGTCAAAAGAAGGTCTTAAAAATACGTCATCTATTAAGCCACAGGATCTTCCATCTTGGAGCATTTAATTAAAAAGTTGGTAAGTATGTCCTATTTCCAGTACATTTAAATAATTTTACCATATCATATTATTATTTTAGAAGATCTTTTCACTGGAACCCATTTTAGTTCTGCTGATACATATATTGTCTATTATAACTATTACACAAGAAAATATGTTAAACCTCATGTTAACTACATACGTACGGAAATAAAAGTACTAAAACTAACATGATGAAGAAAGAAAAAATTTCCAGACTTTATCACACTTTAAAATAAATCAGCAACAAACACATGTAAAAAGTATACAAATACAGAAAACCAAGTTCTAAATAAATGATGAATGTTGTATTGCAATTAACTCTGCCAGAATACGGGAAGCACCTCTATAAAAAGAGTGTATTTTTTTCAAAAATAATATATGTATGACATCTGGTAGTACAAAGGATGGAAGAAATATATAGAACAGACTGTTCAGATATTGTGGCAGTGTGGGCAAGTGGAATTTCTTATTCATAGCTTGTGAAACTGCCAACTTTTAGCAAATTTCACTGCTGAATATCACAGACTATGACATTAAGAAACCTCATGACCTTGTCCATATGCTCCCCAAAACTGCTTCCTTGTGCTGGAGCACTCAGTCATGTTCATGTCCACATTACAAGAGGCTTTCCCACTGCCCTAGTTAAAAATAACAACAACAACAGCAACAAAATGGCATGTGTGGAAAATGTGTCATTGCTGAGCTCAAGACTTACTTCACAGAAGCTTGTGGCAGTGCTAAGGAGTCCGTCTTGCACCCCCTGTTCTTCTTCATTTATGCCTTTGACTCTGATATGCAGCCCTTCAAAAAGGGTCCTATACAACAGTGTCCTTGAAAAACCTTACAAGGTTGAGAAAATATGAAGAAGGAAAAAGGGAGCTCCAGAGAAGAAAGTAAATCTGGAAAATAGCAGCTTCTCACCTTTTTTGCCATGCTTATCATGGTCATCTTCTACCAGCTGTGATTAGTATTGCCATCATACAAAGCAATACTTTGCTATTCTTCAACTTTTTAGTAGTATCTTTGCCAAGTTGCTGGATGCTGCTGTCACCCAGCTTAGACCTGATATGTCTTTACAATTCAGGTCATGCATCAAAGCCTCTACATGCTTTTGACCAAAGTGAGATGAGCAACAGCCTACAACTAATTTCAGGATATAGAAACCCACATGAGGTCAGGTGTCAGAGCTGGAACTGGCTCAGGAACAGCAGCATACTTGTTTCTGGTACCTTACTGCAGCCTTGGAAAGTGTAATCAGTGCCTGCTGAAATCCAGACTCACTAGACTTTTACAGGTTTGTGAAACAATGGTTTAGCTTCAGTTAATGCACTTTAAATCCATCGATACATTATATACAGGAGCAGGCCTGTAATTATTTTTATTTTAAATGGTTTTATAGGTGGTATTCTACTGGGCTCCAGTATTTGGTCAGTCAGTAGAGGCCATTTGTTCTTTCCAGTGCTGGCTAAAATGTCTTTGGGTTTGGCAGTTGTTTCAAAAGTACAGTGTTTATGTTTGAGGACAATATTCTACAAAATAACATCAAAATCTGGGATTAGAAGGTGCCTAATTATTTGCATCAGGGGTGATAATGCTTTGTCCTATCACCTTGCTGTACTCGGCCTTACTATCCCCACAAGCAGTTCACATGCATCCTCAGTTGCTGCAATTGAATCAATAATTGGTCATATAAAAGTCAGATGCAGATTGTCAGTGTTAGGAGCTGCTAAATCTGATAGCCAGACAGAGGTGAGGCTGCTGTGGATCCATAACCCCACATGTGACTGGGGTCCCCCCAGCTGCCCGTGTGCCTCTGTGTGTACAGGAATCAGACTTTTTTCACATAACCTAACACCCAGGAGACTGTTTTGTTGTCAACATAAATGTATATAACCAGCACAGATATCAGCAGGATCACCACAGAAAGTTGTGCCGTTCACACGCTGTTCAAGAAAGGACTCCTCAGCAGTCCCAAAATGAAGTTGTTTGAAGTGTTACTGTGACACCTATGAAAGGACAGCTCTATCTGACACCATTCATATACACACTGTGAAGTCCATACCACTTGTATTTTTCACATCTGTCTTCATTTCATTCCACAGCTCCCCATGAACCTCCTCTCACAAATACTCTTTCCCCTTCAAAACACATTTCTTCATCTCTCCCTTCTTGATTGCAGATAGAGGCCCTTCTGTCTTTCCGTCATACTGATGGAAACCTCCAACATTCAGTTCCCAGAATAATTTGCTTGTATCTTGGGTAGAGCTCCTTTACAGAGCAGTTCATCAGAAAAGACATACTTGGCTTTGCAAATTTCTCCAACCATCTTCACACTCAGCCAATGTGCCTATCCCTCTTCCACATACTGCAGTTTCAGTTTTTGGCCTAGGTGAGAAATAGGAGAGCCATGCCACTGCCTAGTACTCAGGCGACAATAAAATGATTGTCTGGTCCTTATATTTCCCAAGACATTTCCCCTTTTTACTTCCTATTTCTATTACTTTATGGATTTTTGTTACACATCTTACTGGCTGGCCATGCCCAGCATCTCAGGAATACGATTTCAGGATGTCAATGTCCATGAAAGAGCATGGAGAGGACATAAGGTAGTTCTGTAGTGGGAGGAAAAACCCCAAGTTTTGCCCTCAGGTATCCTATGGAGCTCCAAAACCAGCAAGTGCTCTTTTTCCTGATCCACCACTACAGGATCAATAGTTCTACTGAGTTTGCTCAGGGAAATGTTTTCGGGCATTTTATGTGACCCCTTTCAGTCAGAACTTCAATTATTGACCCAACTGTCACTAAAACAGTCTGTGAGACTACCTTCTGTAAGTTCACAGGACACACAGGGGCTTCAGCATTCTGGGCCATACAGTTAAGGAAGGACATGGTAGAATATATGCTGACTGACACAGACATTTCAGGTAACACACAGAACGTCCTTCATTCAGCCTATCTGTGAGATCTTTGGTGGGTTTTCCCTGCTGGTGATACTGGTGGGAGAGATCCCAAATCAAAGGAGTATGGATGGTTTGTTCTTGAGGCACTAGGAACATTATAGCAGGTAGACAGATGCATAGCTTTGATAAGAACAGTTCTCACTATGATTAAGAAATGGATGTCCACATATGAAAGATTTGAACAGCTGCCCAGTTTGAGAAATTGTTACTATTTCTTTTATTTTCTTTCTTTCTTTTTTTTATAGAAGATTTATTGGTTTTACATAGAAGAGTTCTCATCTAAACCAGTTCTTGATTGACATGGCCTTATTTAAAATGGCCAAAGAGTAACTTTTGCAGTCTTTAAATCTAGATATAATTGTGGTTTATATAATTGTGATTTATTGTGGAAATAAGGGAATTGGCTTTTTTATCACCCAAGTCACAGGACAACCCTGCAATATTTGGATGACATGAAGCTGGGGGAGGGGGTCCAGAAATACTGTGAATGCCTTAGCAGCAATATCTGCTGGTATTTGGAGAAAGTTGACACTCCTGAAATTTCTTAGGCCTTGAAATAAGATGTGCAAGTGAAAGATACGACTAATAAAGGTCATGTTTTGCTTGGTCTAGAATTTCTGTTTAATCTAATTAAAGATATGCTGATAGATGTTTTAGACTGACAAGCATCTTTGATTCACAGTTAGCACAGAACTCTTCAACCATGAAACAAGGTGACAACCAACAGGTGCAAGATCAGTTCATTTTCAGTGCCTTGTCAATCCTTAACCTTTCATTTGGCAGCAGCAGTCTACAGACTTGTAGTCTGGATTAGACTTGGCACATCTTGTCTCCTGCTGAGTGCCATGGTTGTGGATGGAAGGGGAACAGGCAGAGAATCAAAGGACACAAGTTCATAGAAAACTAGATTTCATTAATCTACTAAGTATCAAGCAATTTTTTTCCAATTATAAATTATATAAAAAGGGGAGACACAGTGACTTTGAACAAGCTCTCAAAATGCTTGAAAAATATACAGTAAAGAAAAATCTTGAACAAATTATTGTCTATTAATATGATTTTCAAGAAAAAACTTTTCCTGCATCAGACAAACATTGAGAGTACCAGATGGGTGGCTGAGAGAACATATTCCCTACCTTCAAAACCAACTGAAATGAGATTTTAGTCAAAAAGACCAGCTTAAGTGGCTAAAGTATATAAAACCAGCTACATGAAGGTCACTAGCAAAAAAACCCAAGTGAATGGTAGAAATATTTTAAGTGGTACTGAAATGATTTTGTATACATGCCATAAATGGAGACCAAGTAAAATATGTCAGCCTATAGCAGAATAGTATAGCTTTCTTTTCATTAACTGGAAGGAAAGTATGCCTGTTTCCCAGGTTTATTTTCACCCTCCTAAAAAAACTTTACTGAAGGATATTAGAACTATACATGAGATTGTATATACTAAATCTGGGGGTTTTGCTTGTTTGTTTGTTTGTTTGTGGTTTGGGCTTTTTTTTTTTTTTTCCTAGGAGTGCTATACTGAAGCGAATACTGTCTGAAAGGGGCACAGAAGTTTAGGAAGTTTAGGTTCAGACATTTTGCAAGGAAGTACAGATTCAGACATGCACTCACTAGCCACCATCATATTCAATTCAATGAGTTAGAAGCAAATAGCATGAAAATAATAAAAACACCTGATAGAAAAACTCTGGGGAGCCTGGTACATATTTGTTAGCTTTGTTAAATTACATACTAATACCAGTGAAACAAGGCTTGTCATTTTAAATTTTGTTTACCCTAATGTGAAATGGTCTGTATCTGCAAAGAAATCAGGGTTTTGCAAGAGTCCCATAAAGGCAAATCTCATGAATGGGATCTGCTACCATGTGACAAGTATGACTCATTGGGTGGTATTTAGTTGCCTAAATACACATGTCAGGTGGTATTTTGGAAGCTGTAAAATAGCTGGGACATGTATATGTAGCTGGTGTTTGTGACATAGGAGACCTACAAAAGACTTGCTCCTTTCTAGAGCAGTAGATGAAGGTCAGGTGGGATTCCATAGGATATCTAAAATGGCACCAGGTGCTTTTAGTTAGGCAACTGAATCCAATCCCCTGCCTCTAACAGGAATTGACAGTAGCAAGACACAGAGAGAAGCACCTATTCTTGCTGTATGGTGAAGTGAATTTGTCACTCTAGACAGACACAATGTGTGACACAGTAACTAGACTGAAGGGAAAGGGGGAAAAGAAGACACTGCCTTTTCTCTTTTACAGTAAAATATATTAGTTCTGGGAAAAACAGCCTAGTTTAGATTAAAAAAAAAAAAGGAAGGATTGTTTTCTCTGGGAAGCCATAAGTCACATCAAGCATTGAAAAAACATTTTCATAAGCTGAATTAGCATAGAAGTGTTACAATTTTGAGATTGTAGTTACACAAAAGTTGTTAAGTGCAAAGCTTAACTGAAGAGGGAAATTGTGATAAAATTTCTTTGAAGTAGCAGTTATCAAAAACTTTGCTTTTGGAAATCGGAAACTTGGTGGAGGTTGCATACAGAGACAGTGGAAACATCTCAGTGAAGATTTGTCTGTGGGTCTATGCTGAGTTCTGGAATAGCCAGCACATTTTCCCACAGTTCTCCACAATGTAACCATTAGAGTGGCTGAAGGTAGTTGAACACTGACACCTGTCCCCAGAAATCCTAAAGCCCAGCTTGGGTAATTACAACAATGTTATAGCTGTGGGTATGCAGGCATGAATCATAAGGAAGGATATGAATGAGGATTCTGCAGAGAAACTTGGTAATCAGATACTACATGTGCAAGTGCTATGCTATAGGATACAGCCTACAATGAAGAATATTGTAACTCAGAAGTATGAACAAGGTTCAGAGAGCTACAGATCTCTTACTTAGGTCAAAGAAACAGAGATATAGGAATGTTTCCTGTCTGTGTACTATCTTCATGCTTATCTGTTACTAGCAGAGAGAGAACAGGCAGCAGAGGGTCTGGCAGGACATGCATTCAAGATCACTGAAGGACCTTCTCATTTAGATTTGAGCTATCTGGAGCATGAAAACTGAGTGCTGACATAGCAAAGACAGAACGAAGTGGTGTATACAGTTCTGTAGAAGTTCTAGAAGTCATTTACCAAACCTACAGGCTTGTTTCTCAAATACTATACAATGATAATATTTTGAATTACAAATAATCCCAGATCTATTGCGACTCTATTACTGTAGTTGAGAGACCCAGATACATGACATTTAGAAATCAATACATGTATCAGACTTGGTACAACATCTAAAATGTACTAGATACTGGTTTTCTGATGTATTGTACCAAACACAACAGTCAAGAGAGTTAAAAGGAGATCTGACCACAGTGACATTCAGAAAAAAAAGATATTTATTGGCTAATAATTAACAGTACTTTATTGATTTATGAAGAAAGCCACTTTGTATTTTGGATGAATTTATACCTGCTTATATTTTTTTCCTTTTTTAAATATAAAGCAACAATTTGCATAACCTGTCACTCTAAATGTGTTTACAGAATCACAGAATCACAGAATGGCTGAAGTTGGAAGGCATCCCTGGAGGTCAGGGCTACCTAACAGCACATTGCCTGGAACTGTGTCCAGGCGGCTTTTGAATATCTCCAAGGATGGAGACTCCACAACCTCCCTGGGCAACCTGTACCAGGGCTTGGTCACCCTCACAGTCAAAAAGTGTTTCCTCATGTTCAGACAGAACCTCTCGTGTTTTAATTTGTGCCCATTGCCTCTTGTCCTGTCACTGAACACCACTGAAAAGAGACTGGCTCTGTCGTCTTTGCACCCTCCCTTCAGGTATTTGTAAACATTGATGAGATCTCTCCCCCACGCCTTCTCTTCTCTAGGCTGAACGGTCCCAGCTCTTTCAACCTTTCCTCATAGGAGAGACGCTCCAGTCCCTCCATATGTCTCTTGTACTGAGGAGCCCAGAACAGTAAGTTGTCGCCTCACCACTGCTGAGTAGAGAGCAAGAATCTCTTCCCTCCACCTGCTGGTGATATTTTGTCTAATGCAGCAAAGGATAATAGGCTTCCTTGCTACAGGGGCACATCAGTGGCTCACAGTCAACTTGCTGTTCACCAGGAGCTCAAGGGCCTCTTGTGCAAAGCTGCTTTCCAGCTGGTTGGCCTCCAGCATATACTGGTGCATGGGTTTTTTTCTCCCCAGGTATGGGACTCTGCACTTCCCCACGTTGGTTGGGTTGGTTTGGCATGAGGTTCCTGACAGCCCATTTCTCCAGCCTGTTGAGGTCCCTCTGGATGGCAGCACAACCCTCTGACATATCAGCCACTCCTCCCAGTTTAGTGTCCGCAGCAAACCTGCTGAAGGTACACTCTGGCCTATCATCCAGATCACTAAGATTTTGAACTGGATTGGACTCAGTATTGACTTCTGTTCTACAGTGTTAATTACTGGCCTCCAACTAGACTTTTTGCCACTGAACACCACCCTCTGGGCCCGGCCATTCATCTCCAATCCACCTCGCTGTCTCCTTGTCCAGCCCATACATCAACAGGTTGTCTATGAGGATCTTCTAGGAGACAGTGTCAAAAGCCTTACTGAAGTCTAGGTAGACAATACCTACTGCTCTCCCCACGTCTACCAAGCCAGACATTTCATTGCCGAAGATCCTCAGGTCTGTCAGGCATGATTTCCCTTGGTGAAGCCATGATGACTACTAATGACTTTCTTGTGCTTCATGTGCAATGAAATGGTTTCCAGGATTAGTTCTCCATCACCTTTCCTAGGGACTGAGGTGAGGATGATTGACCTGAAGGGTTCTCCTTGCCCCTCTTGAAGATAGGAGTGACATTTACTTTCCTCCAGTCTTCAGGCACTTTTCCCAGTCACCATGATCAAAGATGATCAAGAGGGGCCTTGTGATGACATCAGCCAGCTCCCCCTGCACTCATGGGTGCATCCCATCAGGGCCATGGACTTACATATGTCCAGTTTGCTTAAGTATTCTCTAACCTGATCCTGAAGTAACCCCTGCTTGCTCTAGCCTTTCCCCTTGGTCTCTGGGGCCTGGGAATCCTGAAGGCCAGTCTTACTACTAAAGACTGTGGTGAAGAAGGAATTCAGTACCTCAGCCTTTTCCATGTCCTGTGTCACTGAGGTCCCTGCCCTATTCAGCAGTCAGGCCACATTTTCCCTAGTCTTCCTTTTGCCACTTACGTACTTATAGAAGCCCTTCTTGTTTTATTTAACATTGCTTGCCACATTCAACTCCAGGTGAGCTTTGGCTTTCCTAAATTAATCTCTTCATGCTTGGCCAGTGTCTCTGTATTCCTCCCAGGTTACCTGTCCATGCTTCTGCCTTTTGTAGAGTCCCTTTTCATGCCTGAGTTTTGGCAGGAGCAACTTGTTCATCCATGCAGGACTCCTGACATTTTTGCCTGACTTCCTACTCATTGCGATGGGCTGCCCTTGAGCTTGGAGGAGGTGATCCTTAAATACCAACTAGCTTTCCTGGACACCTATTGCTTCTTTCACTTTATCCCATAGGACTCTTTCAAGCAAATATTTCGAGAAGCCAAAGCCTGCTCTGCTGAAGTCCAGGGTTATGATCTCGCTTTTTGCCCTACTCCCTTCTCTCACGATCCAGAACTCCAACATCTAATGGTCACTGCATCCAAGGCTTCACATCCTTTGGCCTTCACATCTCCAATGAGCCATTCCTTGTTGATAAGTATGCAGTCCAGCAGACCACATCTGCTTGTTGGTTCCTCTATCACTTGGGTCAGAAAGCTGTCATCGATGCTTTCCAGGAATGTCCTGGTGAGGAGGTTATTCTCTGCTTTGTTTTCCAGCATATATCAGGGTGATCGATGTCCCCCATGAGTACAAGAGTCTGTGGATGTGAGGCTACGTCTATCTGTCTTCAGAAGGCCTCATCTGCTTGTCCTTCCTGGGTAGGCAATCTATAGCAGACACTGACTACAATGTCACCCATACTATTTTGCTCTTTAATCCTTGTCCATAAGCTCTCAGCTGGCTCATCACACATCGATAGGCAGAGCTCCATGCATCCCAGGTACATAACCAGCAACTCTACCACCTCATCTTCGCATCCTATCCTTCCTAAAGATCTTGTATCCCTCCATTGCAGCACTTCAGTAATGTAAGCCATCCCAACAAGTCTCCACGATCCCAACAATATCATAGACCTGTAACCATGCATGGATCACTAGTTCCTCAAGTTTATTGGCCATACTGCGTGCATTACTGTACCGGTACTTCAGAGAGGCACCCCAATATGCTGTTTTCACATAAAGGGTCTGTTGGGTTTTTTCCATAATGATGTCTTGTAGGCACTTCCTTTCTCACATATCAATACTTCTGGTTACCATGCTTAACCCCGGTGTTGTTGATTTTTGTATTCCCTCTTGTGCCCATCATCACCCCAGGCCCTTTACTTGTCAGTCCTGCCCATCAGTCCCTCACGGGGCTGCTGGTAACTCTCTCTCTCTCTTTTTATTCCTAGTTTAAAGCTCTTACCAAGTCAGCCACTCTGCTGGCAAAAAATACTTTTGCCCTGCTGAGTGAGGTGCATCCCATCTATCCCAAGCAGATGCTGATTCTTAAATAGGGTCCGGGGTCATAGAAGCTAAACTCTGGGCCTGACATCAGCTCTGTAACCAATTGTTGGCATACAGTATCAGCCCCCTCCTCTTTGCATGCTTTAGCCTCACCAACAGACAGGATTGAGAACACCACCTGGGCCCCCAGAGCTCTGTAGTCACTATTGATACTCTCCAGCTTGCCCCATTGTTGCCCATAGGAAAGAACATGTGGGGGTAATAGAGGGTTGGACACACCTCAGCAGTCTCTCCACATCATCTTGGATCCAGGCACTGGTAAGCAACAAACTTCTTTAGACAACAAGTCAGATTGGCAGATGGGTTCCTCTGTCCCTTGCAGCAGGAAGTCACCTGCTACTATCCCTCGCCACTTCCTCTTGGTGGTCTTGCATGGGTCAGGGTCAGTTGGCCCAGATGCCTCACTTGAAAGCACGCCCGGCTCTTCCTCAGTTTTGAGGGCAGTGAACCTGTTCTGTAGTGACAAGCCACTTACTTTTTGCACTTCTTCTATTTTATTTTCCTAAGTTGCAGAGATATGATTTAAATATTATCTGAGTAGTGTAACTTCTCACTGCATCATATTATTATACATTGGCACGCACTGTTTAACAGATGAAATAAGTAAGTTCCTTTCATTGGTTTGTGCTCCTGGCCATTGGCATGGCTGGTGATGAGACAATTAGCCATGTAAAGCTTTTGATAAAACCAGACAGAGCTACTAGTTAGAAAAAAAGCCTCATTTGCTGTGCTTGCATGCATAGTCCTGTTCCCGGAGGTTAACAAAACACCTTTTTATGCCCCAGAGAATACATTATAAGTACTTTTAGTCAAGACTACTTAAAATGTAAGCACTATGGTTGGAATGTGGGGTTTTGGCAAATGTTTCAGCAATGGTAAAATACTTGAGTATTCTTGAACATGACTGGAATGTTCACCTTTTGATGAAAGCTCCTGTTTTAGTCAATGACCTGCGGGTGTATGGCAAAATACAATGTGCAAGTAGTGGCTGGTAATAATGCTTGGCAGTGCAGTGGATTTACTTATTTGTGGTTTGTACATACAATTTTTGATTACCAAATAAATTGGCCAGAAATACTGTAGCTTATAGCTAAGCTAAAGCATACCTGAAGTATCGCTCCCAAAGAGCATCTTTTCACAGAATCACAGAATCGTATAGGTTGGAAAAGACCTTTAAGATCATCGAGTCCAACCATAAACCTAACACTACCAAGACCACCACTATACCATGTCCCTAAGCACCTCATCCAAATGTCTTTTAAATACTTCCAGGGATGGTGACTCAACCACTTCCCTGGGCAGCCTCTTCCAATGCTTGATAACCCTTTCAGTGAAGTAAAGTTTCCTAATATCCAGTCTAAACCTCCCCTGGTGCAACTTGAGGCCATTTCCTCTCATCCTGTCACTTGTTACCTGGGAGAAGAGACCAACCCCCACCTGGCTACAACCTCCTTTCAGTAGTTGTAGAGAGTGATAAGGTCTCCCCTGAGCCTCCTTTTCTCCAGGCTAAACAACCCCAGTTCCCTCAGCCGCTCCTCATAAGACTTCTGCTCTAGACCCTTCCCCAGCTTCGTTGCCCTTCTCTGGACACGCTCCCGCACCTCCATGTCTCTCTTGGAGTGAGGGGCCCAAAACTGAACACAGTATTCGAGGTGTGGCCTCACCAGTGCCGAGTACAGGGGCACAATCACTTCCCTACTCCTGCTGGCTAGAGTATTTCTGATACAAGCCAGGATGCCATTGGCTTTCTTGGCCACCTGGGCACACTGCTGGCTCATATTCAGGCGGCTGTCAACCAACACACCCAGGTCCTTCTCTGCCAGGCAGCTTTCCAGCCACTCTTCCCCAAGCCTGGAGCGTTGCATGGGGTTGCTGTGGCCCAAGTGCAGGACCTTGCACTTGGCCTTGTTGAACCTCATACAATTGACCTCAGCCCATCAATCCAGCCTGTCCAGGTCCCTCTGCAGAGCCTTCCTACTCTCAAGCAGATCAACAGTCCTGCACAACTTGGTGTCATCTGCAAACTTACTGAGGGTGCACTCGATCCCCTCATCCAGGTCATTGATAAAGATATTAAAAAGAACTGACCCCAACACAGAGTCCTGGGGAACACTGCTTGTGACCAGCACACCACGTGTGACTGGCCACTTGTCATCATTTTGTTTGAGACTTGATAGAAGAGAATACAACTGTACTTTCAGTTTCCATGTGAATTAGCCTCTTTTGGAGGGGTTTTGTCATTCATTATTGCTATATGTGGACTTGCTATATGTCACTCCCACATCCTCCATTAAATTTGTTTCTTACCTTGCATATTTAAAGGTTGTTGATCATCAAGGACATAAATAAAACTATCCCTCCACTCTTTTTGCATTTATACCCCTGCATATTATGCTTTCCCCACATCTTTTACTTTTCCTAATTCTCAGGAGTTTTCTTCTAGTTTTCAGCTTTCAGATTCAGGCCTTTGCTTATGCTCTGATAAACCCTTTGCTTCTATCCTTGGAACACTCTCCTTTCTGATGAAGAAATACTTTTACAAATAATTTTTCTTCACACATAAATAGTTACACAGTATGTTCTCTTCTTTTGATGTGTCCTTTCTGTTTTAGATTAAGGTGCTAAAGATTCCATCTATGTATCATGGAAATGTATGACATGAGTAATAAATCAGTCATACATCTAATAATCTCAGTACTTCCTAAACTTCAGAATATTATATCCAATAAATCAATTTAAGTGAATAATTTGCTATATTTGCAATAAGTGTGGAATGTGTTATAAAAAATAGATCTGCTGCTTTACTAAAGCTTATGGCTGAAGGAAGTTTCTGTCTGTTATAGTAATACAGTATATCACATATCTAACAAGAATAAAAATTAAGTATACATGCTGTTCACATAAAAAATAGAAACATTTGGTTTTATTTGTTGTTTAGTTTGTGTTCAGACCTTCAGAGACAATTATGAAAAAAATGTTAAAACCAAATATAGCTAAGATGAATGGAACAAAATTGTTGTCTGTTTACTGTTGTTATTCAGTCTTTTTATGGAATAATGCTTTTTCTATATGACAAGTGAGAAATAGGAGAATTTGTGCTAAAATCCCTGCTAAAATAAAATGTGTTGAAAAGGTTAGATTTGTATTCCTGCAGGAGGAACTTATTTTGTATATCTATATCAGACCTGGATATCTAAATACAGTTAGAATACAGTTTTTCTTATGATAACTAAAACTACATTAAACATCATCTGAGGAAAACCCTGTGAAAAGAATTGATGTGAAATATTTCCATTATTAGAAGAAAAGAGTTAGATTAATGATTTTTGCACTGAGTTCTATCCACAGTACATTTACAATTGAATGATACATTCAATCAGACTTAACACAAAAAAATCACAACTGTAAACCAGATTTACTCTATATTCTTTTTGTTCGCTTTCAATAATATATAAGAAGTTACTTCAAAAGAAGATACTAAAATTTCAAAACATTCCTAATATATTAAATTGCACTTGCAGCTTTTCGAAGATTCATTGAAATGTCCATTCTTGGCAAAACAATCTTGCTCCTTTTTATGATATAAATTCCAGAAGATAATGTTTTGGACCAAACTTTTATTTCTGAAAAAAACATTTTTAGTGCTATTTCTTTGTTGTATCCTAATATCTAATTTTCTCCCTTAAGTCAGCTTTGGTGGTGGTATGGAAACACTTCTTTACATATCTCAGAGGCCTGTCTAATCTACCATTGCTCATTTTGCCTTGACATTTATGCAGCAATATCTACTTGGAGTTAATGTAGTTAGGTAAGTCTGGGCAATGTTCCAAAAGGAACCATTTTTCTTTATTATGAGGTAATCCCCACTTAACATGGTTCCGGAAATATCCATCCTTGCCTGGATGGCATATTTATGATTCTTCAATACAATTTTATTTTTGTGTGTTCCACCAGTATTTGTAACATCAGTTGCAGCTTATTTATTTCAGTCAACAGCATCAAGGCATTTGTGAGGCCCTCTGTGTTCTCAGACTTTGTGAAATAAATCAATACAAAGAAAGGATTTTTTTTTCCAGAGCGTGCTTCTACGCAGTATTCTGACAGAAATCCCTTCCAAACCAAATGAACATTTATCCAAGGAAACTGTATTTTGATTCTGTGTACTTTTGAAAATTTGGCATTCCCAGAGTTTAATAACTTAGTTTAAAGTGGATCTGTCTTAATGTAGATGAGAATCCATGATAGATAGGTAGCTCTAGATACGATATATAACCTGTGATATCTTATTAATAACATTGTTGATTGAGTACTTTGAGATGTTAGTACATGTATGAACTTGATTCCATAGTAGATGTTTTAAAATAATACAGGCAGTTAAGAATCACGCTTATTCAGATACTTTGAAAATCCTTGTCAAGTCAGAGTCATCAGAACACTGGATACAATTTTTTGAAAATGAATAGGTCCAAGTTCACAAACAATGCAGCAATCATTAGAAACATCCTCTTTGAGAGCATCCTCTTGACAACTAGGGAAAAAAAGTCTTCAGTCCTGGGTTTAGGGTTTCTAAAATAATTGGTGTAGTATTAGAAGAGTCCTGAAATCAAAGAGAATTTTTCTCTAATAAAGAAAGGAAGAGTAGAAATTAAACATGTAAGCAAGCTATTGATTGTTTTACAGAAAATAATTATATATGTAATTATGTATGCACTTTCCATGACTCACTAGTAAGTAAACATTTTGCTTCAGGAGCTAGCTGGCTGGTTAATGTCCACTGTATGGCGTTTCCAAAAGGAAAATCAAGAAGGTGTCATAACTATGATGGTTCACATAGAGTTAAAAAAATGGTACCTTAAATACAGTGTACTTGGACCCAGATCCATGGGCTGACTTCTCAGATTGCCTTTGGACTGGCCTTATTATACTGGAGTTGCCTGGCAGTTTTGACTCTAAGCTGCACGTGACTGCTCTCACCAACCTGCTCTCCTTCCCTCACAAGGGTATTTTGAGCCTGCAAAGTTGCTGCTTGTTGTCTTGCTTGGCTCCTGGCTCCCCTTCTCATGTGGGGCAGCCAACCTTCACTGCTTCCTGTGCCATGCACCTGGATGAGATTTCACTGGGTAACGCTCCACTCAGAAGAAAATGGAATATCCCAATACAAAAAGATTATGTGGGTTGAGACAGGGTAAATAGATGCTTTACTGGTCTTACATTTGTAAAAATAGTGATTTTCATTTTCAAGCAAGGTGCTAAATGTCATCCTAAGCATCAACATCCATACATGAATCCCAGTTTCAGAGTCAAAAAATGTGTAAATGTATTGAGTAAGACATATTATGTAGCTTGTCATTCTTAGCTGAAGTCTCTACTTCAGGTATAACCATAGAGACATTTACTTCCTGTGATGAAAAATTTTTCTACAGTACAAAAAAAATCAACAAAATAAAAAAGAAAGAAGGAGAAAATTAAAGCATTCGTAGCGTTTTACAACTATAAGATAAAGTGAATTAATTATTTCTCAGCAGCATATATTTTATTAAATTATACTGACAGCATACATGAATGGGATTTCAGAATTTTAGACTGCTTAGTGGTTGGATCATTGATATACTCAGTAAATATTAGTTAATACAGGATGTATGAAGACAGATCTAATCTGCTGATATCCAAAGAGGTAACTAAAAATCATTCTTAAAGGCCTTATATTTTCTGCTGTTTCTTTCTGAGATTTGGGATGCTGTTCCTCTGGGGTTAGTCTTATGTCAATTTTTAACAGCTCTAATTGCGTAATTGGCTGCTCCAATACAAAGACAAGGCTTCTCTCAATATTCACTATTAATTTTCCTATTAGTATAAAATATAATTTGGAAATTTTTACATTGGATTCCCAGAACTCTCATGAAAACGTATCCCTGCCTGGTCTTTTTCTTTATGCAAGGGATAAAAACTTCTTTAGGTCCTTAGTGACATCAAGCTCATCTGCCAGTAATTTGAGCACATAGTCCTTAATGCTTATATATCAATACAGTGAGTTGTTAACTGTTTCACATTTAAACAATTCATAGCCCTCCTAACTCATATTTTGTTATTTTATATATCCATGAATGCTAATGGAGATGCAGCACCTGTTTTTCCATTGCAGTCTTGTTACTCAGTGCTACAGCTAAATTGAGGAAAGTCAAAAGAAGTAAAGCAACTTGTCTGAAGTCACAGAATGAATCAACCCAGTGAATGTTAGAATAAAGGACTAGTAGCCCAGAAGCAAAATATCAGAGCAAACTCCTTTCTATGGTCTTATTTAAAGAAGTAGCTTAATTCATTTTTTCATTTTAATATATTTTTTAAAATATATACTTTATTTTTATTTTTTCATTTTTTTATGCATCCCATATAAAGGAATCAAGGAACAGTTACATGTTCAACTTTTTTTTTTTTTTTTATATGGATTGTGAGTTGATATTATTCTTGAATCTGAAAGAAATACTCTGGTGATTAAGACAATACAACAACCTTTTAGAGATCAGAGTTTAATTCAAAAGATTTGTCCTTGTGTCTTTATTAAGTTTTTATGAGCCTCTATGCTCTGGTCTGTAAAACTGACCGCTTATCCTTTGTATCTCTTTAGTACAGACTTAAAGCAGCCTTGAACAGTTTATATAGTAAAATATCCTGACAAATATGTTGCTGAATATTACCAAGAGCACTTAATCAAATTTGAATTTATTGGCATATAATATATTTATATTATAAGTGGACCAAAAAACGACATGACTGAACACTGTAGACATTCCTCACCAAAACCCCTGCTTTCCAAATGAAAGGTGAGGTCAATCAGCTCTTCAAATAAGTGTTCTTGATTTAAAATATATTATGAAGGAGTGAAAAATGCTGTATAGGTTTCTCTCTCCATCTTTAGCCACTGGTTCATGTATCTAACATATCATTTATAGACTTAGGCACTTCACCACAATTAACTATTGACATGATCATTGACATTATAAAGTTCATCAATCACGCTATTTATCAATTATTTTCATAAGAATATTTGAAGAAACTTCCAAAGGCTCTTCCTGACCCCAAGGAAAACAAAGCAAAAGCCAGATTGTTTCAACAGTATCCTTAATAGTGCACTTATATATTTTAGCATCTTTTTTATATGAATGATTATACAAATTTTAGTACTAATATATCCTCACAGTCTTAATTTATGCACGTCTCAGAAGAAAAAGAATAATATCCTTAAAAAAAGTATTGGATTTTATTGTTTAATATTTTTAATTCTACTGAGTTATCAAACCAATGAAAGCAAGAAATTTTTGTAGAACATTTTCCTCTGGACACTGTTGCCAAAATCTAGTAATGGGATAATATCTGGTATATTTCTCAAAATCTTATACAAAGCCACTATTCATATTGGAAATTCAATATTTGTTAACAAGAATGTAACATTCTTTATGTTTTTCTTTATGTTTGTTTTTGATTCATTTTCTTTATGTTTGTTTTTGAACACCTTAAATGCATAAAGCCAACAGAGTTTCAACTAGAACTAAAGGCAGTCCTTAAAGCAAAGAACATATGAGATAGATAGACATTGCATTCTGTGTCCAGGGACTGCAGAACGCAGTTACTTTGAATCAAGCTTAATCAATTGTTTGATTAGCCACATTGCTCCAGGGCCATTCACGGAGTAAACAATGGTAATTTTTGAAGTTATGTAGTTTAATTTGTGATCTATTTCAGGTCCTGAATTAAGTCAGCTGAGAACTGTGGAGGCAAAGTGAAAAACAGAAGCTGAACAGAAATATAAAAGGATGAAAATCAATTTATTACCACTAGTAGATGATGGATGTAAAATGATGACACAATAGGAGTGATAATTGCACTTGCAAGATTAGCCTAAGAATATAATAGACAAACTTTCAGGGTGATCAACCTGAACTTGACTAAGAGACTAGAGTGAGAGATCTTTTTTATAATTAATGAAAAATGAGGTAAATTTTTTTCCTGGCCTAATTAATTCATGAGTGTTTACCAAATGTTAATTAAATAGTATTTCCACATATTGAAATATATTTAAAACTAATCCATTAAAAAACCCCACATACAAACCAACAGAAACCAAACCAATCAAAAAACACAGAAAGACAAAGGTTCAAAACTCAAAATTAAAACTAAAATGAGATAAACATCCATTATGAATCACAAAAGCTGCTGGAAGTTTCAGCATCCCTCCAAAACTTCTTTACCTATCTACATTTTCCATAAAATATTTAATTCTTAAAGAATTTCCATCTTCTGTGTAGGGTAGCACCAGATTTCTGCAGCTCTGGTTCTAATTGATGCTGTCAGTGATGACATTATAATAATACTCATACACAGAAAGACATAACTAACAGTGCATTTATAAATATTCCTAAGAAGAAATATGTTTTTACATGTCTTTCCATGTGGGAATTTACTAACAATCTTGAAATTTAAATTCAACTAATACTGTACAAGATAATTCACATATGAATGACTATAAGAAACCAAGAAACACATGAAAATAAGCAAAGCTGTTTTGTTCTATGATGGAAGATGAAATTATATGCAGGCATAAGTTGGATAGGGGAGAAGAGAGATTTAGAAGTATTTTTTTTCCTTACTTTAGCATACAGGGCAATGGTCTTTCAGATAACAAATGTCAGTTTAAGGGACAATCAGTGTGGATGAGTGAGGGCATATATTTGCCAGCATTTGAAATTTTCATGAGAGAACCCAAAATAGCCAAAGCCTGTTCAGGTTTGACATTCATCACAGCATCATTGAGTGGGATGTTGAGCTTGGCATATAAGTTTGCTGGGCCTTAAGGGCCATGTCAGCCCCAAAGATTCAAATTGATAAGTTAGATCCTGGCCAACCTGACACTGGAAAGATATGAAGATTAATTAGGAAAAAGGAAGGGAGCACTGAACTTTGGGAGCAAAAGAGGTAAAACCTTGGATTTAGTGGGTTAGACCTCCTGCTTGGGGAGTCCCAAATGGTAGAAGCACTCCTAAACCTTTGCGATAGAAATCGAACAAGTCTTCCTCTGCAGACTTGCAGGCTTACTAGTCAAGGTGTAGGAAAGCTGAATTAATATCATTTAGATTAAACACCCAGTAGATGCTCAAGTAAATATAAAAGGAAAGGAAATTTTTAGATATGATCTTAAAACAGAATATTAAACATTTTTCTTTATTAGTGCTGCCTGTAGCTTTAGAAAATTTTGTGGATGAGTGTGTTTTTAACTGAATTTGGTAAATAAGCTTTTTTTTTTAACTAACCTAAACTGATTTGAGTGTGACTGCAGGGTGACCAGCCATTACTAGGTAACCCTTATACAAGACAACTGATATTAAACGCTGCTCAACTTCTCAAAACTTTCTCAAGCATAATTCAATGGTAACAAAGTATTTCTTCCCTTAAATGTTGTGACTGAGCACAGTTAATGCAAGAATTTCTGTGGAAGAAAAGGATTCTCTGGGAAACAGCATAAGCCAAAGAAAATGAGCCATGGTAATAGGGAGAGTGTATGAACTGGAGTGCCTGGGAAGAGTTTGTACCAGCAAACAAATATTATTCTGGTAAAAAATCTTCAGTTTATTTGCTCTTAGTAGGTCTAATTTTCTTCTTTCTTCTTATGTAAAGAGAGGGATTTGCATCTGACAAGACAAAGGCTAGGGTGTAAAGTAGCTGTTATTAGTCTGCAAAGGTGTGGGAGGCAGCTGGAGTCTTACAAGCGTCGTTTTGCTGAACTAATACATACCTCTGCTAAGATAAGCAGAAGAGAGAGTACCTGCTTTGGCTTGTATTGGGCAGTTTATGCTACGAATAAGAAGACTTTAGTATCTTCTTTCTTTTTTTTTTTGTAGCAATGAGAAGAAAGAAGTGCTAATACCATCTTCAGGTGCTCTTCATAATATGGCTCCTACAAAACAAAAGACTTAGCAGGTCTGCTATGCAATTATGCAAGCAATCACATTCAGCCTATCTTGAACTCCAGCTGACAGTAACTGTGCTGCTTTGCACTGTTGAACAGTATCTGCCTTCCATCTAAGGGTGGCTGCATTTCAGCAGTGAATGAATAGATCCTATTACTATGCTTTATTTATATAGGACATACTATTTACAGGGACTGTGTAACTTTAAAGACGAACATATGTTTAAAGAGGAACATAAAGAGGAACAAAGAGCAAGCATATGTTTACTAGAGAGCTTGAAGTGTGTTTTTTAATGGATGCAACAATTTCTGGTGATAGCTCAGGCCCAGACGTATATTTCTGGGTGAAACAAAGCAAAGAACAGTAACTGTCTGTCCACAAAATATTGTATAATCCACTGGGAAACTTTTCCTTGGAAAACCAAAAACCAGCAACGAAAAACCATCCAAAACCTAGAGAGACCAAATGTCAGAATAACATAGAAATAAACTTATGAGCATCAGCTCCAATACTTGGTGTCTTCTGCAGCTTCCCAGAAGCAGGTCTTTTCCATATACCAGATTTAGCTTTTATTTCTCCTTTTTTTTTTTTTTGCATCTTGTAAAGTCACTAAAGAACATAGGTGTTTTTGGACAAGCAGGAAACCTATGGGTGGATGCACACAACTCTTAAGTAGTGAAATTGTAAGAAAAAGTATCTCCCAATGTTTTTAAATATTTTTGCTTCCTATTCCCCCTTCAAAATGCCACAGTTAGGTGTTAATAATCACGGCTACATCCTCTAAAACTAAAAATGGGTTTAAGAAGTTTAAAAAAACAAGTAAACCCTGTTCAAAACAAAATCCTACTGTATGTAGCTGTCTAGTACAACTTCAGCATGTTCTGTAGCTAAGCCTTGCTATCTTTCCTCTAGCACCCTCTTGCCTTAAAAATGCAACTAGATCCGCCCCCTCCCCCCCCCGCCTCTTTTCAGAGGCCTCCCTAATTGGCTTATTAAGGTTACAGAACATATCTGCCCACACTAACTGAATCACAAAGCACTTTAGTTGCCTTTTCTCACACCTAGATCCACCAGACGGAAAGGAACTTGCAATTACTCACTCCTTAGGAATTCATCTCTGTGGGATACCCAGACCCCAGAGGGAACCCCTGTTAATCACCTCATTTACACTATAACACATAAAACCTGTCTAAAGTGTCTTTAACAGTCTAGTTTGGTTGTAGCTGATAAATTAAAGACTTGCCTGAATGGCAGTATAAACTACTGGAGGATTTAGTGTAGGGCTGAGGGCTGTGAAAACAGAAAGATCTTTTTTTTTCACTGTGAGATACAAATAATGTTTATTAATGTCAGTGGAAGTTCTTTTATCCCAGAAAATAGGACTCTCTGTTATAATCTCTTTGCATTGTGTATCTTTGGATTGCTATATGTCTCAGATTGCCATCTGTAAAATGGGGATAATAAAGCCTAATTACATTCCACCTACAGCTGTGAGGTTGTCACCTTTCATAATATATGTCAGAGAAGTGCTGAATTTTCTCAAGAGTTTACTCAGCTTCCAAATAAAAAAATGACATTTTTGTTATCAGCTTTATTTTTACCTTAAATTTAAGAAAGAAATCCCTTTTCAGGTTGCAGACTCCATTATCTTTAATTCTAATTCAGCAACCGATTTTGCCCAGGTTGTTTGGTATTGTGTCAGACTGAAGTGTGAGAAGACTTGTACATTCACTGACTGTGATGACTGACATTGCTAGTGAACAACAGTGATTCCAAGCATGCACTTATTAATGTTTGTTTCCTTTTTTTTTTTCCCTGATGCAGTAGACCACAAAATCTCTTTGGAAGTTCTTCCAAATAAGGCATTTTGTTATATTCTATGCTACTGTAATGACACCTCTGTTCTGTTAATGTCACTGCTACCCACAAGCATCCATCTGATTCACTAATAATCATGATGAACTTTTCAAAATGAAATAATGTGTTGATTGCTTGAACTGTATTTACTTTTTGTTACCAAGTTTTTAATTAGAATGAGAAAATACTTTCTCATTAGAAATGACTTGTTATTAATTAGCTTAAAACTAAATTGGAATGACACAATTACTTGAACAGAATGAAAAGTTGGAATTTTTAATTTAGTTTTAAAGGCTGGTTTCTTCATGTTAAAAATGGTCAGAATTTCTGAGAGCAAGCTCAGTAGGATGAAATTTCAAGAACAACAACAAAAGACAGGGAAAAAAAATGCCATTTAAGTTTCTATCTGAAGTTAATTTTATTGGCTGAATTGTAGGCCCTGGTAAAAATAGGGGGGTGGTATAAATATATACATATTTATAAAATGGAAAAACTGACAGAGCTTAACTATAGTCATGCTAGTGAATCTATAATTATAATTCCAATAGACCGATTACAGTAGCAGAATAAAAAATTATTTCAGCCATGAAAGACATTAAGTCCCTGCTACTCATTGATGAAGTTTACTGGAGCTATTCAGTACATACCTGTGTTTTATTTTTTTACCCATAGAAGATATTACAAGAGTTATAGGAGGTAAAAAACAAAACCAAAAACCAAAACCATAAGTTTTTGCGTTATTTTTCTTCTGGCCAAAGACATTGCTGCAAGTAAATTGCCAGCACTAACACACCTTCATTTAATCTACTCTTCTACAAATTAAAAAGCATAAAACTTTCATTAGGATACACAATTTGCAGTCATTTTATTTCATTCTGTAAGTACCTTTGAAGCCGAATTCCATGAGGGTCTGCATTGTCTTTGTCTTTGAATATGCCTGAGGTTTTCATGAGTACAGCTGGGAGGGCTACATATGAATATGACAAAGCACAAACCACCAGCCTTTATGAGTCCTGTACCCCTGCCCCCTCACATGAGATCTGGACAGCCCTTGGTATGCCCATTCCTGGACCTTTCCACATTTAGGAATACATGTCCCATTAGAGTAATAGCATTACAATTTTTTTTCCACACCATAACTTAATCCTTATAAAGATTCCCTCTTTGGAAAGGCTGCCCATAGCCAGGATACCTACGGTTCTTATTCATTGAGCTACCAAAAGTCCATATGGGCTGGTGTGCTAGCCAGGAGGATTGTTCTAGGTGAAAGTTTTCTATGGAAGGGACTCTGCATACAGCTATGGTCAGAGGAACATCCCATCTCAACCCAAAGCTGTGATGAGAAACAGCTCCAGGTTCCTCATTCCCTCTGCCTCTCTTTTTCAAAGATAAAATCTACCTTTTCCCTCTCTTTCTCTCACCAATCCTCCTCTCCCCAGTTCCTTGCTATGACAATGCATCTGATTTAGTAATTACCAGGTAAATACCAAGACTGCCTAATGCTCATATCACAGCTCAGGGCAGCATCAGCCATAGCATGTGTAAAAAAGTTAAGACATTTGCTCTTCGGTAAATATGAGATACGACGATTGTATCATCGATACATTCGATGACTCTTCAGCCCTAGTTCCAGCCATGTCTCCAACCAGGCTCTCAATTAACTGACCTGTCATACTTTCCTATTAACTGCAAGGAAAATGTACTACCACTTCTGAATATGGAAATATACGATAGCCACCTTTTGTAGCTATCTTTGCTGCCTATGCCTGGGAGATAGTTTGGGAAAGAAATTTGACAGCTGTGTTCCTCATATCCAGAAGCAGAAGAGTTCAGTAATTATGTGGATTCACCAGAAACAGAAGTTTAAGAAAGTCTTCTTGCCTTAGACAGTCTCCAAAGCAAGCTTTAGCTGGTCAGATTTGAGAAAACCCACAATGCATGACTTTCAATGGATTGTCATAAAGGAAATAAGTAGACAGAGGCCTACAGGGCTCAAGAAATATTTTAAACAATTGGTATTTTTGAAACTCACTTTGAAAGAAGATTTAATGTGTCCTTCTATCTAGATCATTTAGCTGAGAACGAGGACAGGCAACTGCCAATCTTGGTGGGATGGCTAATGAAGAAGACTTGAAAGTCTGTGACCTTCTTTGCTGAAGTTCTTGTTTTCTAAGGTCAAAAGCTCTTCACAAAGGGCACAGCTGTTTGGGTGACTGCTCTTGAGTATCATATGTTGATAATCTGTCCTTATCTTTCTTAGTCTGTCATAGTGTCTGTCATAGAGTCCTGATGCCAGGGGTTGTTAGGGAATAACGAGGGTGGGGTTCTCCCTAATGAATGGAGAGCTAGAAGTTGAGCAAGACCCCAGTCCAGACAGTGTCCTCAACAAAGGGGCGCAGTCCCACTGGGTCTGAATGCGATGGGCTGAGCTGGTAATGGACACACACAGAGCAAGTGATGAACCAGGTCTGGAGTCCTTCCAGGGGGATTCAGTCAGGAGCAAGTGGTGACAGGCCCATAGAAACATAGCCTTGAAACAAGGCTACAACATGGGTCTAGAGTCCACTCAGGAGATGGAGCCCAATATAGGACTGGAGACAAGCTACAGCGTACGTACAAGGGGTCCCCCTGGGAAACAAGCTACCTCCAGCATCTGTCTGAGATACATCCAAGAGACAAGGCCAGAGACAGGCATACTGGGCCATTATGGTCTATTGGTGCCTTCAGAAACCTGGAAAGGATCACCCAGCACAAGAGCTTGCTCCATGTAGGGACCTATAGACCGGAAATTATTTTTCCCCTCTCTATGAATAGGCTGTGCTCATTCTAGGTCTTGGTAAACTCTGGTGATTTTGGAACAGGCTGTAGGCTACCTACAAGGAGTGGAGGTGGTGAAGGAAGTTTATGAAGGAGTTTGGGAAGAAGTGACTCTCTTTTTCATAATGTGCCAAATACATAGGTTCAAACAAAGTCCGCAAGTGCCCTGGGAGTGGCTGATACAGCTGTGTTTATAGGTTCACTTCCAGTTCCTGGTCCATGATTTCACTCCTCAGCCTCTGGGTCAAGGAACACTAGAAGACAGTCAGATAAGGACTCTTACCCTCATTGTGGTTAAGTGCGTGTAGGTCACAGCATGCTACAGGGCAGTTATTGGAAAGACAGATGTGTCTTTCCAAAGGTGCTGCAATGGCTGTAAGATAGCTATCTCATTTTAAAGAAGCCTAGTGTTGGGATGTTGTTGTAATTAAGGTACATAATCCATGGTGTGAAGGCAAGAGGGATATCTAAATCACCACGTCACTGGAGAATAGATCAAAAGAACATTGGCATTTCCAGGAAGCCCAGACATTATTTTAATATTGGTCAGGGACAGGACTCAGGCTTAGATGATTATTCACCTGTACTATCACTAAGATATGTAAAGGCAAAAGAATTCATTTCTTCACAGAGAAACATACTCTTCTGATTCTTCTTTTTCACAGCACGTAGAAGTAAATTTGTTTCTGAAGTGACTGAAGATAATACACATTCTATGTAAAAGCTGAAGATATGTAAGTGGTCCAAAGCATTTCAAAATCTTAGAAAACTTCAGTGTTTAGAACTGAGGAGATAAAACCTGTATGCTGCTCTGAAGTTGTTCCAACCATCAAATCTGTGACTTGATTTTCAGTGGTGTGAGGATTGCTTTGGCATACATCATGTCACAGAGTTGTGCCACATCTCTCTGCACTTCTCCTGCACAGAGTCAGCTGCATCTCTGCACATCCAAGAAGTCTTACACACTTCATTCCAATATTTGCAGAGCAGATGGCAGGACTTTATAGTGAACAGCAGGGCTCAAACCTGAAGTTCTCCAGTGTTACCCATCTCCACATTTATAGTCAGACTGGTGCTCAGATGCAATATGGGTTTACAAGTTGTCTATAATTTGAACATTTTTTTTGACCTACATCTGCTTCTTTTGATCCAGATGCCATATTCTTGGAGAAAATAGGGTTATTCATTGCTGTGACACAATTGTAAATGCATTTCAGTAAATTCAGAGTATTTTCTTTATTTTATAAGTAGTTAAATTCATGTTTGACTCTCTGGATTTCTTTTTTATTATTTACATTCAACAGAAAATGTTGCGCAGAACTGTTTTAGAGTGGAAAAGTGAAGATAGCAGAGCATAAAATAATTACATGTTCATCAATGTGAACATTCCTAATTAAGAGCTTGAAATAAACACAATGCATAGAAATACAAACAAAAGCCTTTCAACTGGATCTTAAATTCAATTAAACACACATTTTCTTTTTTAAAATCCAAAAACTTAAAGATAAAAAATAAATGATGGCAAGCTGTATTTTGCTATAGAACTATTCTGAAGTCCTTGGTAAAATCTTAAATTTAACAAAAATAATATTAAAAAAATGCACGTAAACCACTATAGTTTCAAAGAAATAAGCCTAGTAAATTAAGAATATAATTGCTTACACAACCCAGTTTTTGAAAGCTATAGCCTCTTCAGAAAGACATGATCTTTGTTTCCTTTTAGCTTTAAAGCTTCTTGTGAACACAGAAAAAATGAAATCTTGCTTTCCTTTCCTGATCCATGAATAAAAAGTAGGTTAGAAATGGTGAGACCTGAGATTTGTAGAATTATGTGATCATGAAACTAAAAATAACCCAACTCCCTCAAAAACAGATGAATTCATTAATATTTTCCTTTAAGTACTCCATTTTTTTAAAAGCAAAATATATTTTGCATTTGTTTTGTATTCAGTATGTTTACATTTTATTGAAAAAGCAGCAATCAAATTGTAGATGATTTTTTCTTCACTTTCAATTAAAATACAATTTCCTTTCAGAAACAATTTGACAAAAATCACTGCAAAAATAAATCTTTAAAATAACATTTTTAATTCACCGTTTCTCAACATTAAAAATGCATAAACTGAAACAGCCAAATATAAATTAAGCTATGTAATTGATTAAATATGTAAATAATTCACCTTCTTTTTAGCAAACTGATTATTAATTTTTAGGTAATGAGACTAAAAAAAAAAAGAAAGTAAGATTCCAATCAGTTATTAAAATCTAGAGGGTGGGAACTGATACATGCTACTTTTGCCTAAATTGTGAACTATGTTCATAAAACCCATTCTGTCCTGAGAAATATTTCTTCCCACTTTCCAGAATCACTTAAGTCTGTTTATGTTTAAATTCAAACCCAGGACAAGGAATTTTTTCTTTAAGAAAAAAACATATCTAAAATAAATGTGACTATCTAGCTATTAGCATAGATGCAGAACTCAGCATAGGTAATTATGCAAAGAGCTGGGATAGAGTCAGACTTTTCTATATTTGTTCTGTTTGAAATTTATTTTTGCATATGTGTTCAGCTTCATTAGGAGAGGAGGAGTGTTACCTGAGAAGAAAGGCATGGTGGTTTGATCAATTTTTAGGGAGGAGGAAGATAGAAACTCATTTCCCCAAGATTAATGAAAACTAAAACCTAGTCTAAAGTCTAAAATAGTAATTGAACTGTTTTGTCAAATACAGGCATCAAAGATCCTGCTGTTAGGTAGGCAATTTCAGAAGACAGAGAACACAACTGAAATCAATAGTCTTTTTATATCTAGTATTTTTTTTATATATATTCTGAGTGAAAAGTAAACAATTTTACTTCAGATTGACTAGGTGACCCATTGCAGCCTTCATGCAGTTACTTGCCTGTATATGTAGTGCGGACCATGAAATCCCTACTTCTGGAAAACTAAAGACATGTATCTCTTCAAAGATTTGTAACTTCAGAGAGGCAGTAACAAAGTTTTGACATCAGAATTAACTGGAATTAACATCAGAGACTGATGATTTTTATCAGTTGTTCAGGAGGGATAAGTCTAGATTTTTTACATGGAGAAAGAAATAAGGAAAAACAGACACAAACCCTCACCATCACTATCACCATCACTACAACTTTCTTTGATGATGAGTAGTATCCTAGAGAATATCTTTTCTTCTTCAGTTATTTTTTTCCCCTATGAATTTTCATTCTCTATCCCAGCTGGTAGCACTCATTATTACCAGAAACTTCTAAATATCACTAAAGAAGCAAAGTTGCAGTTTCTATTTTTAGATTACATGGGTAGGTCTTCAAGCACATGTATTGACTTTTGGTACTAATTGCTAGCACAGTGTAGGGTATAAGAGGCCAAGAAGCACCAATAAAACTTAGATATAAAACAAGACATAAATGCACCCCACTTTCTTTATACTTCTAATAACTAGCAAACATACTTTGATTTTGTGCTAATGTGGGCTGTTCTCTTGAACACTCTTTTATGTTTAATTGCATGGGTTGAATTTTCTTTCTGTGTTTAAATTCTTTTCCTTAATTGCCACTGTCTTGCATCTCAAAAATAGCACTGTAATGATTTCCACATGAATGTACAAAAATTTAAAAAGTTCATTGATTTTAAATGTCCTGTAGTTTCTTAAGTCCCAGCTGTAGATGCTGCCAAGTTTTGCAGAATTCTGAAGCATTCTTAGATTTTGGAAGTAACCAAATAATCTTAATTTGTTCTGAATTTTAATACTCTATTACGTCATTAAATGCTAGTGCAAAGTTACATCAAGGCTTTTTATTTTAATTTCTTCATATAAAATTCTAATATCACTTTACAGATGTTTAATATTTCCTCTTCACCAAGAAAGGGAGTCATTAGGATTAAAACTACACATTTGGCACCCTTCCGTTATATCATAATAGCATCTGCAGGCTCTACCAAAATAGGGCTTTACTGTACATGTTGTAATAGCATATGCCTTTACCCACAGTCCATTGAAATAGGGAGTTCTCCTCCCCCCACCCCCTTTTAGTGCTGTAGAGCTGCAATAATAGGTAATTTCAGAAGAAATTTAGAAAATAAGTACTGGTGAGATGCAGGATGGGGTTACTAAAGTATGAATATATTTTGCTGTACATAGAATTTGGAGATGATAGTCTTTTTAGGCATGATACTAATATGAGATTACTTCTTTACAGGGCAAAGCCTCAGACACTTTCAAGTGATATTTTGAAAGAAGTAAAAAGCCTCAGAATGCTTTAAAGGTTAGCTTCACTTCTTTAAATTCTTTTCTCCTCTGTAGTGTTTTACACTTCTCATGCTGATGGCCTGACATAGTCTTATACACAGAGTAGAAAGATAACAGGAATCTGTATATTGGCTTTAGACTGAGATGTGAGTGAAAGCTTGAGTTTGACCTTAAATATAGCAATCTGATATTTGAATACTGGCTAGTCGAATAGACCCTCACCTTCCAAAGTGTTTAGATCAGAGAGGAAATGTCCTTCTAGAAGATAGTTTGACATCCAGTGCCAGGTATGAAGGAAGAAGACAATTCCTGAGCCTGTCTTACGTAGGGAATTGAACTTGGCTCCAGCATTAGACTTTCATGCCATGAAGTCCCCTGAATGCATTAAATACTTTTTCCTCATCTTTCTGATTTAGATGTATAGGAAGAAGCATTCTGAAAGAAGTCTGGGTATAAATAGCAGTTGATGAAGCTGTATCAATGAGGCTGCATGGTGGGGGAGAGGGATGATACTAAGCAGGAGGAATAGGGAGCCTAAACAGGAGCTGACACACTTAGATATTGACTCTGTGGAAAAAATGGGGTTAACAGGGGTTGGGGTTTTTTGTTGTGTTTTGGTTTGTTTGTTTGTTTGTTTGTTTGTTTTTAAAGAGAGTGTTATCCCTTGTTCCTTTCTTATTAATCTCAGCAGATACAGTGCAAAATAATTAAAAATAGCAGAAGAGGATATAAGTAACATTAAAAATCCTTTCTCTGATCGTTAATCTAGTGTAACGTGGAGCAAATGTTGTTGATGGATTAAAAAAAAATAAAATCAAGCAACGCATATGTAAATAGAGCCACAGGGAAAGAGACAAAGTTCAAGACAAACCCTAACCCCCCCCTCACCTTATCCAAATTATTTTTGTTTCAATCTAAACACACTTACTTAATTCTAGACTTATTTAAAATGTGTTTATAGTATGGAGAATGTCACAGTTTGCAGGTTTTGGTGCTTGCACTGTTTTATCTGATTTGTATTTCAAATATGAGGACAAGGAGGTTTGCTTCTGGGGGAAGACAGCATGGGCAGCAGAAAGCTTATTTCTGTGCTTCATTTGTGCAATTATATGCTTTTATTATATCATTTAAGTGGCCAAAAATGTAATCCTTTCCAAGAAGTATTATAATTTTTAAAGTGCTTCTCATCCCAAATTGATAATTGTTTTCCAGAAAGAAAACTTTTTCCTTGAAATATTTCGGTTTTGCAAGCAGGGTATTTTCCACCAGAGAATCCACAGATACACATTTTCTATCCATTGCTACTGCTTACGTTTATAAAAGCCACTCACACTCATCAGCATAAAGAACTGATTTGGAAGCTAAAAGGAAAGAACTTTAAAAGTTCTGTTCCCATGTTTATATACCATACTTAGATATTTAAGTAATTCATAGAGAATATAAAATATTTTTACATATATGTGTATACTCTTTTACTTAACCTGCATACACTCTGAAAGTATGTGCAAGGTGTTAGTTGTCATAACCTTCTCTTGACTCTTAACATACAACATGGAACATTTAAACCAGAACCCAGATACTGAATACCAAACATATACTGGAAATTCTAAATGCTATGTTGAATTATTTACTTTTCCTTATTTGTCAACAAACAGATGCTTTAGGAATTGCTTTCCTATTCTGTCCTTAATGAAAATCAGCTTTTTTTGCACAGAGAAAGTGCTTCTCTCAATCTCACTCAATATTGAAGTGCTTTCTTCAATAGAAAATCTATGAGACATTAATTTTCTGGAAGTGCATTTCTATGTAGCAAATTTGATGTAAAATTCACTCCAGGAGAGCTTTTCTTTTTTTAAGCCAGCAGTACAAAGACATCAGCATATGCTGGTAAGGCAATTTTTCAGACTAGTAGTTGCTATTTATTCGTGAAATTTAAATCAAATAATAGTCAAATAATGCTTCAAAGAGTGAGGTTTTTTGAACATATTTTCTTTGCTAAATAGTGCATGTTGTTCACTGGACAGTATATAAAGAACAGCTATCTCTGCTGGTGCTAAGCTGGGAGGCAATTTGTTTTTATTTCTCTCAAAATATAGCTTGTGCATTCCTGAACATTTCACTTTGATCCACTAATTCTCACCTGTTGTACTGTGATTACATGGATGAATTGCAAAGAGGCCATATCAGTGAAATTGCCAAGTTAGGACCACAGTGGTTTTCCCAAGAACAAATACTTCTTTTTAAAATTCATCAGAAGATGACTGTGTGCACAAATATTTCTCACAGTTTTAAAAAGCTACAGATGGGCTGTTTGAAAGACATCTAATTATGCAAAGTGCTGGCCACACCCCTCATTTTCCTCCAAAGGATAGGAACTAACCACAGATGTCTGTTTTAAGTGGTGGCTCAGCCCTTTCTCCTGGAGCATTACCAAATTTCCTTGTGGTATCTAACACTCCACCTCTCTGTAAGGTTTCCGGGGTCTAAGCTTGTCTCCTTCTTTTGTAATTTCACTGGCACAGTTTCTAGGCATTGATTTGTCTCTTAATTCCCCTTAATGGCAAAGGGACCCTGTGAGCCAACTGCAGTAGACCTGCAAAGATCACCACTGACATCTCTGTAGCATCTTCAGCCAAATCCTGGAGTTTCAAACATGGCTTGTAGCTTATTTCTGCAGACCCAGATCTAACACTTGAAGTGAGAAGATGGATTTTTAGAGGATGTTGTAAAGCAACAACAACAAAAATCACTCTGCAATTTGGGCAATAAAAACAAAGAAGCAATTGTACACAAAATCCTGCCTCAGCTTTCTTTTCCCTTAAGAGAAATTGTGTCCTCTTGAAACACCAAAACCTTTATTTGAGACTCATTTCTTCAAGTCAAGATTTCCTTGAGCTTTTAGAGTGTATCTCTGTTCTAACCATCAGTCTGAAATGTCCCTCTTCCCCACCACTGTAGGGAAAGATGCTTGTTGTCCTGAGAAGAAAACAATTCACATGGTTTTAATTATAATGCTGATATCTTCTTTTTGCTGTTGTTGCCTTTGTGGTTAAATTCTATTCATCCAGTTTCCCCCCTACATGCAGACTTTGCTGAAAACTGCTTTCCTTAGTGCTTAATCTTCTAATTATGATAAAATGTTCCTTTTTGATGGAAAACTGTGAATGACTTAATTCTTGATCATACAGTCACACCTCCATGGTTCACAGCAAAATATTTGTTCTATATAGATCATATCTAACTTCTAAAAAGTCTACAGTGTTTTCTGCCACCCTGAGTGGGTGGTGGGTCAAAACCTGTAAAGCTATCCTACTGATTTATGCTTTTATATTCAATTAACTCATGCTCCACACTGTCCCCAGTCACTATATATTCTACGGTATTCTTTGGTCTTGGAAAGTCTTAAATCTCCAACAGACATATCATATTAGAATTCTATCAAATTGTCATTATGGGAGAAGAAAACAGTTTGAGAAAAAAGAGGAAGACCTGATGAATTTTGCAAAAGGTGAAAATTATATGTTAATGAGAGTGGATAGTATAAGAGAGCAGAGTAGATCTTTTGAGTACTTAAGTGTAAAAACTGTTTCTTCTGTGATTTGTAAGTAAAAGAAGCAAAAAAACCCAACAAACCAATAAGATAATTTTACAGCAGGACAAAGGGATTGAGTAAATGCTCTAATTATGAAGAAGGGTGAGACATACAAAGCAAACAAATACATTTTTTTCTATTCTCTTGGCACTGTTTAAATATTCTGAGCACAAAATAGCCTTATTTTCTGAATTTTATTTTATCACTTAACAGCCAGACATATAACTGTGTTAACAGATTAGATTTCATACATTTTGTTTCTGTGCAATTGGATTTTACACACACGCTCACACACACATGTGAATACCCACACAATCGTGTGTCTGTTATGTGCAAAGATGCCTCTATCTCACTTATTTTTTCCCTCTCACATTATTGTTTTCATGCTATTTCACAGTCCTTTTATCTGCAGTTTTATTTACAATTTTACTTTTTGGTTTCTGAAGATGAGATCACACAATGCTGGCTTCAGCTGATATCGAACTTTGAAAGTGGTTACTCTGAAGCTGTGGAGTCTGAAGACATGAATAGGAAGTCGGTAACATTAAACTTTCTCCTTTTTAGTAGCAGGAAATCCAACTTGTGTCAAATTTTGAATAAAACAAGATCTTTCTGTGTATGCATATGTGTATATGTTTCAGATATACACTATTTATTCGGAAGAAAAGTGCTCAGATTTTCAATATAAAGCAAGAACTATGTAAATCTTAAACAGAACACAAAAATATATATTTGTTGCTGTATGCATTCTATGCAATTATAGGTTAGCTATATATAGGTAAGCTTTCCCTGACATATTAATACAAAATAAAGTTTTTGTTATTGATGCCTGGAGCAGTGTTGGTAATATAAACACACGTGGTATAGAAGAGTGACAGAAAGCAGCACAGATGATGCTGGTTTCAGGCAGCAGAAAAGGATATGCATATCTGTTGCATAACTTGCTGTTGCAGTTAGAATGTTATTCTTTGTCCCTAGTGCAACTGTTAGGTAGTTTTTGCCTCTGACCCTTCAGCTACCTTTCAAAATTGAGATATTTTCCTGCTTGTCTTGTTTCTGTAAGGATTTCAGCATGAACCCCAAAATTATGATCTCTCAATTTCAGCAGGCTTTTTTGCCTTATCTCTATGTTTTCCTTCTGTTTATTTACAGAGCCCTGCAACAGGTTTGCAGTCTCTACTTTTAACCTAGAGCTAAAATTATTTATGTGAATATGAAAAAAAAAAAGGAAAAGGAGATAGGAAAAAAAGAAGAGATAAAGTACTGCATTAAAAGAGAAACATGAAATGCATGGCTAGGGTCTTTCCTCCTGTTTCCTCTTGTGTCTGTTGTATATACATCCATCCCTGTGTCTGTGATATCAGTAGGGGTCACATTCTTTTCCAACTATCTCAATAAGGCATCCCACTGCATAATAGGACACCTCTTCCTACTGTCCCAAGAAGTAACAGAGGTCTGACTGCTCAGAGAGTGGTTCTTCACTCATTTACTCAGCTGGCTTCCATTTGACTAGTGTTTCAATAACTGACAATAAAATAAAATTTGTTATGTTTGCCTCTTCCTTGCATAAGCATAATATTAGTCATTGCTATCACTCATATGCAGTCCTTCACATTGGCATGTGCGCTTCTAATACAACTCTGCTCCTATCTCCTCCCATGTTTTTCTGTCAGAAAAAGTGACTGCTAACACAGATGGCGTATTTGTTTATTTATTTTAATTCTTTTAATCTACTTCTCTATTGCAAAACTCTGTAGATTCCCATCTTGCTGGCAACTAAAAACCAATAATTTTTTTCTTACTAAGTATTTTGACAAACATTACTTCCTCTCCTTCAGCTTCTTCTCCTTACCTGCATGTACACATCCTTATTTATTTTAATTGTTCAGATATTGCCCATTCTTTTCATTATAAATTCTTTCATTTGTTAGGATGACTGCTGCCAATTCTCATCAGAACTAAAATATATCCGCAGTTCCAAAACAAAATTCAGGACAAAAAATATTTCAAAAAAGTTTTTTTTCACCTGCTCTTTGATGTCTAAGAGCATTTATATACATTAATAATTGAAGACAGTGCAGGTTAATAAAAGCTGTTTCTCAATGTCAAAACTAATACAGCTGAGGGGTTTGAATCTTTTCAAGGGAAATAAAAACTTGGTTTTTTCCTTTTACCTGTAAGGTTTCTTCATAAGGATATAATTACATATGCACACACTTAGCATATAATTCAATTGATCTCATTTGAATAAATGCGACTACAAGAAACTCCTCAGGCTCCCTTTGTAAGCAGTGGAAAGATGTAAGGCATGATTATTTTCATCTAAAATGGATATTTAAAATACTCCAGATGATCTGTACTGTAAAAGTACTTGCATCTCTCCATTGACTATAAAAGGATGGCTAAAACAGCTTAGGTCTCTGGCTCAAAACTGAGCATCTCTCTGTAGATATTCACAATTAGATTAATTACTTTCCATCTGCCATATTTCTAAAAAGAGAGAAAAGCAGAAGAAGATAAAGCTTCCCTTTCAGCCCCAATAAAAACTGGTTTTATGTATCCTTGAGAAAGCTCCCATAGATACATGATAAAAATTGTGTTCCTACACATCTGGTATTATATGACTGCACCTGCTTTGGAGTTTTAGTGGAGATCAAGAATAAGCTTCTGAATCAAGTCTCCAGATCACTCCACTTGCTGTGCACTTGTTTGCACCGTGGGACAGTCATGGAGTATATGAACTGGATTCCTTTCAGATGAAACTAGACTAGAATGGGTGCTCCAAAAGCACACCTAATTCTAGCTGCAAATAGGCAGTTAGTCCATGGGACTAAGCTGAGATCTGAGCTACTCTAACAAAAAAGTCCTTGGGAAGCTTGGATCACCAGTACTCAGCACCACTGTTTCCCTTGATCCACATCTATCGATCTGCACAGCTTTCTGCACAAGAAGTGCAGCTATTGATAAGGCTTTGGGCAGAGGAAAAGCAATCAAATTTCTGATTACTTCAGGAACACTAGATGACAATCAATTAATGTACTTTGTCTCTGTTGTATTCTGGATATGAAGGATTCCCCTAAAAATATGTCTCTATTTAACATAATTCCTTGTTATAGCCTGGCATTGTTGGTGCTTAACTTTTGTTATTTTTTCTTAATTGCCTAGGAATGTACTCTGAGCTCACACTTTCCATTCATTCAATCTCTGTTGTAAACTTTGTATGACTAATCTACAACCACATTTCATAAATCTATATAAGAAAATGTCTCAAGTCAATGGATCCTTGGGGAATTATACTACAGTCAAAGAAAAAGGGATCACTGCTGCATGATCTTTTTTTGTTTTGTTTAATATTGTACTTTCAAGAACTGTGTAGTCTACTTCTAAAGACACTAACTAAAAATGCCTACATCTGACATCCTCTCCTTTTTTGCCTATTCCAAATTCTCACAGTGTTCATTATCAATATTTTTTTTTAATGCAGAACATACAATCTGGAACAACTTTTTTACACTTCTTCTTACCTGCCCCTCTACCGTTGAAAATGTCCCTTTTAAAGATCTCTCTTCTTCCTTGTAATTTCACTCCAAATATAAATTCCAATTTATATTATTTAGATTGACAATTGCATTAATGTATTGCATAACCTATCCTGAAGCACAGTGTAAGTGAAAGATGCAGTATAAAACAAAAATTTTCTTAAATTGTCTGACCAACTACAACTTCAGTTCTCTATTTTCCTGCATATATTAATAAGAGCTTCTATTTATACAGTTAACCTTTTTGGCAGAAAAAAAAAAATTTGGAGACAGAAATAAACAATTCCACTACTAAAAAAATATTAGCCAATCTTAACAATAAAATAAATATTTACATTTCAGTTGCAAACTATATTTCTCCTTCTAGGAAAGCTAAATCCTTCCCTTTTTATATATAAGCAATGGAACAGGATCTGCAGGGTTTTGTTCATGCAAAAATAAGGGAGAGAGAAAAAGCAAGGTTTGGTGATCAAACAAAAAAACCTGACAACACAGCTACGGTGGCCTACAAACACTTCCATATTTCACTCAGACCAAGCAAGCTTTCCTTGAGAGAGCATAAAATTGAAGTAAAAATGCCTTCACTTTCTATTCTTACACGATTTATACTGTCTTTTATTTTAATTTTTATAAATTTAATTCCTGGATATTTTTTTGTTTTGATAGGCTGATTCTGAGCTCAATGATCTCATTAAACAGCATCTTTGCCTGATATAAAACCACAATGTTATTCTAGATTCTAAAACAGACTGAAATAAACTGAAAAGCATATGTCGCTCAAGATTTAAAACTGTGTAATTGAAATCAAATGTGGTTTGATGTTGCTTTTTCTATAGTGAGCCCTATGGAATTGTCTGCAAATCACTATCTGGAGGTATTGCAGGTCTGTGGGAAGGGAATAATTTCTGCCCAAAATAGCATGGACTAGAGGATGTACCAAGGACTAATCATATAGTTCCTGTTGGTTTCTGCTGCAGCTGTTTCCAGCTTCTCTGGCTGTTTAATTCAATTGAAGCAATACTTATAAAGAAAAGCTTATCCAGCTGCTTTGAATCTTGAGTACAGTGATGAAGTGACCCTGCAAACATGAAATCCCTAAATTCAGGGACTGTTTCCCTAACCTGTTGTTTTATACATATATACTAAAAAACTAAATTAAAAATAAGAGTTTTCAGGAATTATAGCAATTTTTTTTCATTTGAATGAATAGCAAATTATATCTGTGAAAGCCATAGTAGGATAGCAAGGCCAGTCCTGCCTCAAGTCACCATATAATGGTACCCTAAGCTGATCCATCAAGCCTTCCCTTCCACACATCATGCTCACAAGGTGACTGAGAAGGAACACTACCCACTAAGAAGAACAAAAAGTAAGTGCTGCTCATTTTCTGGTTTTCACAAGCCTCTCCCAAGTTGTTACTTGCCCATTTCACATATATTTCAAGGATCCTCAGTTTATCTCAAGAAGCCTACTGCTGCAAGTAATAGAGATACTACTTTTGAAAATGTAGATGCTCTATGCTCATAAGTCCCCTTTCAAGGGTCGGCTACCAAATGTTTGTAAAAAAGAAGAGTCAAGCATTTTAAGGTGGGTTTTGTCAGTTTTCTTCTTCCTTTGGTGTTCAAATTTGGGAGGAAAGAGAGAGCAGCTCTCTGATGATCTGCAGATGCCTTATTGCTGAGAGGAATCTAGTTCAATCAATATACAGTGCAAAGCAGTCAAGACAGACCATTTGTACTAGACAAAAATAATGTGGATGACAAGAGTAAGCACATTTTCACACACTGAAGAGTTAAACTATTGAAGTTACTGTTACAAAATAGAGTGCATGGGAGAACTTTGCGTGGGTTCAAACAAAAACAGGTTCCTGGAAGCCTCTGTGAGGATGGAAAAACAAAAAGTCGATGTCGGTTTTGCCAGGTTGCAGCAAGGCTGGGGTGCGCAATGGTGGGGCAGTGGGGCAGACTGGGGCAGGGACCTCCCCTAGCAGCCCCATCCTGCTGTGCCCGGAAGCAGTGAGCAGAGCCAGGACGGGGACGGTGATCAGGGCCCACCACCTGGGACTGCTATGCATGGCTATGGGGACAGGCTGGTTCCAAGGCTGAGCCAGGGCCCAGGTGGGTGAGGTGGGGGTGGGGACAGCAGAATTCAAGGCTGACATGGCTGTCCTGGGGGCCAGGCCCCAGGCAAGGCCTGGGTCCTCCCTCAACACTGCTCATGGCCTGGGGCTGAGGCCCCCCACGAGGCTTCCCTACATTCTTCCTCACCGCACTGCAGCTTTCCCTGCTGCCAGGCCCTGGCCTGCAGTGCCGCCATCTTGGCGCTGGCCTCGGGCTGGCTGGGAATGCAGGACAGGCTACAGAGCTAGTGGGTGCATGCAGAGCTGAGATACGGCTGGTGAGAGCTCTGCAGGATAAAACAGCGGCTGCTGGGGACCTGTCATCCACGCCATGAACACTGCAGTGGCTTCGCGGAGTGTACAAGCTCTAGCCTGGCGTTATCCCATTAGCAGCTGGAGCATAACAAGTGGCATCCCAGGGAGCCTTTCCTGTGTAGTTTCATCCGAAATTTTGTCATCTCGGAGACTGCTGCCCACACAGTGGGTGGTGATGGTTGGGAGACTTGCTTCAGAAGGTCACCTCTGATCCACACTGCAATGCGTACTTAGATGCCTTCAAAGTCATTACCTTCAGCTCACGAAGAAGCTCATATGAAGAATACTGGAAGTTAAGGTGCCAGCCATAGGTACTGACCAGGTACCTATGGTGAAGGTGCCAGCTGGTGCCTGCTTAGCGTCGTCTGCCACGCTCCTCCTAGGCACATGTAACTAGGTACTGTGAGGCACCAGATACTTTGCTAGATAAACATTTGGTCTGACCCTGTACAGCCATTTTCATCTTCATTCTGATGGAAAAAAAAAAGACAGTGAAGACACAGATCAAGTAACCAAAAAATTTCAGTTAACTGGAATTCTGGGTTAGTTCAGGGCTTTTTATTATCCCAACAGTTGTCCATCTACATTAAGACCTAGCAGGGGAGCATTTGTCTATAAGTGTATACAACAGCAAATGACGCTCTGTTGTAGTACACTAGAGAACCATGGATAAAAAACTTTTTTGTTGAGTGGTATATAAAAAGGAGCGTCACATTTTGCACAGTTGATCCAAGAGTCTTCCTGTGCTGTTACTTCAATTACCTTGTCACATCTCCACTTCTGCAAAGCTTAGAATATCAAATTATTTTCACTATATCACACATGTGAATTTGTATTTAATGTGCCAAAATAGTGCAATATGACCTTGTTAATGTGAGCCAATTTGAAACTTCACTTTGATTAGATTTTTAGAAACCCAGCTTCCTACTGCCTAATAAGCTGATAGAACTTAATTTTCTATTATAACATTGATTAAATCTTGAGTATCTTTCAGCTACCAAAACATATGGTATAAGTACAACAAGCACAGATTGAAACATTTCTAAGGCAAAATTGGTTAACTCTGTCATTTTTTTGAACATCACAAAGATTTAAATTTGAATTTAAATGATTAAATCTGATATTCATTTTCAGAATATAAAAATATTTTAGCTTCTTTTTAATAAGATCATGAAGTATTTATTCAACCTCAGTTTTCTTTACTGTAGAAATTTACATCTTCTTATTTAATTTAGTTATTTTTAAAGCTATAAGACAGGGGAATACTCATATCAAGATTAGATCTAACAAGCCATCCTAGATGGATTCAGACGTCTTAGATGTTCTCAGATGTCTTAGGGACATGGGAATTCAGCCACGTTTTCAGATGTTCCTTCATAAACATATTCTGACCTCTGACCAAATGCAAAGGCCCATGACAAATATCTGTTTCATGAATATCAAGGAAATTATAAACTCTGGTCATGAAAGGTTTTTAGAGGCAAAATAGTGAGATCTCTTTAATTGTGTGATTAATATTGGTCAGATAAAGAAAGAGGAACTTATATATACCTCTGTGTGTGTGGCTGTATGCATATGCACTTCTATTTGTCCTAATATCACACAACAAAAAATGCAAATAAATGATATATTGAGGGAACACTTTTATTTATCTCTGAAAACGTATTTTTTCTTACTGGTCACAAGCATGTATTGTTTCTAATCAAAATCAGATCTTTTTTCAAACAATGTTAAATAGTAGCAATTCCAATGCCTACTAGTGCAAGCTTAGGGAAGATGACCTCAGTGATCAGCTTTAATCTTTACCTTGACTTCAGATTTTGCAGCTCAGTAACAGACTTTTTTTTTTGCCTTTAGTATTGGAATTAAATGAGAATTTACTGTGTGGAAGCTGTAATCTCTTTGCCCTGTTTCAGCAGAGTATTTAGTTGATGATTTAGAGAGAACCAGTTTAATCAATGTCTCACTGATATGCCAAAATATTTATTAAAGTGAATGCATCTTGTTTAAAAGGTGCATGTTTACAGGCTTGTAAGAGTAGATACATTTAAAGGATCATTTAAAATACATATTTCCTGGTTGAAACTGAGGCTAAAGAGTTTCTGAAGTTTCCCCTCACCTCCCCTTTTTTCCTAATTTTTAGAGTGACAATTCAGCTTTCACTAAAAGGCTCAAGAAAATAAAATATTTAATTTAGCTCTTAACTGTTAAAATATAACACCTTATATAGATATAGCAGCTGTTCAAAGCTTAAATATTTCTTATTTTCCAAAATAAATTGCTTTATAGGGATGCAAATCACATCTGGTCTAAAACTCAATATTTAGAGATTTCTTTAGCTTGCCTCTGTTCACTAATCACCAGTCCAGAATTCCCCACACATTTCAATAAACTATTTTCAACAGTTGTCAACTACCACGTGGTGTATATTTCCTTCACAAATGCTTGCTTTGGCCACTAGTAAAATATATAAAATATTTATCACTCCTCATACTTGTGAAAACAACTGAAAGCCTTACTTTAAATCTGTAAAGTACTTCTTCCTCCTTTAGTCCTCTTTCTTAAAGTTTTGAGTTTCCTTTTGTTTTTATAAACAATTATTATATACTTTGTCTTTATTTAAAAGTGAGAGGCAGGAACGCTGCAAAACTTTGCAGGTAAATGTGTTGGGAAAATTAATTTTCACATAAAGCTTGTTGCAAAATAGTATCACTGGCTGAAACAGGCTTTCGTGCATGGCTTTGAAAAAACATCTTTGATAGCTAAGGAAAAGATTTTAAATCCAACTTTAACTCATCTTTTGTTACTGTTTATACTGTACTGTTCCCTCAGAATTGCATAGGATAAAATAGTAAATTAAATAAATTGGTTACCATGTAAGTGAAATAATCCCCTTACTGCCAGTCAGCTGAGATGTACCTTTATGTAAGGTGACAGGGGTCAAATTCTAGGCTAGCTGAAGTCCAACTTTTAATCAAATGAATATTAAAGAGCTTCCACAAGACTTTTTAATTTGACTGCCTTTTGTGTGATTAAGCATTCATCCACACCAAGTCTTATTTCAAAGATTGAAAGTGGAAAGTGGGAAAATGTAATCTTTTTGCTCAGCAGTCAATTAAAAAAAAGGCTCCCCCCAAAGCAACCAAAACATAGAATGAGCTTGGAGTTTTTGAATAATACATGTGAGTTTCCTTACAACCCTGACATGAAAAGCATGGCAGATACTAGTGTTACATCAATCCCTCCTAAGTGTCTTGGAAAATATGTGCCATGTTACAATGAAAACAGCTCACCAGCTGTTTATGTAAAAATTATTTGAAGAAAAACAAGCATGGCCATATGGCACTCTAGCAATACAGTGGGCGCATGAAGAATAAATTTTGTATATTGTAGTAGATAATGGTCATGCTAAGTAGGGTGTCAAATACTGACGACACATTGCATTAATAGTTAATCTCTCCTTTTATCCTCTAAATGCCTACATTTCTTAGCTGCTTGTACGTTGCAAACAAATTAATAGCTTATTCTGATGAAGAATTCAATTTTGTGGAGTGACAAAATATTTCATGTACAGAAGAAGTCCCAAACATTCCCTAATTAAAGGATATTTAAAAAATATTATGCATTCATTTGAGTAGCATAATGAAATTTTGTAGTAAAGAAAAGACTACCCTTAGAGGTACCAAGTAGTTGTATTTGTGGTTGTTTTAGGTACTCCCAGTGTGTAACAATTAGCTGAAACTTTCACTATGAGGGCGATACAAAATTTCTCACTAAAAATGTAGGAAGTCAGCCTGTAATTCAATCAAAATCCAACATGTTTCCTCTGCTTTGGGGATGAAGAGCCCTTCTCCAGCTCTCCTGTAATAGCGTAGTTTGACACTTTTACACACATATATGATGGTGGAATCAATGCTTAGTTCACTTCCCTGGCTTTCCGTCACATCCACAGGAGTGGTAGTCCTAGACAGCCCTGTGCTGATTATTCTCCCAACATGCTCAGGCACTTATGGCATATAAATAGATAGCACAGAAGAGTCGGTTTGGGTTTGGGGTTTTTTTAACATATATATAGCTCTGCATGCATATTTAGAAGTTAAATGTTTATTTCCAGGGGAAAAAAAATTAAAAATCGTACATTTACTCCTGAAAAAGGGCCTCAATGTGAAAATCGGAGTTGTCAATATAGACATTCTGTAAAGATTTGTCAAACCTAAATGCATGTATCAAAGATATTTACTAGGTTAAATCCTAGGCAAGCCCAGAGCTACCAGATAAAGGATTAAAATGGAGAAGGAAAAGAGAAGCTTGGCAAGAGCAGTGCTAAGTTGCCAAGTTGGAGAGTGAAGCACAACAGGGAGATCAAGACAAGCAAATTAATGAGGAACACTTTTTAACAGCTTGTGTGTGTGTATACTTAAGTGTGTATGAGCACTTGCTTTGCTTCAGTTCAGTGTTGTGTACTTCTAAATATTGATTCAGACTGAATTCTCTCTCTTCTGCACTCTCCATTGGGAAGAGACACTGACTCAGATTCACCTGACACAGATCTATAGATGTTGGCGTGCATTTACCCTGCAATCATGGGGTGAGAGTTTTTGTGAGGTGCCTTTATTCTATTGTGATAAACTCCCTCATATTCTCACCCTGGTACTTCAGTTGTTTCCTCTGTTTCCACAGAATAAAAAACATAACAATGTGAGGGTTTTTTCCTTTCATCTGGTCAGAGAACCAAAATATTCACTTTCCATGCATTATGAAATGTGTTGGGTTTTTTTTACTGCCATGAATCATATTTACAATTGGAATAAAACAGTTGTGCACAGATAGAAATAGTAAATCTCCCACAACTGTATATAATCCTGTATTATCAGTTAGTCTTAAAGGAGTTTGATGGAATGGTCAAACCTTAGAAAATGGCCTGAAGATAAATAATCGCAAGTGGGAACTGGATTCCTGAATCAACAGTCTTCTTTTGAGACACAGAATAACTGGAGATAGACTAATTGGCTTGCAGACCAGGACATTCTGCCTTCTCCATATATCCATCTGTTAAATGGTTGTATTTTTGCCTGCTGAATAAAAGAATGTTTTGAATTATATTCAGAGAATTGCTTCTATTTTCCTTCAATAAAGGATTCCAGAGGTAAAAGTCCTTCACTGAGAATGTCAAAAACTTTACTTCTCACTGCATCAATCCAAATACTAAACTAATTGTTCCAGTCTGTGAATAATACAGAAGACTAAGAGACGTATTTGAAAAAAACCCCCACATTTAATAAAGTACCACGGACCTTTCTGAACTTGATGTATATTTTATAGCTGCTTACAATTACAGGGAATTGACCTTAATATTCAAGGGGTTCTTTTGGCCTGTTTGCTGCTCTAATCCTACATTGAACTACATATGTCATGTGGTTGGAAGCATGTGTCTCATATTTGACATTTGGTCATGGCATACATATATGAATGCAAACCACTTATGTTTAAGATTCCTCATTACATTTCCTTTTTACATTGCATTATTTTTCTAAAGCAATGCATATTAATTTTGGTAAGTTCTATTCCAGCAAGACTACCCCATAGTACTTATCAGCAAGATTTATCTCAAGCTTCTATCTATGCACTTATAAGCAGAGCTGAGTTCAATTACCTGAATCTTAACACAACTGTCAAGGTGTAAGTTCCTCTGAGGTCACTATCTTGGCAATCTCTTCAAGCCATTTCTTCCCTACTACATCATCTTACTGGCAATAAATTTGACTCAGATGTTTTTCAGCTAACTGCTAGCATCTTGAAAGCATTCGACATCTGTAGAATCATAGAATGCTTTGGATTGGAGGGGACCTTTACAGGTCATCTAGTCCAACCCCCCTGCAAGAGCAGGGACATCTAACTAGATCAGGTTGCTCAGAGCCCCATCCAACCTGACCTTGAATGTTTCCAGGGATGGGGCCTCCACTACTTCTCTAGGCAACCTGTTCCAGTGCCTCACTACCCTAATTGTAAAAAATGTTTGTCTTAAATCCAGTCTAAATCTGCCCTCCCTTAGTTTAAAACCATTGCTCCTTGTCCTGTCACAACAGGCCTTGCTAAAAAGTCTGTCCCCGACTTTCCTATAGGCCCCCTTTAAGTACTGGAAGGCTGCTGTAAGGTCTCCCTGCAGCCTTCTCTTCTCCAGGCTGAACAACCCCAAATCTCTCAGCTTGTCCCTGTAGGAGAGGTGCTCCAGCCCTCGGATCATTTTTGTGGCCCTCCTCTGGACCCACTCCAACAGCTCCATGTCCTTCTTGTGCTGAGGGCTCCAGAGCTGGATACAGTACTCCAGGTGAGGTCTCACCAGAGCAAAGCAGAGTGGCAGAATCACCTCTCTCGGCCTGCTGGCCATGCTTCTTTTGATGCAGCCCAGGATATGGTTGGCCTTCGGGGCTGCGAGCTCACATTGTCGGCTCATGTCCAGCTTTTTGTCCATCAGGACCCCCAAGTCCTTTTCCGTAGGGCTGCTCTCAATCACATCATCCCCCAGCCTGTATTGAAACCGAGGATTGCTCTGACCCGGGTGTAGGACCCTGCACTTGGCCTTGTTGAACCTCATGAGGTTCACACAGGCCCACTTCTCCAGCTTGTCCAGGTCCCTCTGCATGACATCCCGTCCTTCTGGTGTGACAACTGCACCACTCAGCTTGGTGTCATCTGCAAACTTGCTGAGGGTGCACTCAATCTCACTGTCAATGTCATTGATGAAAATATTGAACAGCACTGGTCCCAGTACAGACCCCTGAGGGACATCAGTCATCACTGATCTCCATCTGGGCATTGAGCCATTGGCCGCCATCCTCTGGATGCGACCATCCAACCAATTCCTTATCCACCAAAGAGTCCACCCATCAAATCCATATCTCTCCAATTTAGAGAGAAGGATGTTGTGGGCGACCATGTCAAAGGCTTTACAGAAGTCCAGATAGATGACATCCATTGCTTTTCCCTTCTCCACTGATGTGGTAACTCCCTTGTAGAAAGCCACTAGGTTGTTCAGGCAGGACTTGCCCTTGGTGAAGCCATGCTGGCTGTCTCAAATCACCTCCCTGTCCTCCACGTGCTCTAGCATAGCTTCTAGGAAGATCTGTTCCATGATCTTCCTGGGCACAGAGGTGAGGCTGACATGTCAGTAGTTCCCAGGGTCATCCTTTCTACCCTTTTTAAAGATGGGCACAATGTTTCCCTTCTTCCAGTCACCAGGGACTTCACCTGACTGCCATGACTTTTCAAATATCATGGAGAGTGGCTTGGCAACTACATCAGCCAATTCCCTCAGGACTCTGGGATACATCTCATCAGGTCCCATAGACTTATTTATGTTCAGGTTCCTCAGGTGGTCACGAACCTGATCTTCCCTTACAACTTTACCCCCCTGGTCCCCAACATGGTGTCCATTGACTCGGGAGGGGTGAGGAGAGCAGTTGCCAGAGAAGACTGAAGCAAAAAGGGATCGAGTGCACCCTCAGTAAGTTTGCAGATGACACCAAGTTGTGCAGGACTGTTGATCTGCTTGAGAGTAGGAAGGCTCTGCAGAGGGACCTGGACAGGCTGGATCGATGGGCTGAGGTCAATTGTATGAGGTTCAACAAGGCCAAGTGCAAGGTCCTGCACTTGGGCCACAGCAACCCCATGCAACGCTCCAGGCTTGGGGAAGAGTGGCTGGAAAGCTGCCTGGCAGAAAAGGACCTGGGGGTATTGGTTGACAGCCGCCTGAATATGAGCCAGCAGTGTGCCCAGGTGGCCAAGAAAGCCAATGGCATCCTGGCTTGTATCAAAAATACTGTGGCCAGCAGGACTAGGGAAGTGATCGTGCCGCTGTACTCGGCACTGGTGAGGCCGCACCTCAAATACTGTGTTCAGTTTTGGGCTCCCCACTACAAGAGAGACATTGAGGTGCGGGAGCATGTCCAGAGAAGGGCAACGAAGCTGGTGAAGGGTCTGGAGCACAAGTCTTATGAGGAATGGCTGAGGGAACTGGGGTTGTTTAGCCTGGAGAAGCGGAGGCTGAGGGGAGACCTTATTGCTCTCTACAACTCCCTGAAAGGAGGTTGTAGCCAGGTGGGCATCGGTCTCTTCTCCCAGGTAACAAGTGACAGGATGAGAGGAAATGGCCTCAAGTTGCACCAGGGGAGGTTTAGACTGGATATTAGGAAACTTTACTTCACTGAAAGGGTTATCAAGCATTGGAAGAGGCTGCCCAGGGAAGTGGTTGAGTCGCCATCCCTGGAGGTATTTAAAAGACGTTTGGATGAGGTGCTTAGGGACATGGTATAGTGGTGGTCTTGGTAGTGTTAGGTTTACGGTTGGACTCGATGATCTTAAAGGTCTTTTCCAACCTATATGATTCTGTGATTCTGTGATTCTGTGAAACAAGTTGTTGAGTACCTCAGCCTTCTCCTTGTCTGTTGATACTAGGTCACCATTCTTGTTCATCATTGGAGGTACGCTTTCTTTAACTTTCCTTTTCTGTTTGATATACCTGTAGAAGCCCTTCTTGTTATTCTTTGCATCCCTTGCCAAGTTCAGCTCTAGCTGCGCCTTGGCCTTCCTGACTCCATCCCTACACAACTGGGCATCGCCCCTATACTCTTCCCAGGATACCTGTCCCTGCTTCCACTGCCTGTGCAGTTCCCTCTTGCTCTTTAGTTTGACCAGCATGTCTCGACTCAGCCATGCCGGTCTCTTGCCTTCCTTGCCTGATTTCCTACATCTGGGGACTGAGAGCTCTTGCACTTTATGGAAAGCGTCCTTAAAGATCTGCCAGCTCTGTTCTGCTCCCTTGTCCCTGAGGACCGTTTCCCAGGGGGTCCTACTGACTAAATCCTTGAAGAGCTGGAATTTTGCTTTCCTAAAATTTAGGGTCCTGACTATACTCCTCGCCTGTCCCATATCCCTCAGGACTGTGAACTCCACCAGTGTGTGATCACTGCAGCCTAGGCTACCTCCAATCTTGATGTTGCTGATGAGCTCGTTGCATTGGTGACCATCAGGTCCAGTATCGCATCCCCTCGGGTAGGAGTGTCTGTTACCTGGGTTAAGAAATTATCCTCAATGCAATCCAGGAGTCTCCCGGATTGCCTACAGCTTGCTGTGCTACTTTTCCAGCAGATGTTTGGGCCCCTCACTACAAAAGAGACATTGAGGTGCTCGAGCATGTCCAAAGAAGGGCAACGAAGCTAGTGAAGGGTCTAGAGTACAAGCCTTATGAGGAGCGGCTGAGGGAACTGGGGTTGTTTAGCTTGGAGAAAAGGAAGCTGAGGGGAGACCTTATTGCTCTCTACAACTACCTGAAAGGAGGTTGTAGAGAGGTGGGATTTGGTCTCTTCTCCCAGGTAACTAGTGACAGGATGAGAGGAAATGGCCTCAAGTTATGCCAGGAGAGATTTAGGTTGGATATTAGGAAATTTTACTTCACTGAAAGGGTTATCAAGCATTGGAAGAGGCTGCCCAGGTAAATGGTTGAGTCACCATCCCTGGAGGTATTTAAAAGACGTTTGGATGAGGTGCTTATGGACATAGTGTAGTGGTGGTCTTGGTAGTGTTAGGTTTACGGTTGGACTCGATGATCTTAAAGGTCTTTTCCAACCTATACAATTCTGTGATTCTGTGATTCTGTGGTTGAAGTCCCCCAGCAGGACAAGAGCTTGCGAGCATGAAGCCTCCTGTAGCTGGAGGAAGAAGGCTTCATCAGTAGGTTCTCCTTGATCGAGCGGCCTGTAGTAGACACCAACCACAAGTTTCTCTTTGTTGCCTTGGTCTCTAATTCTTACCCATAATCTTTCGACCTGCTCGTGGCTATTCTTCAGGGACAGCTCTTCACACTCTATCCATTTCTTGATATAAAGGGCAATGCCTCCGCCCCTCCTTCGCTGCCTGTCCTTTCCGAATAGCCTACAGCCATCGATAGCCATACTCCAGTCATGGGATTCGTCCCACCAGGTTTCAGTAATGGCAACCAGGTCATAGCTTTCTAGCAGCACGGTAGCTTCCAACTCCTCCTGTTTGTTGCCCATGCTGCGTGCATTCGTGTGGAGACACTTCATCTGGGCTGTCGATCATGTCACCTTCCTAGTGGAACACTCCTTGTTTCCCTTAAGGTGTTCCACAGAATTTTCCTTGTTGGCTCCTACTACCTCAGGAGCCCCCAGCTCATCACTGCAAGACTTTGACTGTGGTGCAGTGTCTCCACCAGGCAACAGGTAGAGGGCCCATACTAGCACCCCATCCCTCTAACCATTGTGTGTCCTCCCGCAGCTTGCCACAGGCAAGCCTGATATGTTCCCCCACCCCCTTCACATCTAGTTTAAAGCCCTGTCAATGAGCCCCACAAGCTCCTGGGCAAAGAGCCTCTTTCCCTTTTCAGAAAAGTAGCTCCTATTTGACGCCATCAAACCTGGTGCCGTGTAGGCCACCCCATTGTCAAAAAACCCAAAATTGTGTCATTGACACCAGCCACGAAGCCATGTATTAATAGACTGGGTCCACCTATTCCTTCCAGTGTCACTTCCCACAAGTGGAAGGAGGGAGAAAAAAATCACCTATGCCACAGATTCCCTCACTAACCATCCCAAGGCCCTGAAGTCTCTTTTATTCTGCCTTGGGCCATGTGCTGCAACTTTGTCACCTTCCACGTGGAAGAGCAGTAATGGGTAGTAGTTGGAGGGCTGTACCAGGCTAGGAAGTTTCCTAGTGATATCTCTAACCCGGGCTCCTGGGAGGCAGCAGACTTCCCTATGAGAAGGGTGCGCCCAATATATTGGACCCTCTGTTCCCCTCAGCAGGAAGTCTCCTACAACTAAGACGTGTCTTTTCTTCCTTGTGGAGGTTGTAGTAATATGGGGGGGGTATGTCTTCCTGGTCTTGGCCACTCCTCTGGTGTAGATGGATTGACATCCAAATCATCCACTGACTGGTTCTCCACCCCTAGAGCCTTATATCTATTGTGCAGAGGCACCTGGGGAGGCGCCTGTACTAAAACACTGGCAGAACATCTGTACTAAAGATCTGTACTAAAGCACTGGCAGAAACCAATCTGTCTATTTGGATACTGTTACCATTGAGTCCATGGCATGTCATGACCTCTTCTTGAGCTTTCATATCGATCCACATAGAGCTCGCCAAAATAGCTTTAGCTGTTGACAGCAGCCTCTATTCTACTTCTGTCAGGAGAGGCAGAATACCACATGCTCGTCATGGATCCAACTGAGTATGTTTCTTTTACTTCATGGGCAACTGTACAAGTAACCTGTGAGCATCAAATGCATCTTCTTTTTAGATCAAATCCAGAGGCATAATCCTGAATTTAAAGATTAGTGCATTAACTCCCTGATCCATTTTCACTACTTTCATTTATTTATTCACAGAATTGTTGAGGTTGGAAGGCATCTTTTGAGATCATCTAGTCCAACCTCCTGCTCAAGCAAGGTCAGCTAGAGCTGGCTGCCAAGGACCATCTTGACACAGTAGTTTTCATTAAACAACTATAGAATAGTAAACCATTTCACTTTGCATATGTACAATGAAAAGCCAGGGTCTTGGAAAAGGTGACTGACAATTTCCACCCACTATAAATACATGACTGTCTGAGACCCCTTTGTATACTTTTATAAATTATTCTAAAGAAACAGTACCTTTGCTTCATCCAAACTACAGATATGTATTCCTTTCCATTATTCTTCTAAAATATTTATCAAATTAGTCTTATTTAAATAAAAGTTTGCATTTGTACCATTGTGTCTAGTATTTCCTCAGTTCTACGAAAGGGTACTCATTTCTACTGTTACTGTATCAGCTCCTGAAATTTACTTTTGTTAAAACCTGGTTCACGCCACAGATAAAGACGGTGGAGAATTCCGTCTTTTTGATCATATTATCCTTCCCTCACATTCTGTTGTTATCCTCAGGGCTCTTAATGATGTTAAAAGGAAAGAACTGAAGGCTTTGTTATGCTCAAGAAACTGCATTTCGGTTCCCAGTGCTGCTGATTGTGTCAAGCTTTTGTCAGCTCTAATTAGAAGTGAACTCCCAGATTTCAGTAAACCAGGTAAGGGTGTCACCCTTTATAGAGGTTGCCAATTTGGGAGGAAGATATTGCTTGGCTGAGTTGACAGACAGTGCCAAAGCATTACATGGTATTAGCAAGAATCTTCTGGCCTGCAGCATGACTACTGTCTCCTGAGGTCACTATTAATATGGCTGTGTGGGATTCAAATGTAGGGCAAGAAGTAAAGCAAATGTAAAGATTTCACCTGGAAATATAAATTGCTGGGAACAGTGAAGATCTGCAATATTTTTATGCCTCACTCACCTGCCAATTTATAAGAGGATTCTTTAATTAGTTAAAAAATAAATCTCCAAGCAGATACTTTTATATTCCCTTAGTATTTCTTCAGTCCTTTCTCTCCAAATAATTTACATAAAAAATAATGACACCACTTGTTCTCTAAACCTATTATGAATCATTTGGCAGAAAATAAGCATTTAAAAAGCCATAATAAATATAGGGAAATATGTAAAAGCTGAAGGTGCCAGATTAACTAATTAAATTATCTGAAATGTGTTTGATTGATAGAAGATGTTTTCTTTGGGTTTTTTTTCACTTTTTTTGTGAGTAGCTCAACTATTTTTTTCAGTTCATTGTTCTGCTCTTTCTCAGTTTTTGAACTGTAGAGGGATATGTTTGTACATAATAAAACTTATGACCAAAGAACAGGCTGTTCTGAGCTGGGGTGGGGGGGGAAGTGCTCCTGATAAATGGGTTTTCCACAAAACCACATTATCCAGTCTACTTCCATCTGCTTTTATTAGCACAAGAGATGGAACAAACTGGAGGAAAAAGGGTGCCAGAGTACTGGATGGGACCTGTCTATATGCCAATTGCAGTGAAAATAGATTCCATTTATTTCAGGCAGCATCAAGGAATCAAAAGCACCAGCACTCCTTAAAACGTGGACTGCTACATTGTGAGCTTTTCGAAACTGTAATAATCCAGATAAAGGACGAGAAGTTGTGGCATGCTAGTGCCAGAGTGGATTTGTCTAAATATACAATATACTGCATTGCCTTTTGCGGAAAAAGTCTAAAACCCAAGTCTAGCCACTAAATACAATAAGTTGCTATAGACTAATAACCCCACCATTGGGGCATCAAAATCTTTACACAGTTAAATTTGCTGCCCAATAAACACTCCAGTGCAGGAAAATTCATGTGCCTACACTTGGCCACTGCTCTTCCTGAACAGATAGGAACCCAAGTGTCAGCAAAATCATACTAAGAAGATGAAAGCAAATGTCAGAGTATGATTCTCCTGGAAAGCTACTGACTGCTCAGGAAACTAAACCAACAATTTACTCTCCCCCTCCACCTCTAACAATTGCATTTATAATTATATCAGACTTGGAAAGATATAATCTGTTGAAAGGTCAAAGTTTCTCAGCCTGACATCCATATGGAAAACAAGAAAGAACAAATGCAATTCAGAGCATCCTGGTGTTCATATACTTACCATGTCATGTATTGTAACACCTATCACATTAACTGGGTCTGTTCTGTCCATCTCTACCATTACTCCTGTGAAAATGCAGCTCAGATTTAGTTAGGGGGAAATAAAGTTATAGAGAGCAAAGTACATCAAGGAGCACAAACTGCAAACATGAAAAGAAACATTTGGAACTCCTGTAATTTAATACAATTGAAGTCAACATTATCCTTTCACTAAAGAGTTAGGTAACGAATGGTTGACAATTGCCGTTTAGTTAAATGGATCATTATTGCTCTTTTATTGGGTTGCTTATTAATAGCTTTGCTTTCATAGCCATATTTTCACAGTTAAGTTGTCCAATGCCCTTGATGTCAGAGGAAACTAATACATAAAACAGTAGCACTGTAGAATAAACTCATGTTTGACACTGTTCCTGCTAGCTATTCCCCCTAAACACATTGAATAAAAAGGGGTGATAAGGGTCTTTGAAGAACCTATTCTGCCTTTTGGAAGATAATCTGTTCTGATTATTTCCCAGCCTCTTCAAGAGACCAACAAAAAACAAAGTCTTGATAAAACAGCTATTACTCATATTAGAGCACTCAGAGTATCCACAGTGTCTGACAGTCATTGACATCAAAGTTACTTGATAGATCAAATTACACCCTAACTTATGTTTTATGTTTATTTTGAGGAAAATCATAACCAGTGAAGAGTTTCTGGATCAACTTAGACAGACAAAAGGCAAGGAAATTGGAATAATTCCAACAGGGAGATTGTCTTTGTAGTGGTTTTTTAGCAGTCCTACTCAGAAATAGAAACCTTTCCCAGATGTCAGGCCTGTCAGGCAGTAAATTGGTCAGAATGTTCAGGTCAAGCTATTTGTTTCCTTTCTAAGATGCACTAGCATGTCTCCAACTAGCAGGCTTCCTCAGCACTTTATGAGCAGCACCTCTTCCTAACGGTGCCTTTACAGTAATGGTCCCATTACTTACTCAGTGCTCTTTACCAAAATCTTTTTGGGGATTAGGGCCCAGAGATAACAGGCCATCTGAGTAGCATTGACCAATAAGGTGTCTCCTTTGAAAACAGCACTAATAAGTAATTCTAATGCCTGAAACAGGTAGAGGCAATTCAGCATTTAGAAATAGATTAATAATCAGATCAGGAACTAGTAGTCCAGTCATCTAGTACTGAGGGTAAGGAATGAAATTTCAAATATGATGGTAAAAGAACAGTAGCAATATGTTTAAAGTAGTGATATATAAAAAAAACAAAATACAGAAGTATGTATTAAAAAGCAACAGAAGAAATTGGTACTTCCCATAACCACATAAAGTCTTGGAAGGAGTTATATTCCTATATGAATCTATATTCATCTTTAAGAAAGTAATGTTTTTACTATTACCTGATAACTTTATTTGTGTATATTCTCTTAAACCTTGGAGTTCAAGTTGCCTAGGTAATACATTAAAAAATACAGCATATTCTTTAAAACAAATGTGTTATATGACAGATGTTTTTTCTTCATTGTATAAGATGAAAACAACACTGTACTTCTTTGACAAGAAAATTCAAGCACAGTCTCCTGAACAGAACATCTGTGTTGCTTTGGCACATTGCTATATGAAATGAAAAATAATTTCACACTCCCAGTACAAGCAGGTTTCACCAGTATACAAAGCATGATGCAGTTGTCAGCAGCAACTTTGGCTTTCGTAAAAGTATGCATATTAAAATTCCAGTTTATAGTATACTTTTCCTGTGTTCTAGTGCCCTATTTTAAAGAAAACGTTCTGTAATGAAGAATTAGGATGTGGGATCCAGCAGAGGAAAGCAGAACCAAATCCAGTAGAAGTATTTTTGTATTTTTTTCTGATCTTTTCCAATGTTAGTTCAGATTAGTTTTGTTAATCCCACCCTACAAATTAGAATTGCATGGAATAAAAAAAATCTGCTAGCAGCCCCTAAGAAAAGTAAAAATGTACACTATATAAAATAATGTGTTAACCACTATTTTTATTTATAATAACCACTGCATATTGTACTAATGGAGAAATGATACATTTCAATCATATCTAGATCACTAATTAGGAGGGGAAGCAGGAATATCCATAGCTACCATTTGAAATATGTACCACGCGAGGCATTATAGATGATAATGGCAATCATTGTTTCTTTGTAGATTCTGTTTCTTAATCAGATGAGTTGTAAACAGGAATAGAAAGTTTTGCGAGTTGGCAGAGCTCCACTGACTTCCACCTTTAGTGGAAGATTAGTGCCTTTTGCTCCCATTCAATTGAAAAAAAAAAAGGAAAAGGGAGCAGCTTGTGTAGTAGAAAATAGAGACAGTACAGAGGGATGGGGAAGGGAAAGGGAGCCCTAAGAAGAAATTTGAAACTATATTTAATAAGTTAGTTATTCAAGCTGAAGGCAAACTATAAGAAATGGTACAATTTCCACTCTTCAGAGTATACACCAGCATCATGTTCTATACCTTATGAATGTCGGTGGAAATTCATCTACTGAGTGTTGCAACAAACCCAGATTTCAAAGCAAGATAAAATGTGCATCTCCCCACAGAATCACTTTGGGCCAATATAATGGTAAGCAGGAAGGTTTATGGCACATAACCACCCTGCATAACAGTCTGGGGTTTTATTATATACACTAAATAGAGGGAGATCACTTTATGTTGCCCAACACCATACTAAAAATCAGATAGTGAAAAGCACACAGTAGTTTTTGTAAATTATGAATTCTATAGGGAAATTAATTCATTTCAGTGAGAAATAAATTACAATTGATAATTTAGGGATGTCTTAGTAGATATTAAATTGATAAAAATCCTATTTGTATTTGCTGCTATATAGGTTTGGGCTGAGAAGGAGTTAGTTATCTTCAATAGTAGCTGGTATGGTGCTATGTTTTGGATTTGTGATGAAAATAGTGTTGATGACACAAGGATGTTTTAGTTATTGCTGAGCAGCACTGACACAGCGTCAAGGTCTCCTCTGCTTCTAACAATACTCAGCCAGCAAAGTAGGCTAGAGGTGCACAAGAAGTTGGGACAGATGACCTCAACTGACCGAAGGGATATCCCATACTGTATGACATTGTGCTCAGCCATAAAACCTGGGGAAAGGAGGAAGGGGGTACATTTGGAATTATGGCATTTTGTCTTCCCAAGTAACCATTATGCATGACTGTTGTGTTAAGAGTTACTGTTGCATACAAATAGGAGTCTGAGGAGTGGCTGCGGGGGGGGAACCCTCCCATTGAGTCACGAGGTTCAGGCAGGACCCCCTTGCTTTCTAAGCTCCTTCTCAGAGAGGAGTCTAGGTGCAGCTAGGTCCAGTCTTAATCTCAGACTTGGTCAACGGTTTATTTTCTAAGGGCTCTGTGTATAGCCACTTATCAGAACCAGAGCCCTCTCAGGGCTTTTGCTAAGGCGACAGCATTAATTTACAATGTTATAAGTCCGGTCGTGTCCAGCGTACTGAACTTCATGATTACGGATTCACTAATAACGGCTTAGTAATAGTAATAATAAATTTAGTAATAATAATAATAATAATAATAATAATAATAATAATAATATCAATAATAACAATAATAGTAATAATAAATTACTAATAACGGCTTAGTAATAATAAAACTGGGGGCTTACACCCCCAGTCTAGTCATGTTGCATGAACTATCACGGCCACACTTAAAGAGTCTGGTTGTGTTCAATGAGAACTACCACGGCTAGATCAATGAAGAGTGCAGTTTATTTATTAGAGCAACAGACACACAGATTCTTTGGATTACCAGTGATAAATTCACTGTCTGCAAAGCACATGCAAATACCAAGAATATGAGTAACATTGCCGGCTACAAACGCGTTTAAAAGATAATAAAGCGACTCTAGAGAGATTTCTAAGTTTCCCGGGGAGGCACTTGGTATAACCAAGTGTTCGACTCTTACCCAAAGGCGTCCTGATGGGGGGGAAGAGAGGCTCAGCCCGTCGACTGATCCTAGAGGTCAGAGTGGTACACGATGGTGTCTTCCCTAACATTCTCTCTCTCTTAAGCTATTTTATACTATTTTTCACCTTTCAGGTGGAGCTTGAGTGACTCTAGTCATACATCTTTGTTTAGGATTGGTGTAAAGTTTTCTCGCTTCACTTTTAAAGGTATAAGCTAGGAAAATTCAGAGCGCAAGCTCAGTGAGGGGTGGTCTCACCTTGGAGGTGGGTAGCTTTTGGGATGGAAGTGTGTTTTGGTATTATAATGATGTTATAATGAGCAAAGTTCATCAAAGGACAGCATTTTGTCAAAAACATGGCAGGCTGTTGGCCCAGGGTAGTAAATATGGAGCTTATCAGTTGCAGCTTATCAGTTCCATGATACTTTCACATTCCCATATTATTACAGAGCCTGGCCGTGGTATCTCCACGCCACTCCACCCTCCGGGCAGCGCCTCTTAGAGTCAGCACACCAAGTTCCCCTGGCGTTACCAACATCTAAGGTTGCAGGCCTAGGGAACTTCCATGGAATGGATTCCTTGCATGTCAGCCACATTCCACCTGGGGAGCTTCTTCAATACTGTGCCTTACCTAAAAGTGTGAATACAAGTTCTAATTTCTAAGTCACCTCAGCAATTATCCCACAATGATGGATCCCTGCTTTCCTGGAGATGGCTGAACACCTGCCTGCCCATGGGAAGCAGTGAATGAATTCATTATTTTACTTTGCTTGCATGTGCAGCTTTTGCTTTACTTATTAAACTGTCCTTATCTCAACCCCCAAGTTTTCTCACTTTTGCCCTTCTGATTCTCTCCGCAGTCTCAGTGTAGGGGAGTGACCGAGCAGCTATGTGGGGCTGAGCTGCCTATCAAGATTAAATCACAGCAGCTGCTATTGGCAGCAGAGGAATTAAATAAGCCATTGCAAAATTTTAAACTTCAATTCATCCCATTTTAACATTAGTGTAACAATTCCAAGAATCACTTAAATTTCAAGAAACACTTAAGGTTTACCATTCAATTTACATACTATAGAGTTTAAGGTTTGATTGTTTTTTATATATTTAGTTATTCTGTACTAAGTTTGCACTGTTACATCAGTGGGAAAAGAGATGTTTCAAACAAAAATGTTCAGTGAAGGAAGACAGCTCTATCAGTGGATTTTTTCATCTACTTAATTTAAAAAAGAGCAAGTCTTAGTGCTTATATTACTGGCACCATAAAACAAGGTCGGGATGCTGTGCTCCAGCGAGCAGACATATTTCAAAGCAGGAGGTCTGTAGGCACTGGAGAAATTCGCAGTGGAAGTGATGTTGTTAAGGAAGTTCTGACCTTAGGCATCACAATTTTTTTCAGCTGGCAAGCCGTATGTTTTTTTAATCCAAATAAAAATGAATCCTTAATAAAAGAGTCATAATTATTTTGTAAGATGAGATGGAAATTAAAAGAGGAATAGAATTAATAAACACTTAGTAAAATCAGTTACAAACAAATAACAGATGTTGAGGTATGTTGTTTTTTTTAATATTCATTGGATTTTGGAATTGTTTTCCACTGTTTTGACTGTGATAAACACAGAATTAGAGACTTTCAAAAACTCCCTTTCCATTACACAAAACCCACAACTTTTGCAATTTCAATTTAACAAGTTTATACTGAAGTTTGCCAAATATTTCATTGAAAAGTTAGAGTCAGGAAAATTAAAGCATTATTTATTTTGGGCTGTCTTGATCATTAGTCTTCTAAATTACTGCTGCTCTTTAATATTTGATTTTTGCCACCACTGTCTTAACTTCATAAAACCCCCTTTGTTCTCATTGAACATGCAACAGGCAGTAAAGGCAGAGTCTATATTTGATAGCTAATATAAGTTCTATAACCAGAACTATTAAATAAATATTAATACTCCTTAGAGTGCTATTAGCTTACATTTATGTAGTGCAACAAATAATTGACTAATAAACACTCTTCTAGCATTGTATCTCGGGTTTTTTGTGTTGTTTCTTTTTGGGGTTTTTTTGTTGGTTTGGTTTTTTTTTTAATATAAATGCTTTGAGTAGTAGTAGCTCTGTTTCTTTCTTTGCAAGTTACCTTTTTGAATCTTGAACTCACGGAAGATTTTTTGGCTTTTCTCTGTAAGTCTTCCTTTCTTTACTTCATGCCATTGTGTTGCCTAATGCTTTCCTGCAGGAACTATGCTTCAGTATAGTTATGTGAAGCAAAGCTTGATAATTGACAGAAGAAAGGGTGGTGTTGCTCAAAGAACTCAAAGAACACTGAGAATCCCATTGTTAATCCAGCTTCATTTTGGCCACCATTAACAAATGCCAGGTTTCTTCAAAAACTGGAGGACATCTCTTTAGAAGCTGGGCAGTGATCTTTTCCAATCATTTAGTGGATCACTGGTGAATAAAACAAATTCATTTTATGAGGTGTACCATTGCATCCAAAGAAGAGCAACGAAGCTGGTGAAGGGTCTAGAGAACAAGTCTTATGAGGAGCGGCTGAGGGAACTGGGGTTGTTTACCCTAAATGATTCTATAATTCTATGATCTCCTGGAATCCTTCAGGTTCTGCACCAAAATTTAGTTCCTTCTTATTTATTCAACCTGGCTAGAGCCTAACATAGGAATATAAACCATTTCCTATTTATCCAAACTTGTTCATGTCTATTCAGGTTCATAATAATACTTTTTAATCTCCAAGGTAGTCTGTAAGGCAGAACTGAACATAATTTATCAAAAGTGCATGGTGAATTTTAATATACTGTTCCCTTTTATTAAAAATATAGTACTTCTAATAAGGCTAATGGAAGATCTGCAATCATTAGTAGGAACAAACTATTGAAGTCATTATTATTCTGATTTCTGAGAGGAGTTATACCCTTTATGGGACTGACTGTATGTTATTCAAGTCAAATGAATTTTTGCAATGATATCTACAGAAGCAGAGCATACCTTCTCTATGAATGTCATACTAAACTGACGGAAAAATTTGGACAGGTGTGAAGGTCTTCTTGACCTCTCTGCATTTGTGTCTTTTGTTTAGTTTTGATGAAAATGATTAAAGATTTTTCAGAGAAAATTATGTTGGCAACTCACTGTACAAGAAGAAAGCATCTGAGATTGATAAAGGAATGAGTACATATTACAAAGACTTCAGGGCAATTTTCAATTGCACTCTGGGCAATTAGACACCCCCCTTTAATTAAAAGTCAGTGACCTGAGTGACTAAGTACCACTCATGAGTTTCAAAATATCATTTAATTGATAGAAGAATGAATTAAAAATGGGTAGAGGGGAGACTACATTTCAGTTGAAAGAAGTAGATTTCTGGGAGTCTGAAATATTTGGAATGAAAAAGTATTATTAAAATATTTCTGTAAGGCAGATCAAGAGAAGAGCATGGTAGTGCAGAATAAAACAGAAAAGAAATGAAGCAGTTGAAGTGTCTGGTTGATTAAAAATCTGTCACTGAGGAGCAAATTGTGCTAGATCTTTCATGTGAACAATAAGATAATAGAGCCAGAGCTGCTTCTTCCCTCCCCACTTCTCCTCACTGCATAAAAAAGGCTGATGACATCCATTTTGGGTGTTGGGGAGAAGATGCTGCTGCTTCAGAAGATGCCAGGAGCTCCAAGTAATGGGAGGCCCTGTGTGGGGGACAGGGCCATAGAGATGGAGAGGGGCTGATGGCTGAGACTGCACCCCACATCCTAGGAAGAAGGGTGGACATTGGCTCAATGTGCCACTTGCCTCCTCCCTTTGTGATTTATGAGTCCATCTCACCACACCTTATCTTCAGTGTAAGTCTAAGCACTGTTGCTACCACAGAGTAAAAAAGTTACAGCAAAGTAAGTTGGCTTTCTTTTGTACTGGGTCCTCCCCCTATTTGAAAGACAAAGGGAAGAATTCTCTAAATGTATAGAGAATAATATATTCAGTGCCAACAACTGCTGATAAGTACATATGCATGTGTGCATATATAAACAATCTATTCTTCGAATTTGTTTGCTGGAGCTCCAAGAAAATAAAATCTTAGTAATTAATAAAGACTTTGGAAAGGATCTTGGAAATAGTTGGTATAGGTCATTGCACTTCCTGGAATATACTTACTGTTGTAAGACAATGTTGCAGGTGCTAGGAATCACCGAAAATAGGACTGGAAGGAACCTCAAGGGATCATCTCATCCTACCTTCTGCCCTGAGGCAAGATAAATTCTACATAAACCATTCCTGACAGGTTTGTTCTTAAAACCTCCAGTGATGGAGACTCCACAGCATCCCTTCGCAATCTACTGATTTAAGTGGTGCTTAGCTCTCCTTAATTTTAGATACATTTTGTCAATGGAATATTGGCCTATCTACAAGGAGAATATTATGCTATGCAAAATATGAATAAATATATTAATAAATAACTTAGTGATATATTGTCTCAATATTGACTTTTTTTTCCCATTTAAATGAATAAAATGCATAAGATTTTAGAAGAGGTATAATAAAGGATAACATTTTTATCACTTCATAAAATAAAAATTTCTCTTGCTGGATATAGTCTGGTCCATTCATTAACTTCTGTTTAGATTCTAGAATATCAATAAAACACATATAAAGGTATTCTGTGGTCATTGATTCAGTTCTGACAGCTAATAAAGTTGATCTGAAATAAAAAACAGTGGCCAATTTACCTGTTTAATAGCAGTTCTTTATTTTGGGGAAAAGTCTTTCATATTTATTATCAAATATTGAATCATTTCCTGTTTAAGCATTTCTTTTGAACATTCAGAATTCTTTAGGGGGTGCATACAGGTATTCATACAGGCAATTTATTAACTGATGTTGCTAAGACTATGTAAGACTATATACCTGAGGAAAGGTAGATGAAACCAGTGAAAAAATGTAATATTTATCTTAAAGAATCCAACCTTGCTTATATTTATACCAATGGATGCAGAAAAATTCCTTATGCAATGTGAAGTCCTTCGGTATTTATCTTCAAAACACTGAAACATGCTCTAGGCTTTAAATTTACTGCTAAAGAGGGAGTTCACTTATGTAGCTATTCAAAATTGTCTTTTGATTCTCTGTTTGCTATATTGACGTTATACAGAGAGATGTTTGTATCAGTGCTAATGCTTTCAGTTTCAGCTGCTGATGGTATCTATTATTGATAACCTTGGTGGGGAGGAATAGGACGAACAGGTTTTGCAGCCTTGTTTAATTTGGATTTTTGCTTAGATTTGACAAAAATGTAAAAAAATTAACAAACAAACAAAAATTTCAAACAAACAAGAATTCAGAGCATCATTTGCTCACATAATGCTGAGATATTTATAAAAACTCCAAGACAAAACTGAGAAGGTAAGTATATGGTGCAGATATTTCATGTTTTTGCTTAGGTTGTTTATCTAGGTGGAACTTTTGCACAGGAGTTGAAAGGAGAAATATAGATGCATAATAATCATAAAATAAGTATTAATAGCTAGGGCAAGTTTCATTTAACATTGCCTAAAGTATTCATATTTCTGGCTCAAGTTAAGATATGTTAAGGACAGTTAAGAAACCTGTCCTGGTTTCCGCTGGGATAGAGTTAATTTTCTTCCTAGTAGCTGGTATAGTGCTGTGTTTGGGATTTAGTATGAGGATAATGTGATAACACACTCACACTGATGGTTTAGTTGTTGCTAAACAGTGGTCATACTAAGTCAAAGACTTTTCAACTTCCCATACTCTGGCAGCGAGGAGGTGCACAAGAAACTGGGAGGAAGCATAGCCAGGACAGCTGACCGAAACTGGCCAAAGGGATATTCCATACCATATGATGTCATGCTCAGTATATAAACTGGGGGGAGTTGGCCAGGGGGCAGCAATCACTGCTCAGGGACTGGCTGGGCATCAGTCGACAGGTGGTGAGCGGTTGCATCACTTGTTTTTTTTTCCCCGGGTTTTGTTTCTCTCTCTCTCTTGTGGTTTTCCTTTTCATTACAATTTATTATTATTCTTTGATTTTATTTCAATTATTAAACTGTTCTTATCTCAACCCATGAGTTTTCTTACTTTTGCTCTTCAGATTCTCTCCCCCATCCCACCGGGTTGGGAGGGTGAGCGAGCAGCTGTGTGGTGCTTACTTCCTGGCTGAGGTTAAACCATGACAATACCAAGGCAAATGCAAAAGACCTGATGTGAAGAAGCACTGACCACAGAATTTCAGAATGCATTCAATATAAGCAGAAATATTTATGTGGATATCCATTATGGCTTAATTTTTGAAGATGGTGATCACTTTTAGTCCAGATTAAAACACAGGGAAACAATGGGTCTATTTTAATATTTTTAAAGTGCCTCAGGATTTTTATGGTGGAAATCTGTGTAACTAACTGAGCTTTTTCAACTCCAATTTAAAGTATTTCAGATTATGTTTGTTAGAAATCTATGGAAGTCGATGTGATTATTTGTGAAAACAAGATTTAATCTCAATTTCGAAGCATTCCTGTAAGTGCCAGGAACTCTAATGATACAATAATGCAACAGTAGGCACTAAATATTTATTGGTATATATATGCTTAAAAGTAAGTAAAGAGAAAGTATTTTTTAAAATGGAAAAGCATAGAGAAGTCCAGCAATAGAAATTCAATATTACAAAAAGAAACTTAATGCAATCAAATGGTCCCTTATTTGAATAAAGTGAATTATTTACTTAGTTCATAATCAACTTAGTTACTATCATAAGGCATTATTAAGGCCAAAGAGTTTACAAAAAATGTGAGATATTTTCATGTTAAAGTAGATAGGATGAACATGTATAAGTTATATTCTTTTCCTCTGGACCTTGAACAAAAAAGTGTGAGCTTGTGGTTAGGAATTATGTTCACTTTATAAAAAAAATGTAATAAGGAAAAAACAAACTTTTTCATACAAGGGTGTATGACTGCTATATTTCTTATACAAGAACAATGACAAAAATAAGAATAACGTGAAGATAGAAAAGTTTTTGCTCAATTGGCTAGAAGATACATATTCTGATTGTTCATATACCTTTTCAAAATTTCCCAGATTTTTTTTTATTTTTATCCTTTTCACTGAATTTATATACAAAACTAATTTACTTTGCCTAAGTATTCTTTACATTTTTAGGCATACACAGAATACTAGGGCTCATGGACCAGTTTTCTCAGGACCTTGTATTGCTGCCTCTTGAATTATTATAATTTGGAGAACAAAAGAGAGTGTCTTTGAATGAAAGTCATGTAGGTTTTTGGAGTATCTAGTCAAAAACTGGTTTTGAGTATTAAGTTGTATTCAGTGTTATATGGCAACAAGGCACACCAAAATTTAACTTTGTGAGATAAAACTTCCAAAGGGGAATTTAAAACAGCAGGAGATAATAAATAGAAAATAACAATGCAAATTAAAATTTGTTAGTGAAACATAAGGTAATTTAACTTCTTGGACTTAGAACACCAGCTAATTAAAGATGTGTATAGAGAAAATTAAGTTGGAAGATAATTCCATACCCTTAAACAACAGCAAGATAGGAAGCAAGGGGAAGGAAAAATAGCTAGAGGTTTTTGATCCAAACTGATATCTTTTAAATAAGCAGAAATGTTTTCTAAATTGAAGCAATAGATCCCAAAATAAAATGATGGCAGGGGAAAAAAAGAGAAAAAAAAAAGTGAAGGACACCTGAAAAAGTGGAGGGAGAATCTGAATAACAAATAACCATCTAGAGACAAGAAATCAGTGAATTATATCAGAAGCAAGGAACCTGCATGGAAATAGGAGGGTAATATGGATTTGGGAGAGTGTAAAATAAGTAATAGATTTCCACAGGCATTACATAGTTTTCCTTGATTCACATTTACATTGGTGAGGGTGTTGAATAGGCACACACCAACACATTCATGATTCCTTTTAGGTAACACTGAAATCAATAGACTACTGTGAAATGACAGTATATTCAGTCAAATACATTAATTTGCTTTTAGTGATTGGAGTTCTTAGAGTAGCTCTTCAAAGATTGTTCATTAAATGCAAGAACTATACTCAGACTTTAGGAACCCTTTGCTCCCTCACATTTCATTTCAGTTCTGACTTCAAGTACAGTTATGATTGCCATCAGCTAACAGTGATAGATTTTTTTAGGAAAAAAGTTTGGGAAAAATTAAAATATCTTTCTAGCTTTTTTTTTTCCCAACAAGCACAAGTTCTTGTTTGGTGCTTTCATCAAGAGACATTATCACATTTGTTTCTAAGCTCTTGTGACTAAGGTGCCATGACCAGTCTTACAATTTCTGCACTTACGCACCACATGCACTGTGTATATGTGTATAATATGCTGAAGGACACACCTAGTACTTCTGGTCATGTGAATGGAAGGGTAAAGAATGATATTGTCACTGGGCTACTGCCAAGGAATATGTCTCAGATTTGAATATGTAATATTTCATACAGAGCTGTGGATCAGTAGCAAATGAGTTAGTGGTTTTTGAAGGACCTCCAGAGGTTTGCACTTAGCCTGGAAACTTGGAATTAGCAACAGCGAGAATACTTCTTCTGGCTTTATTAAGCAGAGTACTCCCTAAGCCCCAGATTTCAGACAGTAATGCTTACCTTAGGAGAAGACTTATATAGGATTCTCTATAATCATTTTGCTAGGATTAGTGTTGAAGATGCAATTAATGATCTAGAAAAAGAACTTCACAAAATGACATATCACAAAATTATATATTAGTCATAGAAAGCTGTAAAGGCTTCTGGAGGATTTAATGGTAAGCAAATATGAGTAGGATAGTAGTCAAAATTCACTAGAGGCAAAAACACAGCAGCATACATAACAAGAGACGATGTCAAACAGTTGTACACAATTGTACAAAATTGATCATGTTAAATTAGCTGAATCAGCTAGGGAAAAATATCAAGGCCATACTGTCATCAGTGTAAACCAGTGACCATCAGTGATTAAGAAAGAACCTGTGTTAGACTGTATAATAAAAAAATGAAGCTAACAACCACAGCATGCTTATGATGAATATAATTATAATAATCCATTTATATTGTAGGGGATGAGATCAAAAGTTTAGCAATAAATGTTAGAAATATGGGAGGTATCAGAGGACCCTAAAACTGATTTACATAATTCAAAATACAAGTATATATTAATGAAATGGACTATAAAATGTCTCTCTTTTCGTTCTGCAGTTCTGAAATAAGCAAGTATCCAAGGAAACAGAAAAAAATATTAAAAGTTATGAAAATAAATACAACTTTACATGATTTTTAACTCAGTGTGGTATTGAAGCCAGCAGCTTACAAGAAGTTCAAACAAGACGTGAACATGGGTGATTAAAACACTGATAACTATTTAGGTGGAGAAAGTATCTAAGATTCATTAAATCTTATGATGAGGAGAATAAATCAATAATTTTCTCCAGCTAAGGAGAAGCTTCATCTCTAAGTAATTTTTCCCATTTATGTTCTCCCTATTTTTGAAGTATCTTATGCTGACTGCTTTAAGGATGGGTTAGGAGGAAGGCTGTACTGCAGTATCTGATTTGGAAAGATAATCACTATAGGAAATGAAGAGGAAATATGATATTGCTTCTTTAGATAACGTCTTGAAATGTCATCTACTTTTAGTATTTCCTTTTTCTAATCTCAAAAGAGATGTCCAGCCTCATTTGGCTTTTACAGTAATATATAAATCAGAGTTGTCAACCCTGAATTGCCTAATCATCTTTGCCTGCCTACTTTTAGGCACCATTTGCTAATAGTGTACTCACTGCAGTATGCTGCTGCTTTCCAAATTTAAAAAGCCAAGAATACTACTAAAATAGCACCAAAGAGCACTACTGTCTCTTCATCCTCCCTCACTGAATGACAGAGTGTCGTGGTTTAGCCCCGGCCAGCAACTAAGCACCACGCAGCCGCTCGCTCACTCCCCCCTGGTGGGATGGGGGAGAGAATCGGAAGAGCAAAAGTAAGAAAACTCGAGGGTTGAGATAAAGACAGTTTAATAGGGAAAGCAAAAGCCGCGCACACAAGCAAAGCAAAGCAAGGAATTCCTTCACTACTTCCCATGGGCAGGCAGGTGTTCAGCCATCTCCAGGAAAGCAGGGCTCCATCACGCGTAATGGTTACTTGGGAAGACAAACGCCATCACTCCAAATGTCCCCCCTTCTTTCTTCTTCCCCAGCTTTATATACTGAGCATGATGTCATGTGGTATGGAATAGCCCTTTGGTCAGTTTGGATCAACTATCCTGGCTGTGTCCCCTCCCAGCTTCTTCTGCACCTGGCAGAGCATGGGAAGCTGAAAAGTCCTTGGCTAGTGCAGCAACAACTAAAACATCTCTGTATTATCAACACTGTTTTCAGCACAAATTCAAAACATAGCCCCATACCAGCCACTCTAAAGAAAATTAACTCAATCTCAGCTGAAACCAGGACACAGAGATTTGTTTTATAAATAACAGGAAACACCCTCTGCAGGTGTTTTTGCAGGATCTTAGGAGCAGATGTTATCTCCACTAGAAAAAAATTGAGCAATTTGTATATGACAAGAGTTTGTTTGTTTGGAGATTGTGGAAGATACATTTGCTTTTAAACACTAAATCAGAGGAGATTAAAAATCTGTTTTTGAAAATCTAGAGAAAGGTGAAAGGCTATTTGGTGTGGGACCTATTAAATGAAACACTTGTATCTAGAAGCAAAAGTATCAGCATCCATCACCAATAAAGGTGACAATTTAGCTTGTTACAGCTTTGAAGTGTATATAAGCTAGTACCTCAGTAAAATAGTAACAAGCTTCTCATCTGCCTTGACATTTTTTGAGGTAGCGGGCATCCACACTGCTACAGATAGCTAGCTAAGGAATCACAGAATCATAGTCCTCTTCCCTTGCTTAAAATAAAATTGAGTTGTATGGCACTATTCACCAGCGGAATCTAGACTAAAGTGGTTACAAGTGTTGCATTCCAGCTATGTATTCTTCCCTTCCCCTTTTTTCTTTTTTTCTTGTTTCTTTTTTTTTCTTTCAGAATACAATTTGTTTCAAAGTTGGGAGTTTCTTTATAAATAACATCACTTTATATGCATACAATGCACCTGCAGTGCTTCCCACTAAATAAGACAAAATGAAATTTACTTAAGTAAGAATTACCTATCAAGCCATGCACTATCCTGAACCTATAAAAGGGTTTGCAATTTGGTCATGTTTTTGTGGGTTTTGCATTTATGTGATACAGGAGCAAAGAGAATCCCCCAGGTACCATATTGCATTTGATTACAGAAAAGTTAATTTTTAAAAAGGTTCTTAGAGTAGATACTGTTCTGCTGTATGATTTACATATTACTGTGTCTGTTACAATGGGAAATTATTAATGGTAATAGCTTGCTTTCTGAGGGAAAAATGTAGGAACTATCTTGACAGTAGCGGTGGCTAGCAAACACATCCTTATGTTGATTACCATGATTACTCTACACATTAATCTACAAAACATCATTAGTCTTTTGCCTTATGCTGGTTGAGAAGAGTAGGTTGGTAAGATTATGCTCACACAACTAAAAAGCTAATAATGCCTTAAAATTATTTCAACGCTCTTTTAATAACTCTTCTTTGTCCCTCATACAGCAGGATATATGGCAAGAATAGAATACTATTTCCATTCTATTCCTTTCAGTATTGTTTCTGATATAACATTTTTTCTAAACCCACACAGCTATTTTTATGCAATTATTTGGCATCATTGTACATATTAAACACTCTGCTTGTATGGCCATTAGATAACCGAGGGGCAAGCTCCATATTAATTTATTGTACTCGGTACCTTCTAACAACTGGTGATAAAACCAAAATCTCGCATAATAACTTTTTTAGAGTGGGACTACTTTTATTTGAAAGCAGTCTTCAAAACATATGCTTTGATGACTTTGCATAGGACCTATTTAGAAAGAGACTTGATATATCCATAAAAAGATATGAGTCAATATATAAAACTCAAAGCCAAATGAGCACTAAAGCTGAATAAATTCATGGAGAAGATTCTTTATTTTGAATTAAATATGGTGGATCTGAAACACTTGATCTGGGTCTGCCTGACCTAGAGTTAAGTTTCTTCATAGCAGCCTGTAAGATGCTATGTTTTGGATTTGCGGCCAAAACAGTGTTGGTAACACACCAATGTTTTCGTGCTTGCTGAACAGTGCTTACACAATGTCAAGGCTTTCTCTTTTTTTCCCACTCTGCCCCCTGCCCACCAAGTCAGCTAGGAGTGGGTAATAGGTTGGGAGGGGACGTAGCTGGGACAGCTAACCCAAATTGGCCAAAGGGATATTTCATACCATATGATGTCATGCTCACCAAGACAAACTGAGTTAGAGGAAGAAGCAGAGTGGGCCATTTTGGCTTTCAAGGTGGCCATTGCTTGGAGATTGGCTAGACGTGGGTCTGCTTGTAGAGGGTGGTAAGTTATTTCCTTAGTTCCACTTGTATTTTTGTTTGGGTTCCCCCCCACACACACTTTCCTTCACATATTAATCTGTCTTTATCTCAAACCATGAGTTTTATCACTTTTGTTTTTCTTATTTTCTCCCCCCATCCTGCTGAGGGGGAGGGAGCAAGCAAGTGGCTGTGTAGAAGCTTGGCTGCTGGCCAGCGTCAGCCTATCACAACACTATTGAATCATACACCATTTGTAATCTGCATTATACCATGACTATGGTGACTAAGTAATTTATTTCTGAATGAATCTGATTAAATTCTAGCTACCATGGCTGTATGGCCTGAGAAATCCAAGACAAATAGTTAATATAAATAAAGATGAGGGAAGAGACATTAACCTCTAACTGAAGAGAACATACAGAGCCCCAGGTAAAAAGTATAAAAATAATGATAAAGTATATTTGACTAAATTAAAATAAATTATCAACATGCAATGACTAATATGCCATATCTAAGGAATAATAATAAAGAAAGAAGTGACATTTATTTCAAAAAATCTTTTTTATTTTGGGTAAGCTACTGAAGTCACAGTGTTATATCTGAAAGCAGAAAATGGTTTCTTGAAATAAGTAGAATGTTTGAACAGAAAATATTGTCATGTGACTGGGGTTCTTGTGTACTGATGCTATTCCTGCAATAGTTTAGTCTGGGCTATATTTACCAGGTAATTAAAATATGGAAATTTATTATAATTTAACTCTGTCTTTCCCCCTTTGCATCACAAAAAAGAAATGTTACATATTCAAATTATTACTGATTAACTGAAGATAGCATTACACTAACTTACTTAAAATCTTTGCTTGCCTCTTAACTTGTTTTTACTACTCATTTATCACTATTATCTTGTTATGTCATCTTTTTTTCCTTAAATAAATTAACATGTTTGGCATAAGAATTTTACCCTAATTAGTGTGGCATCAAGATCCAAATGTTCTTATAAAATTTTTCTTTAATTTCGACTGATGTGTCATTAGCTTCTTCCTCTCTATATATCTGTAAATGCTTGATCCTGTCTTTCCTTCAGCCTAAACATTTGAGTGAAGTCAAAATCAAGTAGATCTGGCTAGCAATAGGTTGAATGTCTCTTCAGGGAAGGACCAGTGGTGACTTCTAACCTGAGCTTGTTACATGGGTACTCACAGTACACTCTTCCGTCATTCTCAAACTAGGACAGGAAAATCCCCCCGGATTTTTGAAGGTGATTGTCCCCCATGCTGGACTTTTTTGCCACTTCCTTCCTGAGAAGCAGTGAGTTTTCTGTGGTTGAACTTAGGTGTTACAGTTGGGAAGTACCTATGGTACCATTTGGCTTAGCTGACAAATTGCATGGAGGAAATAACAATAAATGCCAGCATACTTAGCTGATCTGTACTATACTGGAAGATGCCTGAACTGGTGCTAAAGTTACAGCCAAACTGGCATCATGAGTGAGTCTGTACAGAAAGTTGTGCTCCTTTGAGGTGCAGATCCTTTGTGGGGTCACACAGTGTGAGGAGAGCAAGAACCCCACACAAGATTATATGCTCCTGAGCCACTGATTTTCCCATCTGTCTTCAGTGACAAAAATGAGAGAAGGTCAGATGCCCGTTGTTCCTTGCAGACACCAATCATCCCACAAAACTCTACAGAGGGGTCTTTCCCCAACCATCCTCTGCCTGCTTCACCCTGAAGTTCTCTGGCTCTCCTAAACTTCTTCCTTCCTGTCATATATCAAAACAGGAACAAACTTAATACCTGTAGCAAACACCCTTAGCTTTTGCTTTCTTTGTGGCTTGTTCTGTTTTCTTCCATTAACCCATCTATTTGTTCTTGTCTCTTTCCTTCTGCCTCAGTCAGCTGTGCATTTGGTGTACATACAAATTTAATAGTGTGCTATCAAGGCAAGCTCTGGCTTAAATAATCATAAAGGTTTACAGTGAGAGTGTATCATCTCGGTGGTCTTGGTTTCATCATGTTCTGATACAGCCAGTATATCAATATAAACAGACCAACTTCTCACACTGGAAATGCCATATAGGTAGACAGCCACTTATTATTAATTCCATCTCCTATCTCGTAGATGTGCCTGTGTGCCTGAACATCTGTTTTAAAAATCAGTCTGGTGTCTAACACCTCCCAAGTGAAGTCTGACTCATGGATAAGGTCACTTGCATCTCAGCAAGTTCTGGACATTGGATACGAGTGCCTCCTCAGAGTCTCACATCAGTGGAAGCATGCTCAGAATAAACAGCCAAAGCTGCAAGGGGTGACAGAGCAAAGAAAAACAGCAATGATGACCCTGACAAGGAATATGCTAGAATATTAATCAGGAGATTCAATGTTAGGGAATAGCTGGAAACAGTCAGAGGAGATCAGGCGTAAAGGAACAGCTTGATAGACTTGTCTTCTCCTTTAGAACAAAGCACAGTGGATTAAAAACCAGATTACACTAAAACATTTTGTATGATATCTGCACCTTCTATCAGAGATAAGTAAAAAAAGATATCAATAAGTAGTTTTCAAGTTTTACTTAAAATTTAACAGTGCGCTTAATTTTCTTCTGGACTTCCCCTGAAAATGGTAATTTTCACCTATCACATTGTCATGGTTTAACCCTGGTGGGCAGCTCAGTCCCACGCAGCCACTCGCTCACTCCCTCCTCAGTGGGAAGGGGGAGAGAACCAGAGGGTAAAAGTGAGAAGACTCATGGGTTGAGGTAAAGACAGTTTAATAGGTAAAGCAAAAGCCACGCACACAAGTAAAGCAAAATAAGGAATTCATTCACTATTTCCCATGGGCAGGCAGGTGTTCAGCCATCTCCAGGAAAGCAGGGCTTCATCACGCGTAACGATGACTTGGCAAGACAAACACCATCACTCCGAACACCACCCCTTCTTCCTTCTTTCCCCAGCTTTTCTTGCTCAGCACGATGTCATATGGTATAAGATATCTCTTTGGTCAGTTGGGGTCAGGTGTCCCAGCTGTGTCCCCTCCCAACTTCTTGTGCACCGCCAGCTTACTCTGGGGTGGTGTGAGAAGCAGGGACCGCCTTGACGTTGTGCAAGCACTGCTCAGCAATAGCTAAAACATCCCTGTGTTATCAACACTGTTTTTGTCACAGATCCAAAACATAGCACCATACCAGCTACTATGAAAAAAATTAACTTTATCACCACCAAAAACGGTACACACATATAAAATATCTTTTCCTATTCTGATTCTGATTTTTCCACAAAGCATTACATACAAATTCTACAACCTGAGGAATGTCTTAAAATCTCAAGAACGGTAATGGTGACATACTTAAAAAAGGAACTGTGGTATTTTTATTTAAATTGTTCCTTATTTGACGATCATTCAACGTACCTCATGGCAAGACTGGAAGTAAGTCCTGTATTTGCATGAGGTGCTCTGAGTAATCAGAGTATATATTTGCATGCATAGAAACTTTACATTTCTAACTATGCATACGCAGTTGTGTGCACAAATTAAAAATTCAGTTTACTTGAAAATCCAATAAGAAATTTCAATGTACAAATCTACAAAAAATCTGATTTTTTCCTAATCAAATAGGAAAAAAATAGACGTCAGAACATTTTAAAGCTGAATTGTTGTTCTAGAATAAATGTATCTGTAGGCACACCAAACGAGTAGTTCAGGTTCTCTTTTGAATTAAATGACCATTCATTTTGCTCTCATAAAGCCAGAATTAATATTTACATTTTAGAAAATAAATCAGAACTTTGTGAGATTTTTTCTGCCCTCTAAATACATAACTAAACTCATTTTCCTTATACATTTATGTTCAAGAGTGAGTCAGTGAAATATCTGTTGCCATTACTGTTTTCATTCTTTAGAGTTCTATTATAATTTATATCAGATGAGAAGTAAGTGCTCTTGATAAAGAGATAAATAGTCACACTTTATCATCCTCTTTTCTGGGCATTTTAAATGAAATTACTTTGTGCCACTTTCATCGACATACTCTTGCTTATCTCAGTGGAGTAAGGTAAACAGTAGAAAAAAACCCCAAGCATAAACATTTCCTTCAAAATTAAACATGCTTACTTTACATCTGATCCTTCAAATCCTGAACATCCTTCATATCCACATAGATTTCAGCAGCAGCTGAGTATGCAGAGTACCTAAAAGATTAAGTCCATCCTCTCTGTACCATTTTTTGTGCTCATCCCTCACATTTCTTTTTAAGAAAATATTCTTTTTAAGAAAAATTTTAAATTTTTATGCAGATACAAAATTGTAAATTGAGTATTTTCAGTTACAGTTTTGAAAATATTCCTTTCGTATTTGAGCATGCAGACAATACTGTATTTCAAGTATTTGCACATCCATGCAAATCTTTGCCGGTTATTTCTTATTATCCACTCATAGAACAGAAGTGCATAAATGGTTAGATGAAAGGAAAACAACTCAAACAATAGATTAGCATCAATCACAAAATATTCTCAGCATTATAAAGGGAATAATAATAAGAAAAAGGAAAAATAACAAAGAACAGACTTCAGAAATTGTACTCTATTTCTGAACCATTTTTGTATAGTAAAAAAAGTAAAGCATACATTATATGTTTCATATTAGTTTATTTTGTAAAGATAACATAAAATTAGTATTTTTGAAAGCTTCTTAACTTACAGAGACTAAAACTTTATTCAGGTGCTTTCACTGCTTTTCCAACGTGACGATTAAGCATATTCTGACCTCCAATTTGAAAATAAAATAGTGGTAGGAAAAGGCACTTGATCTGGGAAATTACTGAATCACAGTTAGATCAGAATATAATTAAATAGTCATGCTCTTTTGTTTCATGACTCCAACAGCAATAGACAGTGGCAACAGGCAGGTCCAAAGGATTTAGTCCTCCTGTACGTGTGTTCAAGCTTACTTTTTCCATTTGGCCATGTCAGCTTAGGCTTACTTTTTCCATTTGGCCATATCAGCTTTTCTTTTTTTTTTTTTCCACTTGATTGTTCCATTTTTAAATTCGATTTCCAATCTATTGTAGGAATGTTAATTATTGTCCTCTCACGAGTTCGGAATAACTTTGGCTTTGGATATAGAAGCATCTGCAGGGTGAGTAAACAACAGCTACTAAGTAATCATTATCATATTTGGATTTAATTTAATTTTTTTTGTTTGTTCTCTTTCTGTCTCTATAGGGTGAAGAAGTAACACCTGCCTAGGAAGAAGCATTCAGAGGTAATTTCTCTCAATTACTTCTCTAAATATTATCTACTTTATTCTGAAAACATTGTATGGGGTATTGTTATGCTAGGATGTTTCAGAGCTGTAAACTGGGAGGCAATCACACCTCAAAATTTTACTTCATTTCTTTGAGTCTTCATTCTCTTAACAGAAAATATCTTCATTATGTATACACATGTAATCATTAAAATTAAGATAGCAAATTGTCCATCTCTATTGGGTCTGGCTGAGATGGAGTTAATTTTCCCCATAGCAATATTTTCCTTATAGTGCTGTGCTTTTTACTGATACTTAGAAAGGTGTTGATAACACACCAGTGTTTTGGCTACTGCTGGAGGGGGGTGGGAGGCAGCATTTGTTATTACCATGTTTATCTTCCAGAGCAACCTCTACATGTACTGAAGCCCTACTTCCTGGGAAGTGCCTGGACATCGCCTGCTGATGGGAAGTAGAGAATAAATCTTTTGTTTTCCTTTGCTTCCACATGCAGCCTTTGCTTTTGTTTATTAGACTGCCTTTATCTTGACCCATTAGTTTTTTTCCATCTTAGTTTCTCCTTCCCCCTCCTGCTGAGGAGAGGAGTGATAGAGCGGCTTGGTGGGCACCTGGCATCCAGCCAAGGTCAACCCACTACAACATGAAACTCTTTTTCTCTCTTTGATCATTTCTCACCTCCCATGTTTATAAAATGCAGCATGCAATTCTAAAAGATTCTTCTTATTGCAAGAATAGATTATTTTATGAAGATACATTACTGAATTTGACATTGTATGATCATAGTTCTCCTCTAGATAACTTCCTATTAATCTAAACATCCTGTACGGTATCTAAATTATCTCCTATTTAGGGCATCTATTTATTTTAGAAAAATGTCCTAAGTTTGGGTATTTGTATTGCTAATGTATTTATGTAACCTGGCCCAGACCAATCATTAACATTTGTGTGTGATATTAACAATGGATTAATTTGCTTTTTTATTAGCAAGTAATTTTACAAAAAAAAAAAAAAAAAATCAACAAAAATGTATCCAAGTCCAGCACTACCATGCACCCCTATTCCCAACTCGCTCTTAGTCACATCTCAAAAGTTGTTTAAGATGCTAGACAGATGTCACCTCATTGACTAAGGATAAAAAAACCTCAAGCTTGAGCAAGCCAATGGAGAACGCAAATCAAGAGTTGATAATCCTATCTGAGAATGTCCTTTTCCTAAACCTAAAGTCTGTGTTTTCTCAGAATTAATGTACACTTGGTCTTCATTTACAGTTATAAAAAACACTCTATTTTTTGAAAGATTACTTAAAATCTTAGAGTACTTGGTCCTTACATAAACACACAGATAATTCCCTCTAATATTGACTCCTTGCTTGATATTGATGTGAGCCAATATTAGACTTGATGATATATCAAATATTGTTGATTTGCCAACAGTCCTCAAGTGCTTCCAATACTTTTGTTGCAAAAATGTCTAAAAGCAAACTGGGAAGGCTGTGTTCCCTACAGCAATTTCTTAGCAACCTTGTTTGTGAAATATCTAGCAGATGACTTGCAGTGAGGAACTAGCTGACTCCATGTGGAGACCATGGAGACTACAAGGAGGTCTGCAAAGCAGTTCAACACCAAAATGAATTTGGCCACTGGGATTATCATGTATTGAAGAATGGAGATGTCCTGCTCTGCCCTAAGCATAGCTACACTTACCCCTTTAGACAAAGGTATATGGAAAAGAATAACAGAACTATCAGGAAATCCTTCAGCACCGAAAGAATCACCAAGTGACTGATTACACTTGAAGTGCAATGGCTTAAAGAATATGAGAGAGCCTCAATAGTGCTCTGTTTGTGCAATTTCTCAGTAAACTGTTAGTCTAATAATATGGAAGCTAGTTTGAGCTAATACACTTTTCTCACACTTAGCAATGAAAATTCAGCATTCAAATGTTAACTGCATCAAACACTGCATTTAGATTGTCCTTTAAAATCAATTTTCTACAGCATTGCTTTTACAACTAATTTTTAATTTTTCTCTCTGTTGCCAGTTTGCCATAATTAGAGGCAACAGAAATAAAATAAAAGTAAAAAGTAAATACAAAAGGTGCAGTGGTGCTTTGCTGCCAACATCCATACTAAGAAGGCCAATTTACTAGCTGTAACATTGCCAAATAATTATTTGTGCATAAACAAACAATATCTCAGATTGATGCAGTAGATAACAAATATTCTCAAATAGTTTCTTGAGCTTTTCCCTTCAATGTCTGTAAAACAGTAGACAATCTCAAGCATACCTTGCAAGGTGGGAAAATAAAAAGCCTAGCAGAAGATTTTCCTATCTCAACAGAGCCTTTATAGAGATGTTCTCAGAATCTACAGAAAAACACTGTGCATGTCACTGTCCTCTTATCATTAAGTTGTCCCATAATCCATTGCCCTATAAAGGTACTTCAATGACTTTTTTGTATGGTAGACTACTGCAGTGACTCCCCATGGTCTTAATCACAGAAAAGCAACATTACTGATCAATCAGTAAAATTTATCTAAAAACTGTATTGCCAAGTTTTCGGAAAATGTACACTATTTAAATCCATGAAAACAAACATAGACAGAAAAAAACAAAAAAAAGGCACATGCACATTTTCGGTACAAAGTTTTAGGTTCTTATGCAGAAAACTGTCATCAAAGAGAAAAGCAAAACATGACTTCATTTTAACTTCATCATTTTTACATTGTTCTTTCAAAATACACACCCATCTCTTGCAGCATTTATGCTGCAAAATGGTAAAAGGAATATATACAAGCTAGAATGCTAACAATAACATAATCTGTTAAACACTTACCATTTGCATCATTATTACATATGCTTTGGTTTGAAATGTCTGAGCATGAAAACAGGAAGGAAAGAACAAAGCATATTTTTGGTATATACAGGGCTAATAACATGCTGCCAAATGTTTAACAGTTTTAAGGATCTGAAGGTGTTATACACCAGTGTTTTAAAGATCCATTAGAAATTGTTCTCTGATAGACAGAAACTGAATGTGCTTATGTGTTTTGTGCTAAAGGTGTTGACCTAGTGAAATGCATTTTTATTACCTTTCTTTCTGTTGGATGAGGAGTTTGCAGTATGCTTGCAGCATCAGTAGACAAGTTCCCCATTGAATTTATTTAGTGATTACCAGTGGAGCAAATAGAAGCCTTTTTTTCTGTTCTTCCTAGCAGAAAATTAAACAATGTCACAATTTTGAATGGGTATGAACTGACATCTTCCCAGTGGCTTTTACCAGAAGGTAGTCATTTAGGTAATAAAAATTGCTAACATTTTTCATAAAATTTACTAAAGTACAGATACACTGAAAGCTTGGAACTGGATTCTACATATCCATAAATCCACACCTAGTGAGGAAAATATTCATGCAAAAAATAGGTTTATTTTTTTCTACCTATATCCCCATTCACTGTAAACACTAATGACAGAAAGCATGATTATATTTAATTTATATGTAATTGTGAAATATTTCTTTAACTAAACAGATCAATTTGTCCATGATACACAGGTGGTTTAGAGGGGGAAAAGAGAGTTAGGATTTCTGTAAATTTCATTCTGATCTTACAGCACTTATCTCATTGCTGAAAGGGCTGATTAGTCAAAAAATACACTAATACAGAAGACACTCTAATACAGAAAGCTCTAAGAGTTGGGGACAGTGTTGTTTGGTTGCTGGGGTTTTTTTAAGATTCTTGGTATTTCTACTATCTAACATGACGTTCCTTTCAAAGCCCCTCTTTACCAAGAAAAAAGAATTATTAGGAGATTCTTAAGAAATTTCAAAATCTACTCTAAAAGTTCAAGAAATGAATGTTCTGAAATGAAGAATTTGAAACATTGTGAAATTGTGCGTAGTATTTTGGCAATGATTCAGCAAAGTAGTTAGGCAGGTAATTCAGAAAGAATCAGATTTGTTTAAAAATGAGTATATGATTTGTACCTTGTACTTTCTAGACATGTAAATGTCATTGTAGCGTAGCTATACAATTACAGTTCCTTTCAAGTATTGCAGCATTTTAAAAGGTTTTACCATGTTATGCAAAATAATGTTCTGTGTAATAAGTAATTTTAATGAATATGCAGTTTAATTGTGCATTATAACTTTTCTTGCAAAATGGATTCCACAATGAAAGGCTTTGCTCTAAATCCTTATAATACAGACCTTGTTTTTTCCAGATGGAAATTAGAAAAAATATTGTCTCTTTATTGATAGATTAAAGGATTCCTAATGTATGCTTTTGCATCATAAACAAATGGGATCTTGGCTTTTCTTGAATTTTTGCTTTAAACCTGTCTGACCCTGGCAAAAAAAACCAAAAACAAACAAACAAACAAAACCCCCAAAAACCCAACCGAAAAAAGCCAATCCCCTATTGTTTTCTTTTTAAGGTTAGCACATCCACACACATCTTGGTAAAGTTCTCCAGTAAGGTATTGATTGCAAAGTATGATATGACTGTAATTAAAGTAAGCAGCTTCAAGTATACAGATGGTGGCAAAGGAAGATAATGGGGAGGTGTAGAAAATAAGTATCAAGAAATCTTACTACTATTAAGAGGGAACACAGTAGTGACAATAAGAAAAACAGTAGTGTTTATACAGGAGTAAAGAAGTTGCATTCCTGCAATAAAACCATGAAAAAAAAAATATTCCTGTGCCTTATTACCCTATTCTTATCTCAAAACTTCTTATAGTGTTCTATGAAGAGACAGAAATTCAGAAGTACTATCATGGCAAAAACTGTCAGTCTGACTATTTTAACTCAGTGAGTTGTATTCTGAGGCATAGAAAAACAAATTCTAATTGACAGTAAATTAAATTACATCCTGGTAAACCTTCAGATAACAGTGGGAGATCAGAGTAAAATTTGTTTCCTTTCATTCCCCTGTATCTTTTGTTACCTCATATGCAAGTTGTCCCATCTAAAGGATCTGCAGAGGGCTATAACAAGATACTTCCCCTCATCAAGATGGGGTCTACATGCTTATTGACTTTACTTGGCCCACACAAACCGTAAAAAAAGATTTTATCTCCAGAGACAAACTGTGCAAATAGTTGTGTAATAGAGGGTTGGTGACAAACAAAATATAGTCCAGTGTACCATACCTTTTACAGCCAGCATATTATGAAGTATTTATGCTACTATCCTTGCACTACAAGTATTTTGTTGTGATATAAGTTATCTCAGTTTCATGATAAGCACCACTGAACTCCAGTGGTATAAAGGTTCAGCAGCAAAGCTGTTAGGATAAACCTTGTCTGAGACAAGGCTAGTCAAACACCAGACTGACCAAAGCTGCCTCGAGGTCCTTTTTAGTTCCTCTAATGAACAGGAGGAAAAGCAGAAATGCTGGCATGATGACTATCATAAAAGCTTTCCTTCTACCAGGCACCCACTCCCGGCAGTTTTGTGCTGCTCAAATCTTTCATTGTTAATTAATACTTGTATTCTTGCCGTGTCCACTGTGTCCACCGTGTTATGGAGCTCTGTCCACACACAACAGAAAATGTAGTTCCTGATCCCAACCTCTTTTCAGACTGCCTCAAGAAAGGAAGATAAAATCAGTGAGCTATTTATATTTTTTTTACAGTATGTTTATATATATTGCTATCGGACATTTTCTTGCAGTTTCTGCTCCAAGACATTATTACTTTGCTAATTTCTTGCAGGTGTCACAGAAACATTGATGAATGAACTATTATTCCCATTTGGAGGCTGGATCTTCCTTTACATAGGGGTAATTATTTTTTTTAAAAAGATAAAATGGATGAAATATTTCTATCATATTTTCCCTTTATTTTTCTGAATCAGCTGCTGCTAAAATCAACATACCCACTTCAGACACTTGTACTTTCTCGCTTATGCTAAGTATTAACTGTTGAGGTCTTCTTAATGGACTTGTGGCTGCTAGTATTAAAGCACAATTTTCCATCCACCAGTTTGTAGTTCTGACCTATAATGAACAATTGGATTGACCTGGAGAATAATACTTTAATCAGAGTTGAACATGCCAGTCAAAGAATCAGTCAAAAAAAAGACACAAGATAAAGCTGGTGAACATTCAGATGGACAAACCTGAGTGCAGGAGAACAAGGGGAGTTGTATATAATGAAAACAAACTTGTTCAGAAGTGACAGTCCGAGACTGTTGTGGAAAGTAGGAAGTTTGGAAGAAGAAACTGAAGAGAGAAATAATCTTGTTGAATGGCAAAAAAACCTCAACCAACCAACCAACCAAAAAAAAAAAACCATTATAAAAGGATTCCCAAAAAATTGTGGTCAGGAGAGCCATAAAATTAAGATTTAATTAGTCCTTAATTAAACCTGACAAAAGTGGAAGAGACACTAGAAGACACATTCTGACATCCTAACAGTACCATGCTAATTCCATACCCATCCAACAGATTTCACTGTGTGATGTTTTGTTCTGTATTGTAACTTCCTAATGTATTGTTTATCATACAATTCCTAACTTTTGTTTTAGGTTAGGCATATTAAAGCACAAGTTCTTACTGAAGCAACTGCTGTTATGGTAACATCCTGAAGCATTTCTACTGCTCTTTCTTATTTGTGGAACACTTGTGGGTCCTCAAATATTTAAATTCATGAGCAGACCTGTTATACACAGTTACTTTTATACAAGCCAGTTCCTTTAAGATCCTTAGCCGCTGATCTCCATCCATTACTTCCTAAATTCTCTCTCTTTACAAGAATTGGAAACTTCTTCCCTGTCTATCCTGAGTAGATGGTGTATAAAGAGGAAGGCATGTCAAGATCCTCTGTGTTGTCCTTCTGGCACCTAGACTTGTCCTATTTTGTATGGAGAGCTGCTTATATTTACATTTTTGTGTTTGTTCAGATGAAATTTGGGGAGAGTACTCTACATGTAGAATCTAGGACTAGAAGAATGGTTATACAGAAATTGCTGAGATTTGCTTATTTCTCTCCTTTGGAGAAAACATCTGACTTAATTAGATGTTTACCTTTCAATAGGTTACTTAACCAACTTATATAGAAGAAAGGAAAACCTGTTTTACATTTGGTATGCAAACTGGGACAGCACATTGACGAAAACTTTCTGTAAAATAATTTGACCACTTTTGACTGCATGAAGAGATTTGGAGATGAGGAAACCCCCACAGAGGAAGACAAAAGGGTTTAATATTAGCAAGAGAAGTTCAAAAAAACATAGAGTATTCAGAGGAACCCACATTCCTCATAAGCTTGGTTGGATGAGAACAAAAGGGAGAAATGGAAAGGGAGGGAAGGAAAGAGGGAGAGAGGAGGGAGAGAGAGAGAAGTGACTACTCCTGAAAACTGCAGCTTATGTCATTCAATAAAGGCAAAAGAGCACCAGGATCATTATGTAGTGTCCAAATGGAGTCACATAGTGAGTGTCCAGCAGATGGAGATTTACCACGTGTGTGACATTTTTGTCTGTAATTAAACCTACAAGATTAGTTACTAAACGTCTTTTTTTAAAAAGGTTATGTGTTTGTGTGTGTGCATATGTTAGGATACCCTTGAATTCAGTCAGCTGTGCAAAGCTTTTCAAGATCCATCCAGCTGTGAATACCAAAACGGCAAATTTTGATTCCTGATTATAATGCAGGCACTCCTTGGGAGCTATACCCGTCCTCAATTTGGAATACCACCACATAGTATAACGTAAGGTTTTTTGCTGCAATCTATGTAAAATTTTATTACAGAAGGAGAAAAAATAAACTGTGATGCGTATGAATAAATTGGTACTGATGGAGACTATGAAACATACACCTTATTATGATTAAAAAGTGTTAATATTTTTTGGTTGTGGAAAGAAAACCTTTCTCTTTCTGGGAACAAGATTGTTTTTAACTGTTTGGAATAATGAAATATTTTTCTATATGCACAGAAAAATGTGGAAATCAGTGATGCTCTGCAGAAATCGAGGCTACGTGTCAAACACCTGGTCTTTGGAGTGGGTGATAAATTGATCCGAAAAAAAAACCAACCTCAAGCTTTTTTCCTTCCTATCCTTTCCTTACTGTACTGTCATTACACAAGTACCTCAATGGGAATGGAGGAGGATATTAAAACAATTGATATGCACAGAAATATATATAAATAAGCATATATAATAATGTAGAGCTGAAAAAAGAAATTTTAATGTTCTGGTTAAACGGCCTTTTTTTATGAGAAACATGCAAACAAAAAACCTATTGTTTCTTATGATGAATGTGTAAAGCCTTGAAGAAGAACTCATTACTTAGAGGCAAATAAATGTATCTTTTATCATGTAACACAACTTGGAATAATGATTTTGAGTTAGTTGTTCTGAAGTAGAATTTCTTTATATGAAGCCTTAATAAGCTGGAAAGATTTGGTTTCATGCAAGTGACTCATAAGGCTTCCTTTGAAATAGAAGAAAAAAAAACCCTTGAGGTATGTAATAGCATCAAGGGACACTTCTCTTTGCTGTAGAGAATATTTTATTCAAGATGAATAGTAGCAACTTAGCAGAATATAAACAAATTGGCTTCTTGATAGGACTATATCAAGATCCTCTTTTTCTTAGGACAACAGCAACCTCTCTTCTTCACCTGGGAAAGGATGCCAGAGTGAGCTACTTGTGCTCTCTATCATAGAGGCACCCTTTGTGCCAGCTGAAGTATTTCTGTCCATTACTTCTCCTCAGCCACTTCCTTCACCCCACTCTCTAGCTAGATCTTTCAACAGTAGCCACATCTAAAAAGTAAGCGTCTTTTAAAGAGATTTTTTTTCTTTCTTCTTTTTCAGTCTTTGTACATGTCAAATTTAAAAACACAATGACCCATTAAAAATCACAATTAAACAGCTTAAGGCAGTATTTTGGCTTAAAGCTTTTTTATGACCTACTGCTCTAAAAAGTTGAAGAGTAAGCATGAAAAGAGACTGAAGGTTAAAGAATGACAATGCTTAACAGTCTGCTATGAAAAATACTTTAATCCTCGAGACAGCATTCATCTATGGTGTGGAGGCCAATGTGAGGACCTCTGTACCTGTTGAGTTCTGTGGTAAAATTATGCAAAGCAGATGAAAGCATCATTTAGAGAGGCTTGTGGTGGGGCAAAGAAAGGATGATGGGATGTGAGACTGCACAGGGTCCAGCAGTGCACTGCTGTTACTGATTAAACTGGTAAATAATGAGCTCAAAAAGTTTTGAGCAGCTGTTGGTGTCAGAGATCAGATCGATCTTAGGCAGGAAGGAGTGAAGGTAACAGAGTTTATAGTGCTCTGGAACAGACCAGAGCCCCAAAAGATCACACCCCAAATGTTCTTGAACTGCAATCTGGTTTGCTCTGTTTTGTTTTGGTTTTGGTTACCAGCCTGTCTGTGAATTAGACTTGATTTCAAAAGCATGTTAATTATTCATAAATGCTCGCTGAATAGTTTGGATAAAAACTTTTGAGATAATGTTGTTTTTCTTAATCTACTTGCTTCAATTTTATGTCTGTGCTGTTTGTGCTGTATTTTTGGCCACAAAAATAATAATTAAACACAAGTTCAAGAACAGATTTGTAGGATGTGAAAACAGACTCGGGTTGCTTATTGGGGAACCAATCTGTTAAATATAATGGAGGCATTTGCCAAACAGTCATCAACATAAATAACATGATAGACTACTGAGCTGTGATGGAAGGAAGCATCCTAAAGATAAAATGCCATTCTGAACAATGTCTGTGGTTTTTAGATCATTTTCTAATGTTTCTGTTATTTTATTATGTACTTGTATGCAGATCACTTTTATAAAAAGTATCACTTACATGCCCCTGCTGGCCGGTCAGTACCTTTATAATTTATCAGTCATGTGTTGCAAACTCTGATGTGTAGTTATTGAAAATAATGTGTAAGATGGGTGGAAGGAAAAGTAGTCATTAGGTGTGAACATTCTTTCTGAGAAAACACTCCAGGCTTTCATCTGTGCTGCTGAAATCCTAGTGATCCCTACCTAATCTGGATTTCTCTGTGGGACAGCAGGGGGAAGATGTTGGGACGTCATGATGGTGGAACTCATGATTCTAATTATAGCTAGCTTAGGACGAATTTAAAAAAACAAATGAGAAAGAAAATGGTGACAGCGAAATTTAGCACTTATTCAGGCTTTTATTTTTAATAGTAGGTTTCTTCAAAATATGTCATTTTGTTAACAACTGCTGGCATTTTTAAAGGCCTAAAATATTTATTCTGTGCCTTAGAATTTTAAATAGATGTCCAGTCATTTATTTATTAAAGGAAAAACAAAATCACAATTGATATTTGTTGGTGTTTACTGGATGTAGTTTATATGAATATAAACAGACTGCCGCAGATGCTTTTATTCATCAGGAATCAGATCACATGTAATTTCAGTTGACTGACCTATGCCATATCACAAGGCATATATTTTCTTATTCTTAGATGGAAAAATATCATATAACATTTTTCATAATAGAAGAAAAAAATCTAATATTTCATGTTTGTATATGCATATGCAAAATTTATTGTGATCTGCAGTCTCTTTCACTAACATATTCAACAATTTGCTACTATTGAATAATTTGCTATTATTTTCCAGAATATTCTATGGGGACTTTGATTGTATGTATTAATTGTAAATAGTTTACTGTTGTTGAATATTTGACAAATGCTGAAACAATGCATAAAATTGCTTAGTATTGTTTTAGCTTTATTTTTACATTATAATAATTTTGAAAATCATCTTTCTAGTAGCAATGCATCTGTGAATTCAGTTTTTATTTCCATGAGAATTATTCTGTAGTTAAATCTCAATTTTTTTTTTCTGAACATTTCTGGCATAGGAATGAATTCTAGATTGTTCTCAGAGCATAACCTCTCTGCCAACATACATTAGAGTGAAAAGAGTTTTCTTCTTTATTCAAGTGCTTGTAAAACTTGCTAAAAGAGAGACCTTTTGCCACACTAGGGTAGCAGAATGTGTTCTGATGTGCATGTTGATAAAAGAAATCAATATGATATAGCTACATTAATTGTTTTAAGCAACAGACACTAAGCTCTGACAAAAGCATTCTTTTGCTGGCTTAACTGCATTACAGAGGCTTTTGATGTATAGCAGTATGAACGAGCAAGCATGTTTGTTTGTTTGTTTGTTTCCATTACGTGATTTTCAGTAAAAGTACTAGCTTTAGACTGAAACAACCTCCTGGAATGTCAAAGATGGTTTTAGTTTCTATGATTTCTATGCTTCCACAGCAAGAATGGGACTGAAAACTCATCAGTGAAGTTAACATTGACAAATAGGTAGTCACCAGAAAATAATATTGATCCAGGTCAGGACTGAACAACAATGTAGTGCAGAACCATACCAGTTAAAGAGCGCTTACTCAGAGATGTGGTATTTTCAGCAGCTGCAGTCTTAAAATAACAGAATAGAACAGAACAGAATAGAATAGAATAGAATAGAATAGAATAGAATAGAATAGAATAGAATAGAATAGGAATCTGATGATGTCTTAAAAGAGGCCCCACAAGTAAATTGTTGAGGTTACTGTGATAATTACTGAGTGATGTTCTATGGCTTGTACCGTTCAGAAGATCTTTTTTAATGCATGACCTTTTCTGATCTCAAAAAGCATGGCTTTTCAGAAGCTAGGAATCCATATATATCCTCAGTAGACCTACCTTGATTTATACTGGACAAAGATCTGATTCAAAGAAACTTAAAGGTCTCTATGCCATTACAAATCTCTTAAAACATTCACTGATTGGTGATAGCATTTTGTTTCTAGCTTGTACCCATTTCAGAAGTGCCTGCACTAAACAGTTATTTTTAATAAAAAGAATCCATTTAAGGATTAATTAAAATTAGTTAATTAATTGTAAAGCTCTATTAATTCAATTTTTAAATGAAGTAAAATGTTTTCTTTTCGTCAAAACATAATATATATCCAAGAACAAACAAGTTCCAGTGAAAATCATATTTTTTTCAATCTAGTGATTGGTCAAATTTTGAATACTTCCCCAGAAAGAATCAGTTAAGATCATTTCTCTGAATGTTGCCTTCTGAAGGGCTTCAGAAACTATTTTTCTAGAAAATATTACTCAATGAAAATCTGAAGAGATTATGGACATCTCATCTACACCTTGTTTTCTAAGTCAAGCTTAATCGTAAAGACAGTATTCCTGAACTTACAGTTAGGTGGTTTAAGAACTCCTTTTTGTGAGAAGAGGGCATAAAACTGAGTTAGCTGGAGAACATGGAGGCAAATATGAAATCATGGAGAAGTTATTTATTTATTTACTCATTTATGGCTAATCCCCTGCAGCTCTGTATCAAATCATACAAAAGAGAAAAAAAGTCTTCAAACAAAAAATTCACTTTTATTTTTCACTTTTATTTTTGTCATGTTTTCTTCAACCATCACTATTATTTCTTAGCTTCATCAAGTTATTTTCAACATATTTTATTTTAGGGACTATTGGCTAGTTTTGTAGGGTTTTAATAAGTGTCAGACTGTTATAGATAAAAGGATTTTGATTTCAGTGAAATATAGATATAGATAGAGGCATTTTTGATGTGTGACCCATTACTGATGGAAGTTGAAGGCATTGCACAATATTTTATTTCATCTAAGATGTGCCTTCTAAGGTGTAGCATGTCAAATAAAAAAGCCAGGTTGCAATGTTTGTACTTTGCTGAGAGGTACACCAGTCCTGACAAAATGCTGACTTCCACTAATGTGATAGTACTATATGTACTATATCTGAACTACCATTACCCAAATTTTTTCTGTCAGAAATAACATATAGGTAATGTAAATTATTATGATATTTCTTGTTCTTCTACTACATATATGTGTGTTTGGAAAACAAATAGTCAAATAGAGTTATGTGCGTCATTTCTTGTCAGTAACTATGAAACTACATGCTCTAAAATTAAATAACAAGACTGCCAAGATGAAACATATGGTAGACAGAAATTATATAAGTAAACCCCATATTTATACATAGATGTGGGTTAAAAATGGTTTATAGTTTTTGGCAAGCTAGATATAGAACTGTATGCATGGTCAGACTATGTATATTAATTCACCACACATGTACAAAACTTCATGGGGAATAAGGGACTGCAAGCTGGTCTTGTAGCAAAAATCAGAACTGAGACGATGGTTTGTAGTCTATTTTTTATGAATTCTCTAGAGTGACAAATTGCAATACAGAAATTTCAATTCTCCCTTCTCATTTTCCTCAAAATTTCTTCCAAGGGAAAAAAGAAATAATTCCAGCAAGCTGTTCATCACAGCTTCAAACTCTAGTGTAAAAGGACTCATTCAAATCCATAGTTTAAGGCACTAACCACATTCATCTTCATTGGTCTGGCATTTGTAAGAAAGGCAATATATGGTGCTGCTCTTGTAGCTGGTATGGCTTTGCTTTGTTTGCTGGAGCTCAGACTGGAGGGACATGAGGAATCAGGACACTATAAGGAGGATAGGAATCCTTCAGGATATGCAGCCAACTCAAATGCATAAAGGTCATGCTCATTTATTATTTAGCTTATCACTAGGAAACTCATATGAGAAAAGCTTCTTAGAATTTGTAAACACTACACTACTTTTATTAGACTGATCCTAAGGGAGCAATGCAGTGGAACTAATGCAGAGGAAGTATGTACATAACTAGAAATACAGGTGTTAATAATATTATACACTGATATGGGGGTGGATGGAGCAGTTAAAAACACATTACTGACTTCACTGGCCATGACTGAACATCTACAAGATTATCCCATGGAAACACTAAAATAAATCATTAAGGCATAAGAACAAGAATTATTTCCTGGGGGGAGAGGTAGTTAAATCTGCAGAAAGCTCATTAAAAATGTGGATGCTTTGATAAAATAAGAGAGAGAGGGGGAGGGAGAAATAGGGAGAAAATACTGGCATAGCCTTAAAGACTAGAAATACCAAAAAAGATTTTGTGAAAAAAGTATGTGTCTTGGACAAACTGCTACTGTCCATTACATTGGTGTAAATATGGCTTAATCACAATGAAATTTATATTAGGATAGACAAATATTGCATTATAAGAGACTAAAAGCACAAATTATGGTTTTTAGTCATCCACCCCATAGAAACCAAAATAAATCTCAAGAAGGAAAGTGCAGCATGTGACTGGACCCAATATATTTGACCGGGATACACAGATTTGAAAGAGGAATGAGAAAGGTGAAAAAGCAATGATGAGACACAAGCTATCAGTGCAGGGATGTTCATATGGATTCCTGAAATTAGTTCTGAAACAGTCACAAACTCTGTGCTGCTGTTAAGCAGCTGCCCAAGGTGCCTCTGTTCTTCTCAGATACACCTGCACCTCTAAAATAATTCAGAGAGTCTTCTGGACGGTGAAGCTTGGATGTCGGAATGGTGAAAATCCATTTTTATGGAAGCAGTCCAAGATTCAGTGCACAGCAGCAATAATTTATTGTAAATCACAAAAAGTTAGGTCTCTTAGCCTTATCATAATGATTTGCTGTGACAGCCCTCCACAGAGTTACGTGTAGACTAAGTCTGCACTACCCAAAGACATTTTGCGTTTTTGATACTACGAAGTTATTGCTTGAGGTAAATAAATCTCATGTGATATAGTCCAGCCTTCCATATGGACTGCAATAAAATCACAGTGTATCAGCAGTGTCCTCTTCTTTTGCACATATTCAAGAACTAATTTGCAATGTGAATTTGCATTGTTCTAACAGCAATCTACCAGGGTTGCTAGAGCAAGCAGCTTGTACTGGGAGATGCCCTCAGGTGGGGGCTTTCCAATTAAGTTTCCTGGATTCCAACAAATCAGAAAGATGAGCCACAGGAAAATCTCACTAGAGTTGTTCTAGTGTTCGCAAATTGATTTCTGGACAGATAAATGTCTGACACACCAAGGGAGGAAATCTGTATAAGACTTACAAAAAATGAAATAACTACCCTGGTGTTGTTGCTTTGGGTTGTTTCTTGGTTGATTTTTTTTTTTGGTGGGGAGTATTTTTTTTATTTGTTTGTTTGTTTCTAGTTTAAGCTTTCAGTAATGGCCTTACGTGTTTAAAAGAAGTTGCTAGAAAGATTTGTAGACTCTGAAGACCTAATTCTGTGAAAGGTTGTGGCAGAAACTCAACAAATAATATTCTATCTTTTTCACTCACATTCTGATTCCTATTTTGTAATGATTGCACATGTTTTCTATCCTCAGGAAACATTATTTCCAGGTTTGAAGATAACAGGACATGATGCCTTGAATATGGGAGAATATTTTTGCTTTTGGGAATATCTCCACTATTTTTTAGAACTGTTTGTCTTAAATGCATCTTGGTCTATAAACTTTTTTAAAAAATTCTATGATACTTAATGCAAATTGCTATTAATAAGTTTCTCTTTTTATGATTATTTAGGAGTGGAACTTGGAAAGTTATTTAGGATTATTGTCAATAGTTTTGTGAAACATTAAAATTATCTCAGATTCCAAAGATATCTAAATGTGTTTTGGTGTCAGCTGTTCCTTGAGGGTACTACCACATTGATTATTACATGTTTTGGCGGTATAATGGAACAACTAAATTAACATGGATGCTAAATAATTGCTATTGTTTCCTCCTTATGCTCATTTCCTGCTACTTGTGTGTCCTCTATTGAGAAAGCATACCCACCTTGCAGAAAATCTAGGGGAAGGACAAATTCTGAAACTTAAGAACAGTCACAGTTTTATGCCAGATTTAGTTAAGGAATTATGTTTTCCATTACTAACCTTAAAGGGATCCTTAAAATTTATATATAAGGAAGAAGTTTAAGAATATCTGTGAATTTCTTAACCAGTACTTTTATAAAGGTTATCTTTTTGTTATTAAAATCATAGAGCTTGCTTTCCCAGCTCATATTTATTAGTTTTATCAATTTATGGTTTGTGCTTTGTTGTATAAGCTTTCAATTCCTACCAACATTGTCAAACTGCTTTTTGGATGAAACCTGAATCCTAATAACTTGCATTTTCTTTGATAAAAATAATGTTGTTTTGTGATAATTCCATCTAAAGAAAATACCGTTTCTGTCTTGCATAGCGGTTTCAGATTTTTTCTATGTCATTTTTGTTGCACTCACTCGGCTTCATCTTTTAACTTTTCAACTTTTAAAACTTTCTTAATTAATAATTTCCATAAATTCTAATAATGCTTTTTTTTCCTGGAATGGTGTTAGCTAGCACATACTTATATATTTATGCCATTGTACCTCTGACATCTAATTGATTAAGTTTTACATTCATTTAACTGGTCTTTCCAGAACATTTTGAATTTGCAATATTTTAAATCATTCTATCATAAAAAACAAACCACAGTCCTCTTTTTATCTTTTTTTTTTTTTCTTGTTTTGTTTTGTTTCAGGCTTGAAGAAGGCTTCAAAACTCTGTTTTGTAACATGGCAATTCAATTAATCATTTCTCATGCTCTCTCAGTGGGCTTCCTGTATAAGACATGAACAATTCTTCTCTACAGGTGTAGTAAATGGCTCTGGAAAGTTTATATAATATTAGACTGTGCATAATTTGAACACAGGCATTCAAGGCTTTTTGTAAAAAGAAAAGTGTCACATAGAACACAATTAATTGCTGTGGCCTGAGCATCCAAAGTGGAGCAAGTTCATGATCCTGTTCCCACTTCCACCACTGGTTTCCTGTATGTTCTTCAGCTAGCTGTTTGACTTTTTGATGGCTTACTTCCCTGTCAGCGAGAAAGAAGGGAGTTACTTGTAAAAATAAATGGGAACATATATCTCTAAGTGTTAATCAGATGAAAGGAATTACACTATTTCATTATCGGTTGATTAAGCTCTCAATGCTGAGTGGTAGTGCCAGTGGTGTTATTCAAAGTATTTTAGAATAACAGCCTGCAATAATATGTCTTAGACAAGTATTAGCCATATGCAAGCACTATTACTGAATTTTGCTTTTACTTGATATCATATTAAAAATAAATCAACCTCTTTTGGAGGCAGCTTTGTCTGTTCATGTGTTGAATAAAATAGAATATCACTTGTTTAAATAAACCTCCAAATCAGATTCTCAGGAAGTTGCTCTTAGAAAGTACATGCAGATTAGCTAAGAACACCGAAATATAAAAGTATGGAAACCAGAAGTATAAGTACAGCTTACACATACTGGAATTATCAAGCTTTTGCTCTATGTTCATCTTGAATGATGTGAATGAGACAGCTGAATGGCAGTAATACTACTTCCACTTCTAGATTATCTTTTTAAATCTAGTCCAAATCACTGCTGATCAAAACTCACCATGCTTAGTGCTTAGGATCTTGAGCTGGTTTGCTTCTAGCAAATCGAAATAGATAGTTATTCACAAAATCAAAACTGATCTTTGAATAAGGAGAGCCTCAACAAAAAGGTGAAGTCTGGGCTTATTAAACTTACTTAGTGAAGCTCATTGAAAGCTTTTGAGCTATTTGTCCCTTTTTCTTTTTTTGCTTCTTTAAGTAACATAAAAGACACGTTAGTTTTTCTAATACTCAGCCTATTTCAATATTCCAGTTCCCATCTCCTAGTGACAGTCAGGGTGGGAGAACAAAGTGTAGAATTTTGTATTTCTGCTGTCCATGTTGTACTTCTCCTCATTAAAATATAGTATTTTTTTCCTATAAACACTTTCTCTATATCAATGTTCAATATCAAATTTACCAATGAAAATACAAATATCACTTTAGAGCCAGAGAGGGCTATATTCTCTTTTGCACTCATTAACGTACTAGTTATTGTGAGAATTATGCATATATGAAAGAAAAGAAGGCCAGAAGACATTTTTTTCCGTATTCACAGAGGTATCTGTGTTGTTACACATGGGACAGATAAGGAATTGCATCAGTTAAAAGATACAATAGATTTTTTTAATTATGTAATTTAAGCAAAATAGTATTTTTATTTTGTACATTTGTACAAAATACCACTGAACTTCTATGTAAGTGATAGTTATATATTAATAGCTTTGCACCTCTGAAAATCTCTTTGAAACTCAAAACCTCTCTGAAACTTTGTGTGGTGGATCTCAGATCTAAAATTCTACCTTTCTTGCATGACTAGAAATCTGTACATCAAAGGAGAGAGGAACTGCTATCCTCGTTTTATATTGCTGCTATAAAGGACCAGAAATTACTATCTGATAGTAAAATCGTAAGAAGAAAACTGTCAATGACACCACAGGTTGAAAAAGAGAAGGCTACAAGAAAGTGCATTCACTGTTTTAGCTTAGATAGCCCTGTGTCATAACTGTCACGAATTTCTTTCATAACAAATGTCAGACAAAAAGTATTAAAGTTGTACACAAGGAACTGTTCACTGTTCAGAAGTGCAATTTGCAGAATCTCTTAACTCTGTTAAAGCAAAATCAATTTCCACAGGCACAAAGGTACTTCTCAATGAAGGTCAAACTTCGGCTTTCTGTTTCTAATTGTTTTGGCACTAGAGCTGTTTAAAAACCTAAACAGAAAGAAAGCAAAATCCAACAGCATGTAATTGCAGGATTTCTTCTTTTAAAACCGAAAAAGAACTGTAGGCAAGAAATATAGAAGCTGAGCTCATTGTCAGCAAACACTAACTCCAGAAAAAAATATTGGTTTAGACCTCTGAGCCTATCATCAAAGGTCTGTGAACATGACTTGAAAAATATGAAAGACTCTATATTTAAATGATGTGGCAATACTCAGTATATTTTACTTATTTTTTTAGAATATGCTAAATAATTTTTCCTGACCCAAAAGGTGGTAGCCTTCCAAAAGGTTACTGATGTAGGTAATATAACTGAAGGTCTAGTCAAAAATTACTCAACCTCACACATGTTTAGTTCCAGGTGTGAAATATCTTTGTTGTACACACACTTTTACTTTTTTCAGCATGGACAGAAGTCAGTATGAGCATGTTAGACAGACACTAAACTGAAAAACAGTTTCTAATGTATACAGATACACTATATCATATCAACAAAGCCAAGTGCAAGATCCTGCACCTGGGTCAGGGCAATGCCTGATATCAATACAGACTGGGGCATGAATTGATTGAGAGTAACCCTGCAGAGAAGGACTTGGGGATACTGGTGGATGAAAAATGGGACATGAGCGGGCAGTGTGCAATTATAGTCCAGAAAGCCAACTGCATCCTGGATTGCATAAAAAGAAGCATGGCCAGCAGGCTGAGGAAGGTGATTTGCCCCCTCTACTCCGCTCTGGTGAGACTCTGCCTGGAGTACTGCACCCAGCTATGGAGTCCTCAGTACAAGAAAGACATGCTCCTGTTAAAGTGGGTCCAGAGGAGGGCCACGAAAATGATCAGCGGGATGGAACATCTCTCTTATGAAGAAAGGCTGAGAGAGTTGGGGTTGTTCAGTCTGGAGAAGAGAAGGCTCTGGAGAGACCTTATTGTGGCCTTTCAGTATATAAAGGAGGCTTATAAGAAAGACAGATTTTTTACCAAGGCCTGTAGTGATAGGACAAGGGGCAATGGTTTTAAACTAAAAGAGGGTAGAGTTAGATTAGATATAAGGAAGAAATTGTTTATGATGAGGGTGTTGACACACTGGAACAGGTTTCTCAGAGAAGTTGCAGATGGCCATCATTTGAAGTGTTCAAAGTCAGCTCGGACAAAGCTTTGAGCAACTTGATCTAGTGAAAAATGTGCCTGCCCATGGCAGGGGGGTTGGACTAGATGATCTTTAAAGGTCCCTTCCATCCCAAACTATTCTATGATTCTATGATTCTATGATTCTATGACATCATGCTTTTCAAGACTTTTTTCCAAGCTTTTCAAATTCTCTACCTGGATTTGTGTCTGCTGATTTTGGACAAGGTGTGATGGGACTCAAACATTTACCACCAGTTAGTGGCTGCTCAGCATGCTCCTACGAGCATTCTCTCAACTTCTTTGGTAAATTGTGTTTATCTAAACCTGGATACTTTGACTGCCATTTTGCATTACTTGGACTCTTGATTTTGAAAGATATCTGTGATAATTATACAGATATTACTCAGTTTACTTATCCTATATGAATTGTTTGGCCAATATACAAACAACTCCTGAACTTGCATTTACTGTTATTTAAGAGCATCATGTCTGAGTAGATTGACTTATATCAGTAGAACTCACTTTGACACACCATCTCTGAATACAAACAGGTAATATAAAAAGATGGCAGAGCTCTTCACTGAAAAGTTTTAAGATAAATCTATGGATCTTATGGAACCATTTCAGTTGTCTAATTCTTTGAAACTTTAAACATTAATAGAACCTTCAGTTCAGTAAAAGTGAATATTTGCTCAACTCACATACAATATAAAATTAAAATGCAAATGGCACAGATCTTACAAGTATTATAATATAGGCTATCCAGACCTCAAGGGAGCAAAGAGCAGTCTAACTAGGTTTGACAGTACATATGTTATCAAAGCAGAAAAAGCAGAAAACCATGTAAAGTGACAAAAGAGATGAATAGTACATGTAAGCATAACATGTTTCTCAAACTAAGGAGCCATTTTAGAAATATATAGAATCAATAATATATGTGATAAAAATATTAGTGTTAGAAAAACACCATATCAAAAATACTATGTTCTTTTCCTTAGAGTGCAGCCAGTATCTCTGTTGTCTCTTGAATAACAGGAGTAAAATATATAATGAGAGATTCCCAAATTCTTTAAAACGAGATTATTTTTTGGGTAACATCCACAAAAATGTCATGTGGAAAAATTCCACATCTCCAAGTGTCAGTGAAGTATTCCTGCTGACTCAGAGATTTTAGAGCAGCTGTCTACCAGTCATTCTGTCCTGAGCTTTTCTGCTGTCATCTACAACCAATATATGTGAAGATTTTCATGAGAAAGTAAATGGCAACAACAAATTCTCCTTGGAGACTATGAAGTGTCTGGGTCTGTTTCTTTTTATGGCACTTCCTGAGAAGAGGGAGGAAAAAAAGGATGCAATTTCTTCTTTCTAAAAGTCGATCAACTGCCATTTCAGTTCCACAGGTCAGTGCAAGAAGGGAATATGCTCATGACCCCATCTCATTATTTTATCTGAAACACTGAGTGGAAACAGTCATTTGTAACCCAGGGGTGTAACTCCAGCAGAGGTCTGATTGCCTAAACTGCTTTTTAAATGGACATGAGGGCACTGATCTCTTCACAGGATGTGGTCAGTGTAACCATCTGTTCTGGGACCAGCTCATCCTCTTCAGCAGTAGAATACAAAGAAGGTTCGCATATCTTTGGGCCACGAATGCCCACACAAGTTTTCCTTGTTTTGAATGAAATTTAGTCTGTTATTTAATTCAGCAGAAGTCCAGAGTTTGAAGTGTAGCTCAGTCTCACTCCTACACCTGAAGCTTTCTAACACACCCTTTTTCAGCCTCTGTGGGATGATTTGCCTGCAGATGTAGAAAAAATCACATTAGCTTTTCATAGTGAATTTGCATATTTATGTCCACAGCATAACACTTTATTCAAAATCACTGTATGGTTGGAATAGGAGCTTACTGTAATGCCCAGTGTGCCAAGGATCCTCTATAAGGATATTCAAATTTGTTAAATGGCTTTAATTTATTTTTTTTTTTAATTATCTGAGATGAATAGTTGGATGGGACATGAAATTCCACATTTACAGAGTGGGCGACAAGTTCAGAGTTTCCTCTTCTTCTGTTTTCTTTCTTTTTTAATACCTACCATTTTTTGACCCTGCTTTTTCTCACGGCCGTACCAACTTTTGGCCACAAGAGAAATGTCATTCCTTTGATCTATCATGCCACACTTAAGGTGTGCTAGAGGTCTTCTGGATGTTTGAGGCAAGTAAAAACCATTTCAGGAGTGTTAATTAACACTTTCAATTAGGGTCATAGATCAAAGTTCAATGTGAATCCTAGGGAAAGATCATCTCCTTTCCCATTCTTCGGGTATACAACATAGAAGCTGAGTAAAATCTGCTGTGATGTAATGTAATTAAATCTGTATAGTTTTAAACAGGGACATTACTTTACCTACATTTTGGATTAGCTCACTTCACCAGTGTAAATAAATTGTAAAGCAGCCAAATAGTATCTCTAGCAACTATTTATTTAGCCTTTCACTCACTTTCTATTTTCTTGCTTTCTTTCCTTTTCAGTCCTCCAGTAGAAGTTATTAAAAGCACAGAGAGAAGCCAAGAATCTGTTTTCCACTGTAAGAAAATACAAACTTCCTATACATGAATTTGAAAATTTTTGGTCTCTCTTCCGAAGATTTTACTTTTCACTGGTTCATAACTTAGAAGTTTGGTGTCAGTTATCAGAGATTTTGAGGTACAAACATGTAGGAAATCTCAGAAAATATGGTCAACCACACATTAATGCCACAACATTAATGACATTGTGTCACCTCTTTACTCTGTACAGTGGGTGATCCTCATCAAGTTGACTTTTTTGGGTAAAGGAATGGTTTTCTCCTGAGGAAAAGCATACAGGAATAATTTATAAACTTCCTCAACTCTTCCATACCATATGAAAAATATTACACAATACTCTTTTTGTTGTTTTGTTTTGGGGTTTTTTTTTGGAAAACACAATGTGGGAGAAAAGTAGAATTTGTGAGCTCACTCTCTCTCCTTGCACACTGCTGTCACATGTGATAGCCTAGCAAGCTGTCCAAATACAGATTTTGATCTTATTGTGAAGTAAATTGTCTCTTTCTATCTGATCAGTTCACCAAAATAACTTTTTTTTTTTTTGGCTTGCTATTATTCAGTCCTTGGCTACAATTCTTTGGTTGTTAAAACTCATATCTGAATTCATCTTAAAATTGGTACTGTTGCCTCCAAAAAAGAAAGCAGGTTTTAAATACTTACTTTTCTAGTGATGTGAAACCTATGAAACAAAACCTGTTTCTTTAATAAAGATTTTTTTTTTTACTTATTACATATATACTAGTCCTTGACCTACGTCATCAGATAAGTATCATAAAGGCAGTCTTCCCAAATTCCAGATATTCCTTAAATATTGACTCCTACTACACTGCTATTGCATAGGTTTTCTTGCTGATGGCAGAACAAGCACCAACAAACCACCATTTCAGAGACTGTATGTTCTTGAACATGAAGATGATAAAAAGATGATAGATCATTGCTGTTTTTATTTTTTGTGTTTGTTTAGCTAGCAGTGTATTATCTGATATCAGACCCATGTAATCTGCTGTTACAGACACACCTGTAAAAAATAGTGCTATTTCAAATGAAAACATGGCACTTCCCTTATTTGAGCTTTTTCATTTTATCCAGGATAAACTGAGAAAAAATAGTTAAGACATACATTAGATAATTAAACAATAAAACCCATACAATGATCTTTCAATTTCTTTGAAATATATCTTTCTTCCTTTAAATAATAGAGTATACTAAAACTGTAATAAATGTACTCTTTGTAAAAGATGGTGTCTTCAGAGGATTCTTTGATGGTCATGAAAAAAGTCTGCCAAAGTTCATACAACTACCTCATTTATGAGCAAATATATAACAGGTAAGATAAATCAATTCCTGGTCTGATTGTTGAACATAAACAAACATCCATAATGAAAGGTCATTGGAAAGGAAAGCAAATTCAAGAAAATAGAGTTGATAGGGAACATCTGCAAAACAAAAAAAGCTTTTTGCTTAAATAATATGTGTTAGTTTTTTCTTCACCTTGCTATATTTTTCACCTTTATTCCACCATATTTTGAGGGAGTGGAGGCACAGTAATGAAAAATGTTTTGTTATTAACATAATGAAATAAAATTTATAATTATTTTGTAGTGCTTATCTTAAAATGAAAACTGATTTTTTGAAAGCTAGTTTCTGTTTCATGAAACATCCATTTTATCATCATATTGTTAGCTCTTTTATTTTCTTAATAAAACATTTTTGACCAGTTCAGCTAACAGAGAAACCCAGAATCTCCAGATTTGAAGGAAATATGGACCAAATTCAGAACTCATGTATATTTATCAAAGCACAACTGACATTAGTCAAACAGAATAAAACAACTTATGGAAGTGTTCCAATTTATTAATGCTAAATTTAGAGATAAGACTTTCTCCTTTTGGAAGTATTGAGACCTGTTCTGTGTAGAACTGAGTGACTCCAGTTCCATATGAGAGGCTGGAATAATTTACTGGGGGTTGTCCTACCTAAATGTCAGAGGTATTCACTTTGTGGATAACTGTCAAACTAGGAACATCAAGAAGGCACACAACATGTGTATTCCTTCAGGCATTACATGGAGGTGAAGAATTCAAAGTATAAGGAGCAAGTTCAGCCAGCTCTAAGGCTGAATCTCCCTCCAATTCAAGCCAGACAGAGTTCCTATAAGAGCATACAGCTTCTTACTAGATGATATAAAAGAATCAAATTTCTTTATCTTGAAAATAGCACTACAAAATTATGTTGCCAAACTATCATATTAAAACAGATGTTTATAGCAAGCTTGTAGTACATGACATCCACAATTCTGTATCATGTGAACATTGAAGTTACAAAATCAATTACCTGGAATTTAAGGAAGGCCAAGTTCTTGGTTGCCTCTGTAAATAATACATTCTTTCCTGTGTACACCATGAAACATCTTATGTAAAGAGTTATGTCTCATTTGGCAAACAAACAGTTTTTAATTATTTGCTTTCATCAGTGTAATAGCCTAAGGTCTTATTTACCACCCATTGTTTAAAACATACACTGTGTTTAAAAAATACATATTAATCTCCTCTTTTACCTCTTTTCAGCACAATGTCATGCTGAAAACAGAGTTCTGCCTGACTTTCACTGTAACAGTAAACTGTACAAATCTCATCCAGCATGTCTTATGCTGACTGCTCAGAAAATTCTGAATGTGTGACTTTATCAAGTAAAAAAAAAAAAGACACTAACTAATGATATGTAACCTATATAAGTAATTAATAAAGTCCAGATCGGTAGCTTCATCACATGGCACTCTATTATTTCAATTAAAAGACTGACTAGCAACAGTATATGTAGATGACTGTAATTAAGTTTTAAAGAGAAATATATTTATTTTGCCCTTCAGACCAATTTATTTGCTGACAGCAGTGGAATATAGATCTTCAAGATTGCCGGCCATATATATGAGTCCTAAAGACTTTTGCTTTTATGGCTCAGGTTACCCTATGTCTCCTTGTTTTTTAAGATTTTTAAGGTCCATTCCTTGCCTTTTTACCACTGGTTAAACTTTGGTAAATACATAAACAACTGAAAATAGTGTATTGTAATGAGAAGTGCTAGAAAACTTTAATTATAGCTACTATGTCACGCACCATATGTCAGCAGACCATGTGAAAAGCCACTGCATGTCCATGTACGTCTTAAATACTATGCACCAGCTTTTCTGCTTACTATTTTGAGTACAAACTATATTGCACTATATCTGTTGGGGTTTCACTTTGTGGTCTTTCAACCTCCATCTTGGACTGGGATCCCAAAGGATGGAAGCAGATGGCTAACAATGCAGAGCAATCAAAATTTATTAGCCTGCAGGAAGTCTAATTCAAACAGAAGTATCCTGTCACAATGAGCTAGAAATTAAAAATCCCAACAGACCTTTCTCCCAGATGAACTTATATGTAAGCAGTGGGACTTCTTAAGGGGCCTGAAGTCATTATGGAAATTCACCTGAAAGTGGGTTGGTAGAGGAAACTTTAAAAAGCAGAAATTTGCAAAGTAAGCCATCTGTCATATGGAATTAACATAGGAAAGTGCACATGGCACTACCTGCATGGCGGTAGGAGAATCAGAAAAGTTCTGAAAAGCCTGATAAAATCCTGAGAGGTTTTTATCCCCAGGGACATACTGATAAACTTTGTTTCCTGCCTGTTAAGAGTGATGGTCTTGAAAGTCAAGTGTGACTCTCTTAGCTCCACTGTTATGAGAAAAGAAGACCAAGAGGGAAGGAAAGATGAAGGAAGAGGAAGGGTCCACAGTATCAATATGGCAGTATGAAAAAAAATTAGAAAACACTTGGAAAAATAGACACTCATTTCAGGACTAGGATATGGGATGTGGGGGTCCTATCTAAGGCTCCTAGTGAAAGGCTTTGCTTCCTTAATATGTTTCCAGAAACCCAGAATGGGAGAAATTGCCCTCACCCAGCACCTGCGCTAAAGTTTAGCAAGTTTGTGCAAGCTGATGGCAGCTCATGTTTTCTTGGTGGTAGCTGTTGTTCTTGCCCTATATCCCATGCTTTCTTTTTCTGAGATTAAGTGTTTTATCATGGTTACAGTGGAAAGAAAAGAAAAATCCGTTCTATAGATAAAGCCCCAGAACATCATCTACTTTTTAATGGAATCATGACAGTACTTTCACACTGTTAATGGCTGGAAAGTAAAAAAGGGCTCTTTTCAGATAGACATTCCACCAAACCTGAAAATCTTGTCAGCATGAACATCAGAAAGCACCATTGACACACTGGAGTGACACAAAGGATTAAGCAGATACTGTTATTAAATTACATTTCTCTGTAGTAATATCGCAAGCACTTTTGGAACTGGCAGAATGATGAGACATCAAAGTAGCCCATCAAACTTTCACAGATCTCACTGACACATGGGGAGGATCTCTCAGGATATTGTATGGCTCCTCTGAGAGTAGAACCCAACCCACCTGATGAAGGAATGAGTTAATTTCCACTAAAAATGGACAATGTCTTTTGACTGACAAAGTTACGTAAGCTAATGCTAATTACTAGGATCAAGGCAAGGAAAATCTCTTACTCAGATTCTTTTTCAGATGGTTGAGGAAACACAGACAGTATTGTCCATAGGGTGCATCCTTGAAACAGAAGTGCAAGACATCCAAAACTCTCCTTGTAATTCTTTTCTCAACTATTTTGACTGCGCATATGTAGGAATATTTTTGTGACTGTTAAACAAAGGCTGTTAAAATATTCTGACTTTTCTGGAACTAGCACCAAAGTGGCTTTTACCCAAATATAAGCTAACCTTGTACTGTGTTTCAGAGGAATTCTTCATTGTAAAACTAATTGATTAAAAGTGTTATAGTCACAGCCCTGTAGAAGGGACATTCATCAAACCAAGGAGCTTGCATAGGTAACGAAACTCCTAGCCAAATTCCTAGCATGTTATAATGTTGTATTTTTAAGTGAGGTTACTAGTGAAGTGGTCTTTCTATAAATTAAAACAGCCCAACTGAATCTAGTTTTAGTATGACAGGTTTCCAATAAGATTACAGGAAGAAAGCAGCCCAGGTAGCATGACTGTTGGTAGATGTGGTGTCTTTGCTGAGATTCCCCTGACTGTTAGCAGATTTCAAACACCGAAAGTTGCTGAAATGCTAGACAACCTGGTGAAGTGAGCAGAGCTGCTATTCAGCTCATACTTTCCTGAGATCTTCCAATTGCTGAGGACAGGTGTACCCCACCAGAATTCATTCTGTTTATTTATAACCGAGTGCCCTGGCTGATTGTCAAAGATGGGGAAGCTGAGTAAAGCAGTGTTTAGTCCTTCAAAGCCTGGTAGAAGAATTGGAGGAGGCCACTTTTGGCTGTAAGAGATGACACTTCAGTCTAATCCAAGTTAAATCTTATTATGCATTAAGAAATACTTCACTGAAACTGTAATTTCTGCCTGACCACATTGTTTTTCACTGCATACCTTAAACCCATCCATGCTAGAATGTGAAAGTCTAAATATTGGCATGAGAGTAAGCCTGCAAAAATTTCTGAAGGAAGCACAGAGAGATGAGTGTCATATTTCATTGAACCATGATAAAAGATGAAGGAGAAATGTTAGCAGTGATTTGAACATGCCTGGTAATGACAATTCAGTGAAATACAATATAATTTATTGAGGAACATTATTTCACGATTTAAAACTTTCATATTCTTGTATATGAGTATGCTAACACATTAGATACATTTAATATCTTTGATGAGGGGCAGTTTGTATCTTTGTTTACACTTAATTTGTACAGTGATTCCATAGGGAATGTGAATCAATTATTATTCATTAATTCTACTTAATAACTGACCCAGCTCCCATGAAGGTAGGAAAAAAAGTGTGTTTAGTTCCATAGGCCATAAATCTGGCTGTACATTAGTAGCTAGTCTTTCATATTCATTTCCAAGCTGATTATCAAAATAATTGTTAAGGAACAATATATTACAGAAAAGACTGTAATAGCTGTAATAACACATTATTATCACTGTTAATTACTGATAGTGTAATACTAAGGTAATATGGAAATATGCAATATTAATTGTTTTAAAATATAAAACAATTATTACATTGCTATTTCTTTTGCATTTAAGAAATTTTGAAATAGAGTAGGAAATCATTGTGCTAGGTGCTATACACATAAATTTAAAAGATGTCTCTTTTTATGGAAAGCTAAAAGAATAGTTCAAGGTCTTTTAGTTCATTACAAAATAAGAAGAAATTAAGTCTTAAAATAATACAAAACCAACTTTTAAAATTTAATAGGAAGGAATGAAAGGAGAAAAGCTTAAACAAGAGACAACAAGGGAAAAAGTATATTATGAGACTACTTAATAAATAGACACTCTGTTCAGATTACTGGTTTTAATGAGAGAGAAAGGGAGAGGAATTCTCAGCAGAGATTTAGGGCCAGATTCTGCAGCCTTTGTTCCTGAAGAAGAGAGAAATAGAAAAGGCATGAACTAGCAGAGAAAGAAGAGAGGATATAATTGATTGATAAAGGTAACAAAAACATAAAGGGGCAATAGGCTACCCGGGAGTCTATGGGTCACAGTGCAGAACCAAAGGTTATCCGAAGGGTGGGAGCCTTTGGGCACAAATTACAGGGATGACAATACTAAGCACGACTGAATTTCTTAACAAAAATAACCAGGAATAAAGCAAATTGCTAAGATACTCTGAAAAGAAGAATGGAAGTCTCACCAGCTCTGTAATTCACGAAATGTGAAGACAAGTACAGAAGATTTAAATAGTTCATCCAGTAACTGAAAGTAATTCATGAAAGTAAAGGAGAAGGTAGTCAGAAGTAAGCTTTACTCCTGACAATAGCTGGCTCTGAAGCTCTTGGTGTTTTTTAAAAAGCTTTCTGTTAACTCAGGCAGAGGAGGCTAACCATGAAACTCCCTTTACAGAAATGTGAAGTGTGGCACCCAATGTAAAAATATGAAGAATATGTTTAAAAAATACATATTACAGGAAGTGAAAGAACCAGAAAGGCTGATGCTTGATCTGAGCCCTTCAAGGTTTGGACATAAAAGATCTATTGTGAGTGAGCTAATGATTAAAACAAATCTCACAAATTCTCAAGAATTGAGACTTAACATTTAACAAATAATAGAATTTGACAAGGAAAGGCACAGCATATTAGAGCGTGCTAAGGATAGGCAGTGCTTAGATTGTCTTGCCAGAGTGAAGAGTCTAAAATTTATTAAAAGAAGATGCCTTGAATAGAAAGGTATGTCGGGACCTGTCCTGCAGTACACAAAAATAACACAATGTATTGCACATGTTAACACCAAATAACAAGAGTGAAGAGAAAATCTGGTGTTTGGAAAAAAGATGCAAGAATTATACTACACTGCACCACTTTGTAGACAACAGTAGTAACAGATTGCAATATCACCACTAGCTCTCAAGATTCTTCGTAAAACTCATTGAAACTCATCACAGTTGGATATGAACTGATTCTCAGTCTGAAGGAAAAAAAAACCACCTTTTATTTCTGTTTCTACTTCACAGAGTCACAGAATTACAGAATGGTTGAGGTCAGAAGGGACCTCTGGAGGTTATCTGATCTAACCCTGCCTACTCAAGCAGGGCCACCTAGAGACAGTTGTTCAGGACTGTTTCCAAACAGCTTTTGAATATCGCCAATGATGGAGACTCCATAGCCTCCCTGGGCAACCTGTTCCAGTGCTCAATCACCCTCACAGTAAACCAGTGTTTCCTGATGTTCAGAAGGAACCTCCTGTGTTTCCTTTTGTGCCCATTGCCTCTTGTCCTGTCACCGGGCACCACTGAAAAGAGCCTGGCTCCGTCCTCTGTGCACCCTCCCTTCAGGTATTTGTAAACATTGATGAGATCCCCCACTGAGCCTTCTTTTCTCCAGGCTGAACAGTCCCAGCTCTCTCAGCCTTTCCTCACAGGAGAGATGCTCCAGTCCCTTTGTCATCTTTGTGGCCCTTCATTGGACTGTCTCCAGTATGTCCATGTCTCTCCTGTTCTGAGGAGCCCAAAACTGGACACAGTACTCCAGGTGTGGCTTCATCAGTGCTGAGCACAGGGTAAGGATCACCTTCCTCGACCTGCTGATAATCCTTTGTCTAATACAGCCCAAAGTACCATTAGCCGCCTTTGCCTCAAGGGCACATTTCTGGCTCATGTTCAACTTGGTGTCCACCAGGTCCTTTTCTGCCAAGCTGCTTTCCAGATAGGTAGCCCCCAGCATATGCTGGTGCCTGGGGTGGTTCTCCCCCAAGTGCAGGACTTTGCGCTTCCCCTTTTTGAAATTCATGAGGTTCCTTCATGAGGTCCATTTCTCCAGCCTGTCGAGGTCCCTCTGGATGGCAGCACAACCCTTTGACATATCAGCCATTCCTCAGTTTAGTATCAGCAGCAAACTGGCTGAAGGTACACTCTGACCAGTCATCCAGATCACTAGGGGAGATGTTGAACCGGATTGGACTCAGTATTGACCTCTGGGCTACACTGTAAGTTACTGACCTCCAACTAGACTTTGTGCCACTCATCACCACCCTCTGAGGGTGACCATTCAGCCAGTTTCCAATCCACCTCACTGTCTCCTCGTGCAGCCCATACATCAACAGCTTGTCTATGAGGATCTTATGAGAGACAGTATCAAAAGCCTTACTGAAGTCCATGTGGACAATATCCACTGCTCTCCCCTCATCTACCGGCCAGTCACTTCACCTTAGAAGTTTATCAGGTTGGTCAAGCATGATATCCCCTTTGTGAATCCATGCTGACTATTCCTAATTATTTTCTTGTACTTAATGTGCCTGGAAATGGTTCCCAGTATTAGCTACTCCATCACCTTCCCAGGGATCAAGGTGAAGCTGACTGGCTTGCAGTTCCCTTGGTCCTCCTTGTTGACCCTCTTGAAGACAGGAGTGACATTTGCTTTCCTCCAGTCTTCAGGCACTTTTCCCCGTTGCCATGATCAATCAAAGATACTCGAGAGTGGCCTCGCAATGACATCTGCTAGCTCCCTCAGCTCTTGTCAGTGTATTCCATCAGGGTCATGGATTTATGTATGTCCAGTTTGCTTAAGTATTCTCTAAACTGATCCTGAAGTACATTCTGCTTGCTCCAGCCTTTCCCCCTGGTCTCTGGGGTCTGGGATTCCTGAAGGCCAGTCTTACTACTGGACACAAATATAAATTGGGAGAGGAGTTTCTAGCCCTGCAGAAAGGGATCTGGGTGTGCTGGTCAACAGCAAGCTCAATATGAGTCAGCAGTGTGCCCTGGCAGCCAAGAGAGCAAACCACATCCTGGGGTGCATCAAACACAGCATAACCAGCTGGTCAAAAGAGGGGATTGTCCCGCTGTATTCAGCCTTGTTGCAGCCTCACCTTGAGTATTGTGTGCAGTTCTGGGCCCCACCGTTTAAGAAGGATGTGGAGATCCTTGAATGCATCCAGAGGAGGGCAACAAAGGTGGTGAAAGGGCTGGAAGGCATGTCTTATGAGGAGCAGCTGAGCTCTCTGGGTTTGTCTAGTTTGGAGAACAGGAGGCTGAGAGGCAACCTCATTGCTCTCTACAACTTCCTGAGGAGGGGAAGTGGAGAGGGAGGTGCTGATCTCTTCTCCCTGGCATCCAGTGATAGGATATGAGGGAATGGTTGAAAGCTGCTTCAGGGTAGGTTTAGACTGGAGGCATTTAGGAAGCATTTCTTTACTGAGAGGGTGGTAAAACACTGGAACAGGCTTCCTAGAGAGGTGGTCAGTGCCACATGCCTGTCAGAGTTTAAGAGGCATTTGGACAATGCCCTTAATAACATGCTTGAATTGGTCAGGCAGTTGGATTAGATGATCCTTGTAGGTCTCTTCCAACTCAACTATTCTATTCTGTTCTGTTCTGTTCTGTTCTGTTCTATTCTATTCTGCAGACTGTGATAAAGAAGGAATTCAGTACCACAGCCATGTTCTGTGTAACCAATCTTGTTGAGCAATGAGTCCACATTTTCGCTAGTCTTCCTTTTGTTGCCTACATACTAATAGAAACCTTTCTTGTTGTCTTCGACATCCCTGGCCAGATTTAATTCCATTTGGGTTTTAGCTTTCCTAACCTCACCCTGGATGCTTGAACAATGTCTCTGTATTCCTCACAGGTTACCTGTCCTTGCTTCCACCCTCTGTATGCTTTCCCTTTGTGTTTGAATTTGGCCAGGAGCTCTTTGTCCATCCATGCAGGCCTCCTGGCATTTTTACCTGACTTCATGTTCATTGGGATGGAACTATCTTGAGCTTGGAGGAGGTGATCCTTGAATATTTACCAGCTTTCTTGGGACCCTCTTCCCTCTAGGGTCTTATCCCACAGGACTCTTCTGAGCAGACCTTTGAAGAGGCTAAAGTTTGCTCTCGTGAAGTTCAGGGTGGTGATCTTGCTTTTTCCCCTCTTCCCTGCCCTCAAGATCCTGAACTCCACCATCTCATGGTCACTGCAGCCAAAGCTGCCTTTGATCTTCACATTCCGAATGAGTCTTTTGTTCTTGGTGAGTATGAGGACCAGCAGAGCACATCTCCTCATCAGCTTCTCTATCACTTGGAGGAAGAAATTGTCATCAATGCACTCCAGGAACCTCATGGATTGTTTGTGTCCTGCTGTGTTATCCACACAACTTAGAAGTTAATTTTAAGTTGGACAAAGCTATGCAGACCAATGTAATGCTGAAGACAAAGATACTCATGCTGAAAGGAGAATTAAGAAACAACATATGCATATAACTGTAAGTTTACTGTAGTGAATTACTTTCACTAAGCACCTATGTGAAGTAAATAGATAAATGAATTAACAACTTGGAAGAATAATAAGAATTTTGCTAGTATTGTTTTCAAAGATATGCCATGACCTCCCATGAGGGAGTGAAAAATGTAAGGCAAAGACAATTGATATCTTATATGTACTTCAGAAGATAAGCTTCTGTGTCAAAGCTGCTGAGGCCAGTGACTGTGGAGACAAGCAACTGTGAAAGAACTCTCACTGACAGCATAAAAAATTTGGTTCTTCTGGAGCAAAAGATAGTTATTAACACTGGTTGGAAAAATATATTCTAGTTGGACTATGACTACTAACAGCTACACAGTTAGTGATGCCTATCAGGTCTATTTTCACTAGACGTATCATACCTGCCACAGCAACTTTAGCAGTGGCTTATAGTTTAATGGGAATTCAGTTGAAAAGTTTGCTATGACAAGTGAGTCATCTTGTGATATCCAGTCTAACTTTTTGCTGGAAAATGGTGTCAAAATAACAGAGAGAGGAATCTCTGTAATGAAATCTACTTGCAGAAGTCAACATTTTAGTTCCCTTGGTAGTCAAGGGAGAGGAAAAAAGTTATAGGATATGATTCATCTTATTCTTAAGTAGATATCTAAATAGGTCAGATGAATCATGCTCTAAAAGGGCCTTTTCTCTCTGGTGACTATAAAGGGAATCCAAAGTGACTAATTCAGATCTAGACGACTAAACTATAGATGACTAAAGTTAGCTGCAGTGAATCCCACACAGAATGGCTTGTACCTTCCCAGCGTACGAAAAAGGCTGGGGAGTGAGTTCACTTTCATAGCTGGCATAGGTGTAATGTACAGACAAAGAGTCACAGACAAAGTTTGACTTGTCCCAAGCTGACATTCTGTCCAACAGGAAGCTGAAACAAGAATTCTTTGAGTAGTAGAAACAGTAAATCTACCTTGGAATTTGAAAATGCATAAAGCTAAACAAAACAAAGTATAATCAGGGATTCCCAAGAAGTGTCTTAATTTCCCCAAAATGATACTGTGATAACACTACTGCTTGCAGTGAAGTAGCAACTAAATCTAAACTAAATAAAATACAGAAAATGGTAACTAAAATGCACGTGGATGGAGCAGCTGCCTTACCAAGTGAGCCAGTAAGGGATGGGAGTATTCAGCATGTAAAGGAAAAAAATGAGGAGCATTGTAATGGAGGTTTACAAGCTTGTGCTGAACTATTCGTTCATCAAATCTCACTATACTTGAACTGAAGGCACTCACTGAAACTGGTGGAAATTCAGGTTCTGACATGTAAAAGAAAACATTTCTTTCTGTAGTATGTAGTGAACCTCTGTTATTTGGTGCTGTAGGCTGCTGCAAAGGCAAACATTATTGCCAGTTGCAAAAGGGATTAGATAAATTCATTGGAAGACAGGGCAATAAACAGATGCTAAAGGGACTAGGCAGGGATCTACCCTCTAAAACCCCTGTAACTATTCCAGATGCTGGGGAACACAATGAGAAACAGACTGCAGACACAGCCAGGAACATGGGCTCTTCCTGTCCATCTTCTCCTTCTGCCATTGCCAGATGCTTCAAGAATCCAGGGCTTGATCTCCCACTGGTCCAGCCTGGTGGGGCACTTCTTGTATTCTTACAGACATATAAACTTACTCATACAAACTGCTCTGATCATTTCACTCCTGGTGGGAAGCCACTTAGAAAGGATGAACAAAATTTACTTTAAGTCCCAGAAAGAAGCATAACTCAAGGTACAGAGCAGTCCACTTCCAAGTAGCTCTAAGATGGGCAGCAGGAGCAGCTTGAGATGACTGAGCCTCAGGACACAAAACACCAGAACAAATTAATTTAGTTCTGCCTGACAACAGTGCTGATGAAATTTCCAGGGAGACTCTCAGCACCTCAAAGAATCACGTTAATCACGTTAGCAACTAGCCTGGGTAAAGCATTCCACAATTGTGTGTGATGCGAGTGCTGGTTATTAATTTTTATAATGCCACTGGGGAAAGAAAGATGTGAGGATCTGGACTTGCAAAGGCTTGGCCATCAACCCTATGGGACTTTTTGGTGTGTTTTGAAGAGGCTTGTGCTCCACAGCTGGCAAATGAGACTTTAACACCCACATTGAAGCTCTTCTCTGTCAAACTACACAGCTCTTAGTGACTGCTCATCAACACAACTTTTTTCAGTTAACAGCTTTCTAGCCTGAGTTATATATTAAATATGTTTTCTATTTAAGACAGGTGCTGGCTGTGGTCCTCATGTTTATATAGGGGCTGAGACAGCTACTTTCTGTGTTGTAATGGCACAATTAGTGCCCAGCATAGCACTGACATCACTCATCACGTATGTTCTTCTGAGATATTCTATACCTTTCCAGAGAAATCTTCCAAATATGCCTTAGTAATTTGCAAAGTTATCCGAGGGAATGAGTCGCAAACACTATAGCCCTGAATTTACATGTGCATTTCTCACTAACATCACTGAAATGACAGCTGCAGTCGGACATAAAGAAAAGTGAATGTCAAACTTTTTAAATAATTGTTTTTTGGTTTTGTTGGTTTTTTTCACCTGTATGTAAAAATCTTGATCTATAACAGCTCTAAGTACATTTTTCATCTTTATCATATTAAATGATGAGATATATTCAGCAAAAATAAAAGGCTAAATAATTTTATGGGAGAGTAGAAAATGATCCTGAGAAGTGTTTTAGATATATGTCCTTCAAAGGTAACATTTTGGAAACACAGATATCTGTTACTCTGATAAGTGGTGATTGAGATTGCCTGCTGTGAGCATGCATTCTTTGCTAGATTGAGTAAAAAGGATGTTGCATTATGTTATTCTGCATACCTACTAACCCTTAAGACATAAGCATCAGCCTGTACTCATCGAATATCTTTAGTATTCTCTTTAAAAATCACATCTTTTTTACTGACCATTGTTGATGTAAAAAACCCTATAAAATTAGGTACATGTTATTGTATATGTCTGTTGTAGATTAAGCCATTATTTTTTTTTTTTCCAAATGAAACAGGACAAGAGAGAAAGTGGTAACAGTGGAAAAAGAAAAATACAAAAAGTGTTCACAATTAAGTGGTGAGTTCAAGTGGGAAAATCTGGCTTATTTCTATGTTGCTTTGCCCTTCAACTCGTTTGTTGGCTCTACATTAGCATTCAGATAGCAGCATTGCCATTCCTGGTGATTCACTGAGGTATTAAGAATATGCAAAATATCAGGAGCTTTTTATGTCTATGGTTGGTCTCTCTTAGATGTTCAAAGGAGTAACTGAAGCCAATCACCTCCTGATAACTTGCATATAGATGAATTCCACTATAGAAGAAAAAAAGTGGTTTAATAATTCTTCTCACAACACACCAAAAGGTTGATTTCAATTAGGTTTCTAAAAACAATACCACTTCTTCATTTTCCCCCCAGTAACACTGACTGATTTACAGGTTAATATGTTGTACTATTTTTGTTTCTCAACTTGTTATTAGGCAACTTATTAAAGGATCATCTATTCAGTGAAGTATTTGATAAGTTATTTTCTGTCTCTTCTTTTTAATAATTTCTGTCCTTCTGAATAAAACACAAATACATTTTTATAAACAATTCGCAGCAAATTCGATTTCATTTATGTATTCAAATAAACCCACCAAAATCAGGTGAGAATTGTCGTATCTGACCTAGGATCAAATTCTTTTTCTTTTCTTTTAATTATAAGCAATAATATTGTCCTTTACTGTTTACCTAAGAGGAATTGTATAACTTAAAAAAATGAGAGGTTTTCTGAGTAATATTGTAGGTTGTATTGTTGATTCATAAACAATATTTATTAAGAAGGGAGAAACTGATGATAAATAAATAATCATTGACAGGAAGGTTCTAGACTCTTTTACATGTCAACATCAGGGTCAGGTAATTATAACTAATGATATAGTTATTATAATTAATAAATTATTTATAACATGGTCAAGACTGTTAAAATTTGATACCTGATAATTCTGGCATATTATATGTTACTTTGGGATTTATTGGACTAAGTTAATAATTTTAATTTACTTCTCAAACTGTGTCAAAACCCCTGATAGTTGCAAGCAAGCAGAACTTTAAGTATACCATCTTGTTTGAGAGAAATCTAACTCATCAGTATCAGTTATCCTAACGATGGCCTAATGCCTATTTATTTGCAGAAGAAAAGGCAGATTTGTACAAAACCTCTGCAATGTGCTCACTGAGTGAAAACAATGTTAACTTACATGATTATCTGCACTAGTTCTAACATAAAGATTGTGAAGCAATGTTTCCTTGAAAAAAACTCATCAAATAAATAAAAAATTTTCTATTTGCAAATAAGCAAATAAATATTGCCTTTACTTCTAAAATTAATTAAATAGCAACCAGTTCCCAGTGTTTGAAGTGTGATGCTTTTGATTTGTGAGAGGCTTCTTGATTTTCATTGACTAGTTGGCAGAAGGGCTATACAAAACAGCCACCCTTTGCAGTATCACTGGGAAGTAATATCAGCTCATAGCTAAGGTGTGCAATCAAGGGACAATAGCCACTCATTCACTGAAGCAGGAGAGATTTATAATGGACCAGTAATGTAGTGTTGCCTAAAGAACAAAACAGGGACACTGCTTTTCTTTTTCCTGTACCTCTCTTTCCTATCTTTGGGGATCCTGCTTGCAGTTTCAATTTTTGGTATTTGAAACAGCTTCCTGACCTTACTTGCCTCTATTCTCAGATGAGGTTTTGTTATGTGTCTTCCACTGATGCTCAGCCAAGGGTGAAGTATTGTAGTCTCCATGGTTATTGCTCTCACCTGGCTGCGACTTCTAGCTGCCCATTGAGGACATGACAATTCTGGTCTTTCTAGAAGACCCTTCCTGTGGCCAGGAGTGGTCCTGGGCTCTAGGAGAACTTGAACCAGGGATGGAACGAGACAGGAAACAGCTTGAAATAGTGACCCACAAGTGTGGTTTCTGTGACTGTAGCAAAGCTTTAATATTAAAATGCTCTGGAAAAAAATTAAATTTGCCTGTTCACTATGGGTGCCTAAGACAGAAGTAATATCCACCTTCCTCAGCTGGCTGTAGAGGAGCAACATGTGCAGCTGTTTAGTCAGTGTTCATGCTGAGCTGCTGGCCTGGGATTGTACACCAGGATAATGCCTGAAGGTTTGCTCACATTCAGTGTTATGCTACCACTCAGAGTTTGAAACCTGTATGACTTTCTTTTAAGCTGTTTAAATTCTGGGTAATAAGGCAATTCTGGGTAATTTCCTCACACAGGGTTTTGAAACTGCTGCAGCTGTGTGTCAAGACTTTGAGACAAAGTTGTATTTTCATATGAGAAATCTACCTGATGGCATCAGAACCTCCAAGAAGAGACTAGTTAATTCATTGCTGAAAGAAAGAAAGAAAGAAAGAAAGAAAGAAAGAAAGAAAGAAAGAAAGGAAAGAAAGAAAGAAAGAAAGGAAAGAAAGAAAGAAAGAAAGAAAGAAAGAAAGAAAGAAAGAAAGAAAGAAAGAAAGAAAGAAAGAAAGAAAGAAAGAAAGAAAGAAGGAAAGAAAGAAAGAAAGAAGGAAAGAAACCTCCTCTAACCTTTTTCTTTTATAACTTTTGATAAAAGGAAAAAAGTGGAGGAGTTAATAATAGCAGTTATAAATGGAAGACAGTCAGTGGAGAGTATTGCATCCCCCTGAATACAGATGAATCAGAAAATATCTTGATAACCATTAGTTTAGATGCACTAGAAATAATGTCATTTCAGGTTCTCTGGTGTACTTCACCAGAAGGAAATCAGAATTCCTAGGCACATGAAGGATTCTTAATTAGTGTTAAATACAGTAATTAATTTAAAAAAGCCCTACAACAACAAATCACACATAATCAGGTCCAACTATCCAGTATAACCATGACTTCTTGTAAATTTCTACTCATATTTGCATTTCGTTTCATTGTGAGCAGATCGTTCAGAGGGAACTTTTTACCTGGCAAACCAGTAACCCTAGCTGTCTGCTACATTTACGTGATGGATGTTTCTTCTGCAAGCAAATTGTATCCAACACGCAAAACACTTTGACGTTATCAGAGTTGAATATATAAGTATTGATACTTAATTTCTGGGAGTGGGGCTATAATGCTTAGAAATGAATACTGTGATATCACATTTTAAAGAAGCTCAGTTTCTATCCAGCTTGCTCTACAGAGACATCGACGTGTAACATAACGTGAGTAGGAGTCATACAGCTGAAACACTGAAATAGAAGGCCCTTACTTTGCTTTATCTCTCTCTTCTCCTCTACTCAGGAAACAGTATGTGTCTAACAAGAGTGTATTGTTGTTACTGGTGAAATGCCTGTTCATGTGAAATGCTAGAAAATATTTATGTAAAACTATATTTAAAAAAACCAAACAAACAACAACAAACAACCCAAACCAAAAACCTCCAAGGACAATCACTTCCAGTAAGAGAAGACTGACTGACTGGTATGCTACCATACTGAATACCAAACTATTCCCTTATTACACTTGTGATTCTCCCAATCACACTTGTTTTCTATTCCCTCATTAAAATATGTTCATCGCATCAGAAATAAAGAAAAATTATTATGGTGGTTAGACTTTCCTTACTATGCATCCTGGCATACAATCACTGATGTTGATTGCAAACGAGGACACCAAGAAATTAGGTGCTGGAATATTCCACTCCCAGGGCCTGGCCTCCAGGGGATATTAAAGATAAGCTTATGGGCTCTCCAGATTGTGGGAAGTATTAGGTGCCTCAGAAAGGTGAAAGGACTGTCACTGAAGGAAATCACTGAAGCCAACCAGTAGGAAGCCCTTAGAACTTAATCCTATATTTATGCAACTTCCTACCTCCTCTGTAGGGTAGGCCCCCACAACAGCATTGCTAAGCAGTTGTGTTGGAGACCGGAATAAGAAGCAGCAAGCAACAGTGGCATCCACATCCACCTGTCTAGTAAGAACTGGTAAATCTGAAACTCCTCTGAAGTGGACTGATATAGACAGTCTACTATAGAAAACTATCATCTGCCTATGGTGTAATTTGTCCCAAAAAAGTCTGTCCCTGTCTCTCTAGACTGTAATGGAGCCTAGAGCTACTAACCTCTTAATTTAGATGCTTTGGTTAGGGCACTTGAGTTAGGGATGCAGAACACAGTCTGTAGTCCAAGGTTTTCTGGACTGTGCTGGAAGAATTTAGATGTCATTTGTATTTAACATTGTTTTTGAACAACAATGTCAGATTTAGACAAATGAAATCTACTTAAGTCTTGTTTAAGGCAAGCTGCACGCCTGCAGCATTATTAGGGAAAATGGACATGTTTTTAGTTTATTTTTTACATGCTTCTATTTTTCTCTGGAATGGAACACTCACAAGAGTTTCTCTGCATGCCTAATGTAAGGGCTGGATTTTGCTCCCTTTTACTGTTGTTTTTGGCTTTTTGAAATTTTTCTCATGCACAGAATTTTTAATAGTCTTTTTTGACATAAGGAAAAAAGTATATATAATTACTTTTACTGAAATTAATTACAATTATAATCCGATTTTTAAAATGGAAAGAAATTCTTTTTGTCTGACAAATTACCTAATCTGTAGCAGAAGAAAAGCTGAAAACAGAGAAAGCAAGCAGCTGACTGACAACCACTCTTCTGCTGATTTTTCTCAAATAGAAAAAGTGAAGTCTTGCACCAGGAACTTGTCTATGTAAGTTAACAGCAATTTTGTCCAGAGTAGAACTCTTCACCCCCTCCCCCCCAAAAAAAGTAAAGGTAAGACAATTAAATTTAAAGGGACAATAAAATAGTACAGGATCAGTTCAAGAACTGGTATCTTTCACTGATACAGAAGTCATAACTTTAGACATATTTGCCAGTATTATATAAGGTTGCCTAAACCCATGCTGGGTGTGTGCACTAGTTGTCATATAGTTTGGAAACTAAACACTCACAGGCCTGTCTAGTGCTTGCCAGGAAAGTGGCTGGGTAGCTCGGGTTTGAGAATCACAAGCTAAGGGGTCCTGGTAAGGTACTTTGTGAATAACATGCTATAAATACCCAGTGAACAGCAAGACTCCTGTGCTCTTGTCTTGTTAACAGAACAGATATTTTTGAGGATCTGTGTTCTTAGTAACCTTATCCCCACCGTCCCTATCCAAATCAATCTGTTTTCTCATTTAATATTTATATGTACACTTTCCCTGCATGTATAAGATATAAATTCAAATATAGGAAGCTAAGTAATCTTAAGAATATTTTAAGGAAAATAAAAAGCTTAAGGAAGTTGGTCAAATCCAGTCCTTACAGAAAACTCAGAAGAACATCTATGCAGCGTGACAGATGTCAGTTCAAAAGACTACTATTAGTTACTATTGCTACTCTGTCACCATTTTATGGTGACACTGAGGAGGAGAAGACCAGGAAAAGCATCATTCCTCTAGAAGGTAAAAGTGACAGGGGAGTATTTTGTGTGGGAAAATGCAACATGCTATACACTTAATGGTAGTTCCGCATGCAGCCACCTTCTTTCTGATTGTAGTAATATAATTGATATTGTCCCAATCAAAAGTATACAAGAAAGAAGAAAATGGCTTCATATGCTCCTAAGAAGTCCAAGTTTTATCCTGACTAAGTAGATAAGGATAATGTTGTCATCTTTCCATGTTTTACTTGTAAAAATAGCTTTTCATTCTGTGACAGGTGGAAAAATACTTAAGCAGATAACCGTTTTGTGGGTTTGGTTAGGTTTTTTTTTTGGTCTGCTTTCTGTTTTTCTTGAAGTGTTTTTAATGTGCCTCATAACATCTGCTGTTAGTGCTAAAGCAACATATTTTAGTTCTTTTTTTCTTATGAGCAGATTTAAAAGAAATGATACTGATTGATGTTTTGGATGTTCCTTAAATCTATACAGTCCTTGCAGTGCTGTTCAGTCCTGTGAGTAATGTACACTGCTGCTTGCATTGCATATGCCAATGAAATGATCTAGCCCTGCAGAAATGTTGCCTACATTTTTTTTTTTAATTTGAAGAATGTAAATGCATTAGAATTTTCACATTTATAAGCATATGATGCATAAATTCCACTTTTCCATAAATACTTAGATTGCAAATTGGCAAAAAATGCAGTATGAAAATCTCACCCTGTAACTGTATTCCTGAAATACTGCAACATCAAAGATAAAACTTTCAAGCAAAAGATCTTTTTTGCTTTTATTGAAGAATGAATTTTTTCAGCATTTATAGAGTAGTGCTCTGGGAGCCGATCTTTGCTGACACAATTCAGTGACTAAATTCCTTGATTTTCCTTACCTAGGTAGCAAAAAGATAGTGTAGACACACTTTACACATACAAAGCAATGAAACAAGGTCCTAATGATAATCAAATTCTCGCTGTAAGTTTGGATCTGTGGAGTTTGTTCCTAAAAAGACACTGTCCCAGCACATAGGAGCATCAGCCCTGCATGTTTGACTGCAAAGATCTCTTGCCCCCGGTCACTGTACCTCATGTCTAGTGAGCTCTGCCGCTGTCAGGAAACATGGTACTTCCGGAAGAGTAGATAAGATTCAGCCTTCAGTCTGCAAAACCCCCTCTGAAGTCAGGATCAATGACTTATTTGGGATTTCACATTTAATGTAGACTGAGAAAGTATTACAGGTTTGATCTCTGAAGTCACTAACGTTCCCTGTTGCAATAACTGAGGGGCATCGCTGCAGTATGGAGCCATTCACACTTACTTGTGCAGGCTCTGTATGGATTTGCTCAGCAAAGTTGTAACAGGCATGTCTGAAGGCAGAATTTGGTACCAGTTGTATCAGAGAATCGTCTGGAAAGTTATTTTACAAAAGACAGTGTAATTATTAAAACACAGACAGATAGTTCTTTGATATACTAAACAAGCTGTCTGCACTTTCTCTGAGGCACTAGACAAGTAAATGAGAGGCCTAAAAATAGATGCCTTGAGGGGGAAGAAAAAAAGGCTCAAACTCTGCAGCGTTCATTCATGGCCTGATTGCTCTCCCCGACCTCCCTGCCCCATTTGTGCCCCAGACTCCACAGAAAACCAGCTCCAGAGTCAGCAGAGAAGAGGTACTTATCACAGCAGCACTACCAGCCAAACCTTTGTATTTTAAGGAAGCAAGGTTGTGGTTTTCTATTATACACCTTATGTTCTAGCATGCTTTATTTAGCCTATAAGTATGAATTACTTCAGCTGATTTCAGTTATTTTAAGATTCTAATATATGCTAAGGTTCCTGCCACTCCTGGTTTCTTGGAGGGTTTTATTCTTCATGCTATGACTTAACACTGGTGCTCAATAGGAATAGAAACAAACAATTGTGTTTCCCTTCAGATTGCAGTCTCTTCTCAATGCTAGTTATATTGCTGGAGACTGCAGAGAGTAGCTGATGTTACTGAACATCATCTTACACATCACTAATAAAGGCTGTGATCAATCCTTGTCCCTTGTATTTTGTGCCATGTAGCTATGTTGTCTTAATATTTTTTTTCTTTTTATTTAATAGTAGGCTTTTCTTCACTTTTCAATCTATTCAAGACTACTCGTGTGTATGTGAATCTCAATTAATTTTAAACCCATGTTCAAAGGAATATTGTATGAAAAATTTCTGAAGTACAGACACATTACTTCAGCTGAAATAAAATAAAATTGTGTTAAAACAGAACTGTGAAGGACCTGGCCTTACCAGGACTCTTCAAAGAGTAAAACGTTGTTCACTTCAAATAAGGAAGTCAGAACTGGTCCCATAGTAATTACTAAGACATCCTAAACAAGTTCATAATCTTCCAAGATTTATGAAAAAAGTAAATTAACCTTCTGGTTATTTGCATATAGTTGTTGGAAGTCCTAATACTTTTTCTGTTTCAGATTGTTTTCAGACATTTTTGTCCTCTTTGTTTTCAGCTGCTGGTTTTTTCCCCCAAAACTCTTGCAGCCCTAAATCAAGTATTTTGTTTCTCATATTAATACTGCCCTCCCTAATACAAGCAGTCATTTTTATATCTAACACAGGAATTAATTTCTGAAAATGCTGTTCAGATGATCACAAATCTGGCAACTGCGCTTATTCAAATCAACATCTCTTGTGCAGAAATTAGTGTGCTCACTCAGGCTTTTATCCATCATACACACTTCTCCTTTCATGTTTCACCCCACAACATTTTTTTCTCAAAAACTGTCTCACCACTGTGGGGACCACCTCCCATTTCTGCCTCAGCACGTGTCATGCCCAAACCTGTGAAGTCATTAAACTGTTGCCTGCCCTGAAATGACATCTACTCCTCCTGCCCTCCCAGTTCCTTCCTCCTGTCTGCCGTGAGCTTTCAGTCTTGATCCTGGGAGACTGAAGAGCAATATATGTACTCCAGCTTAAGATCTGAGAAGATCCTGTGGGTTTCCCTACCTTTTAATCATTTCCTATTCCTGAAGGCCAGGAATCCTTGTGCCAGATTTAGCTCTTGAAAGAGCTGCTTCTATTTCATTTTTTTCCCTTTGGTGTGATATGGAAGAAGCTTACAGCACTTTCTCCACCATTTTCAAAGTTACTGTTTTAAACGTTACTGCTCCCTGTGCTCCTGTTTATCCTTTAAAACATCTCTGGGAGAAGCTCAACAGTTTTTCTGTAAGAGAGGAAATTAATCCATAATCTTTCCTCTGACTGCAACAGTTTCCCTTTTGAGATCCTAATCTCTTTCTCCAACCTATTCCTTCAGGAGGTGGAAGCTTGCAAAGGATAGTCTAGAAATGAGTGACAGCACCAAGGTCTCTATTTACTTCTTTAAGCAGTGTTCCTTAGGTTTTCCTCAGTAGGTACACAGGCATTTAGGTAATTTTTACAACAAATTGAGGAATAAGTCTATTTCTGTCATCAGCAGTTGAATTCAATAGACAGAGCTGCATAAATTCTCTGTAGCTGCAAGAAGATGCCAAGTTTGAAAGATGGGTGAAAGAAAAAGTTGTTTTTTGTTTAAGTAGGAATTAATGTCCTCTGTAGCTTACTGTAGTGATCAGACAAAAAGAATGAACAAATCACATAATGCAGTCAGGTAATCATGCTAATTTAAACTAGCTGAAAGCAGGAATAGTGTGTAGGTTAAATTAATGCTTTTGTTAGATAATGGCATAAGGACAAGACTTTCTGCTTCTGGGAATAATTTTGGTGAGGCTCAGTTCATGACCCCAAGTCTGGAAGAACAGAGCAAGAAAAGAGAACAAATTGTCATCATGTGTCTGGACAGACACCATCAGATTGACTAATAATGTGCTTTTAAGTCTGTTTGTACCTGTTAGAAAAGTTAACAGCTGAATAATTAAACTATCTGCCTGAGCCAGAGGGAGTAGAGAGCACTTAAAATGTAACTGGCCACAGAAATTATTGCAATGTGTATGCAACTGTATGTTGCAATTTTAGTTTGAGATACCTTTTTCCGAGTAAGGTTGGGCCAGATGATCCTTGAGGTCTCTTCCAACCTGGTATTCTATGATTCTATGATACCTCCATAAATGCCAGTGTACCTGTTATAAGTGCAAGTATGCAACCACCTTGATAAGCCTACCAAAACTGTCCTATTAGAAGCATGAACATGAACTTAATTCTTCAAAACATTTAAACCTTGGTCAATACATGACATACTGATCAATACATGACACACTGCTGCTTCTGAGGAACGCAGGCTCCTGGCTTCTCCTTCAAACAGCAGAATAGAGATACCAAAGATAAGAAATCAATTTCCTTCTGTAGGTCAGGTGGACACAAGCTATTGCTATTGTGTTACTATGAATGTGCAACATTGGTTTGCTTGCTTGCCTGTAAATTTCAATATTTTAGTGAGCCACTGTAGGCTTAAATAGTAGTAGTGGTAGTAATAGCAGTGGTAATAATGATAATGTTAATGACAATAATAACAATAACAACAACAACAACAATAATAATAACAAGTTATTAACCTTTTATTTCACTATTTAGTGGGGGAGAAAAAAGTATTTTGCAATTCTACATAAAGTATTTTGTAGCAGGTTATCCACAGGTTATCTCCTGTTTTATACTGTGAGTGTAAACCTTTGCGGAAAAGACTGCCTTTTCTTTCTGTGTTTATATTGTGCTTGACACACTGTTTATGTCAAGAGCAACTAGTAGGTGCTATCATTATGATCATTATAGGGAAAAAACAATTATGCTTGTTCTTCAGATACATTATATTGATACTGATACTTTAAAGAAAAGAAAATACAAGGCAAGGTTCTTATGTTGAATACAGACATGCTGCATTGGTAAAACACTTTTCATATATCATGTTTCCAATGTGGGTATTGTGGCCAACATCTCTTCCAGTTGTCCAAAGATGGGATATCTCTACCCTGGACTGTTTAACAAACATACCTAGTCTGTACCATAATGATACAATAGACTCAATGAACAGAGTCTTTCACAGCTTTTTGTTTGGATATACGGCATGTAGGAGGCAAAAGGATAAAGTATTATTTTTCATATTTTACAGTAAAATGTTGGTTTCTCATATTTCCATTATACTCAGTTTTGTATAGTTGTGATAGCTGTTAGCGATTTGGGGGGTTGATAATTCTATGTCTCCTGGAAGGGTGATAACTAGAAGTATGAACAATCCAGGAGAAAGAAATATTTTTCAGTTTCAAAGCAACTGAAAAGAACTTCTTCAGCAATAAAAAGAAACTAATAGGAATGAAAGCAACTTAGAGTTTAAACACTGTATATCGTGAGGTTAGAATATTAATTGCAAAGCAATTGAAATTTTAATACTAGTTCTAAAATGAGCAGAAGTTAAAGAAGCACAGAATTTGAGTAAAATATTTATATAGATGCTTTCAAACTTTCTGCTAAAATTGATAATTCTTGATGAGCAAATTACTGAGAGGAGGTTTATTGGGTTTGTGCAACGAGTTTATCTAACAACTTGCAAGGTTGGCCAAATGATTTTAATGTAATACAATGTGTTACAATCTAATGCTAAAATCCTCAAATGCCCTCTACTTTAAAAAAGGGAATTTATACCCTATTTGTTTATATCCTGAAACCAAAATAAAGAAAACATTATTTCTTCTTGAAAGCAATATGCACTTGTGGATGTCTTCCAAAATAGATGTGTAATTTAGGGTCCAATTTAGGTTGCAGAAACTCTTTCTTAATAGTGATAAAACCAGAGAATGAAGGACTGGAGGAAAGGAAATAGTCTATTTGAATCTAGAGTTTATAAGACTGCTAATTAGGGAAAAAATAAAAAACAAATGTAAAAAATAAAATCTGCAATAAACTGAGCTTATTTATTATTATTAGCTCCAATGGTGAAAAAATTGCTTTTTTTAATACTATCTTCTATGAGATTGTTATAGCAGTTCAGGCATTCAAAGAAAGAGGGAAAAGAAAAAAAAATCATTAGTTGGGAATTACTGAAATGTTTTTGACAACAAGTCTTATTTCTGTCATGAGAAAGGGCACCAAGATGAGGAATATCTAAATCACAGGAGTGAAGCAGAGAAATGTTTAATGCCCATTTTGCAATAAAGAAGTGTTACTTATTACATTGCTATCTGGTTTTATTTCGCTAGTCCAACTTAATGAACACCACAGTAAACTTCATAACAAATAAAAAAAGAACAATGCCAATATTTCTAGAAATGTTACATAGTTAAATTGGCTGTTGAGATTTACTACAGAAAATAAAAATTAATTTCCCCAGCCTTGTGGATTTAGGATTTAAGAGCCTTCCAGTTCGGTCTAACTTTGGGGCAACAAAAATGTTGAGAAGGTATTGCCCCTGGCTAATAGGACTTCCTTCTAGCAAAAGACTGTGGAAGGAATATAAATCTGAAGATTTATGAAGAAGCGATTAGCAAAGGCAGGGAAGTTTAAAGACTTTGAGAAGTATCTATGCAACTTCCTCTGTAATTTTAAAGGCTGCCTTAAAACAGTATAATTACACCTATATCAGAAAGTATATGAATATTAAAACTTACTTGGAGGGTGTTGTTTTACATTGATACTTTTTATTTTAAAGGCTGGAAGTTCATATTTTATTCCTGCTGCTCAGCCTGTGCAAGGTGACTTTGATAGATCTGACTTGGTTGAAATGGTGTTCATGTTCCATAAGGCATTACAACGTTATAAGAGTTGCTTACTTTGTAATTTAATATTCTCTTCTGATCTCTGTCAGTTGCTCTGTTCAGAGTCAATTAGCAAAAGATTGGAACAGGGCAATGCATGGAAGTTTTTATTAGAATTATGCTAAAAGGTTAGCAAATACAGTGGAGACCTCTTAAATTGCACAGTACCAGTGTACAGTAAATCTATTTCTCCATCAGGTTTTCAAATTAAAAGGTTTCATTAAGTGGAGCATTGATTAACTATATGTTCAACTGGTAAAGAGAAGATTTGTTTCAGTGTATTATTTAAATGTGAACTGAAGTGTTCTTGTAATAAATTTTTAAGACTCTTAATCCTTAACATATTGTGTAGTAAAGTTAAAAAAATAAAATAAGACAATCTTTCATTTAAATTCAAAATTTCATAAACTTTTCTTTTCTTACTATTTAAACATCATGTGCATGGATACAGCAGTTAGCATTTTTACTGCAGAAAAGTATGCTTCACAAAGTCTTGTTAAAAGAGAAGAAAACCCAGCTTCTTATTCTCTACGACTTTCTGAAATTTTTGCTGTCATCTACCTCCTCAGTTCCTAGCCTTAAAAGACAGTAGAGAGCATCTAACGATGTAAAACACAATACTGATTTATTGCTCTTCACCATTTAGGGCCAAATTCTCTATTCAAACCCTGTTGACTTAAAGGGCATTATAATTATCTTGAAGGGCTGGCAAACACTTCTTAAATTGAACATCCCTAGCATATTGTAGAACTATTTCTTTGTCAGGTTTTCGAATTAAGGACTTAATTAAGTGAAACATTGATCAACTCTATACATTCAATTGAAAGAGAACAAATCCATTTAATTGTATCATTTAAAGTTGGTCTTGACCATTTAGAACCCAATTTTCTTCGTAAATTCTGTTGACTAAAGGGGACTTACAGAAATATTAATGACAAAATATGTGACTTCGTGGCTGCTTTTGCACTAAAAAGAAGACTGAAGTGGAAACTGTGGAATGGTAAGTGGGAAAATGTGAGCCCTGCATTAGGGACCCAAGTTTTTAAAAGGACTTGGCCATACACTTCAGTTCTGAGTGCTGTTTCTCCAACACCTCTTAGATCTTAATCAGTCAGTATGTGGATTGAATTGCAGTCTAAAGCTTTGATATTACCATTGCAAGGTATCAGGTGGCAATCTGGTTCCATATAAGCAAGTTGAGTCAGGAAGTAGTTTACTCTTGTCAAAAACCTCTGTCCAACTCTATTTGAGACTGGAAAGGGCTAAGGAGGAGGATTCTGACCGAAGAGAAAAGTCCTGCTTATATATGATTTCCAGGCAATTGGTCTGTAAAATATAATATTACCAGGAGCAGGGGAAAAGTTATTACACTTTTGTTTAAAAGGAAAAAATATAGAAAAATATCTAACACACACACACACACACAGACACACGTAATTCCGGAATTTTATTATTATAAAGAATAGAACAAAAGTCCTAATGAAAAGGAAATTGGATCCTGTGACTGGATGATGGGGTTTTTTGTGTATGTATCAAGGAGTTAGTCTCCTTGACTAGCAATTTATGACTAGCACTGATTGATTATACAAGTAGTTCTGAAATGATGATTGACCAAAACAGAAACTTTCTGCAGAGGCTGTTTCAGGCAATTGTTTGTGGAAGGTTTCTTCTGTTCATGCTGGCCAAAAACAAAAAAGAAAAGAAAACCTTTCCTGGTGCAGGAGACTGTCCTAGGTAAAGCATTACTATTCTGAGTGAGACTCATTTTCTGAGTGAGCCCTTTCAGCTAATGTCCTGTCCCATAAAGCTAGATAACCATTTATAGTAGTTGCATTTGGTTCTTTTATCAGCCAGTAAAGCACTTCTAAAGGTTTCATTCTGTTCATTTAAACATATTACTTATGAATCTTTGGCTATTTCTATATACATAAGATATCTACCAGATTTAAAGCTTCTATAGATCCTTCTCATATTGCTCTAGGAATTGCAAAGAAGGACTGAAACTTCCAAGATGACTAATTTTCCAGGTTGAATATTGTGGCTAACACTGACCTTCTGCTTCCTTTCTTCTCTTCCTGTATTCTTGTTCTATGATCATCTTTCTATTACAGTAAGGCTGCTTTATACATTTCTATAATTGTACACCCTATAATTTTGTTTTATTGGATTCGTAGGTCACCTTCTCTGTATAAATATTGACAAGCTAAGAAATATGTTTCAAAATCACTGATAAAAAGAGAAGGACAAGGAAAAGATGGAAATATCATCCAGAAGACAAAGTAGGATGAAAAGGATCTAGTCTACAATTCACAATTTCTAGACTCCATAAGGTAATTTATCATCCAGTAATGACTTCTTGCTCTTTTTCCAAGCTTTGAGTAAGATGGAAGCTCTTAAATCACCACTAATTAGAACTGGGAGAAAACTATGTTACTGGAAGCAGTATATGGTTCCCTTCCTTTCACCTTTTTTTTTCTCTGCTTTCCAGTAGCATACAACTGAAATGCACTGGTTTGTGAGAATATCACTCAAAAACTGCCTCTGCAATGTCTGGTGTTGCAGTGAAAAGGTTATTTAATTTATTCTAGGCTGTTTGAAAAGCTTAATTTTGCTTCCAGACTTTTGTTCAAGAAAACACTCCCTGGTGAATCTGAATAATGATATGCTGTTCCCCTTTGAGCATAAGACCAAAAGATCTGAGACTGGGTCAGACTCAAGGTTGATCTTGATCTAGACACTGTCCCTGTCAGTGATCAAATGTAGATGCTTAGGAAACAGCATAACAGAGGAAGAACAGATATTCTAAGAAACTCGTACATTTCACGTGTATTTCTAAATACTTATTTTCCTTTCTCTCTTTCTCCCTGTCTCCTTTTTCTCCCCTACTTTCTCTCTAATCCTAGTCTCCCAATTATATTCAGTTTCTGTCACAGTTCTTACTATGGAAAACCACTCCATAAAATGCTTAGAATTCATGGTTGACAGGAATATATTATAATGGGCTTATATAACTAATATAATTCTACACATGAAATCATATTCTAACTTGCATGAGATGCAGACTTGGAAATAACACCTATGTTTAAAGTTCTGTAACACTTTCAGTATTAAATTTTATTTTATGTTTATCATAAACTCACCAAAATTAAACCACATTACCTTAAATGTTCTATATTTAGTTATTTGAAATCCATCCATCAAAACCTGCGCATTTTTTCTAAGAAAGAGATTGAAGGATTTATACATTGTTTACAAAGTATTGCTGCTTAGCTGACAAATTCTAGTTTTCCTGCTTTGTGGCAATGGCTTTAAATTTGGCAGAGATTGGATACATGCCTGGAAGCTGTCCAAGCCTGAAAGGAGTAGGGCTGCATAAGGTGCCTAGCTACAACTGTGTCTTGAGACATGGGACTACGCAGAGTATGTGTTTGTACTAATGCTAATTTGGGAACACCTGCCATCATCCAGCAGATTATGTCTTTTGCTGTACTCAATTTTTCCTGATTTTCTCACTTCCTAAAATTGCTTTATGCATGTTTCAAAAAACTGTAGAGGTCTGTTAAAGTTTGCCAATGAAATTCTCTGAAAATGGTGTTTGCTTTACATTGCAGAATTTGGCGAAGGACTTTGCTTCCAAATATGAATCTGGCTTGCAGATACTGTGATAGAAGATAACATTTGTAAAGACAACTAGGAGAGCTACTGTGCTGGCATTGATCAGTGTGTGTGCGGAATGGGGAAGAAGAGAGTGGTAAACAAAGGAGAGCTATGCAGCCTGGAAAGGAAGAATAAAACAGCCTGTCACTGAGGGAGTAAGGACTGGACAAGAGGTAGCAAAAGAGTGTTCCATGGGTAAGTAGGGAGAGGAGAAAGCCAGAGCAGAAGGGAGTAAGTATGGGGGAGAATCAGAGCAAAAAGGCTGGGAAAAGAGAAAGGGCAGGGCAGAGATGGTTGGGCAGAACAAGAAGGTAAGGGACAAAATGAGGTGGATGCACCCTGGAAAGTCTGTAAAAAGACTGTTGTGAAGACAAATTGATTAATGTTTGATAAGTACCAGCTATTCTGGTAATGAAACTCATTAAAAAATCAAGAAAGATGTCAATAATCATGTTTTCAATGCAGAGTTCAGATAGCGTATGGTAAATAAACTCTAGGGCCACATGTTGAATGACAAGAGAAAAGACAAATATTGAAAAATTGTCTAAGGTATAAGCATTTGCCTAATGTGCCCTGAGTGACGCAGGTGTCCTGTGGAAAAACTAAAGATCGTATCATAAAAATTGAAGATTGTATCATAAAGTATGCTTACAAGGGTTAGCAAATAAAGTTTGCATGGGCAATCTTAATTCTGGCATTTCCTAAATTTGAGTGATTGACTTTGCAATCCTAGTGTTCTTACTGGTAGTAAAATTAGAAAACAGTTAAGATGGATTAAACATAGAATCAACAAAACCTTAGCTGCAAGTGCTTCTGCTTCCCATATGGTTTAAAGCCATTGGTATACCTAGCTAAAACAAGGAAAGATATTGCTTTATTCCTTAGATGTAAAACATTGATATTGTAAAAATAAGCACAACATCAGATGTTCTACTGAAGATGTAATTACTGTCTGAAGTTTTAAATGTCTTGCAGCATCTCACATTTCTGTGCAGTAACTCAAGAAATAATAGCATTGCACTCAGTTTGCTTCACTGCCTTCAGAAATCTGTATTTCATGCTGCAGAGTTAAACTGTCATTAATTTGCTTCACATCATGTAACGGCACTTCAGGAAGAATAATACAAACTTGATCTGACATTCTTATTCACTTTTCCAGCACATTCCCTATTTCTAGTTTTTATAGTCCTCCGGGCTCCCGTTCTACAGGATACTCCTTCTTATACCACTTCTCTGTCTCTTACAGCTTTCAACCTGGCTTCCTTAAGTCATTTAAATAATGGGTTTATAGGGGAAGTTAGCTAAGTTTCCATCTCATTCTCAGGTTCTGATTTTACCCTCTGTTTCCTTTCTTTCTTGAAGAAAACACCCCCCTTCTTAAGAATAGCAATGAAAAATGGAGTTTCAAAGACAAGAATTTACAATAACCTCCAAGACATTATGTAAGTTTATGTTGTAACTAAATAGGGAACTCAGTTTTTTAACTGCTACAACAGTGAAGTATAAAAGACAAAAAAGGCTCTTTGAACAATGTGATTTTGAAGCTTTGTTTGTAACTTTGAACTAAGGGAAGCAACTAGATGGATTTAGAGATGAAGAACTTTTCACCTTATTTCTTAAATTTCAGATAAGTTTCCAAGTTACTCCCTAAATAAGCCCATAAAACAACTTGTAAACAACATATTCATGAAACATATTTTCTTGTCTATCTTTTACAGTAGTACATTTTCCAGTATGCATTATTTAACGTAGTGTGAATATTTTACCATATTTTCAAACACATCACTAAAAATTGACTGCTATCTCTCAATAAGTAACAGAACTCCTTGTAATTTCAATTCTTACATGCCAAAATGTCCTTTCATCTTAGTTAAGTGAATTATGTATTTGAAAATACAACTCAGCAGTCCAGCTGTTCATTTCTATTGCCTCCAAGAAATCTGGTTGTCTAACTCCACCTATCTACTTGGTTTTAATTCTCGTTCTGCAAAAAGAGACATGAGTCAGAGACATAGGAGATGGATATATCTTTTTCATAATGAACTAGTTATTAAATTTCTATGGCCTAGGAAACATTTTGAGCAAAACATTTAAAAGGAAATCCCCTTAGGCTTCGGAAAGAAAAAAAAACCCCTTAAGTGTGTTGCAAATTAGACTATTTTTAGTGATAAAGTGTTGTATATCATTCCACTAACTAAAAGTAAAATGAAGAGGCTTACTTAAGGATGCTTCAAAGTAAAATGTATAAGCAATATGCACAGGAAAATAATATGATAAAACAATCAGTAATATAAACTTTTAGAAAAGTAAGAATGGGTCCAAAAAGGTAACTGAAGTAGTGAAGTAATTTTAATTGAAATATTGGTCTGATATGACAAACTTGATAACTGCAATAATTACATGTTGTACGCACTTCTGTAGTATATATTGGTGAATGTCTTACCAGTGGAAATTTCTGTGTTAATAGGGATCAACAGAATGAAATTAAGATGGGAAGGAAAAGAAAATAAAGAAGAGTTAAAATCAGTATTTGTATAGTGAAAGTCAACAACAATAAGTGGACTATAATACACTCATGAAATTAGCACTAGGCAAAACCTAGTAGATGTGGCATCTTGTAGAAATGAAAATTTCTGCTGGATGTATCCATTAAACAAGCAAACAAAAATGTTGAAAAGTGAAAACATACTCAAAAGCAGGTGTTGGTTTTCTGTGGTTTTTTTTATAGCCAAGAAATATATCCATTGGGACTTTTTTGCTGTATGAAGAAAGTTAATAAAAATAAAGAAAAGGTACTACCTGTGGGTTGTCTCTTTTTCTTTTCCTAACAGGAGGTAATGAAGAGACAACCAATGAAACTGAGTATCAACAAACTGAAAATGGCTATGTGAGAAAGACAGAACACACGCTTATGGCAAGAATTACGTGATATGGCTGCCTGGTCATCTGTGCTAACAGGCTTTAGATTCTAAGAGGTCTCTTTCAGTTGAGTTTTTTTACGCAGTTAATTAAATACACATTTGGAGGACAGAGTTAATAAAGTTCTTTTCAGTAAACAGATTAGAAAAACAATAATGACAGTATTGAACCATACAATTTTTTTTTTAAGTTTCCGTCATCCCCTAGATATAGGTCTGGCTCCTACAGTCAAATAGAATTAACATTGTTGCATAAATGGCTGTGGTAGTTTAAATGAAGTAAGTGCAGATATGAGAAGCTAGAAGATAGGAAGGAAAAGAGGAGAGGGATGGGCAAGGTGGTACTAAAAGGAGAAAGAAATAGGAAGAAGACCAGAATAAATAATAAAAAGCAAAGAGAAATCAGATAAAGGAAGGAAGGAAGAAGAAAGACAAGAAGATCAAAACAGCAAAGAAGAATAAATTTGTGTCTTGTATATACAAAGAAAATCTGTAGAGAGAGTGGTATAGCAAAAACAGAGCCTGTTAACAAAGCAATGAACCAATCAGAAATCAAGGTGTTTTGTCTGGGTTTTTTTTTGGGGGGGGAGGGGCAGGTATGATGCATTCCAATGTGTAAGAAAAGTACAGGTTTAACTTATTGAGGGTTACTCAATTCAGAAGCAGTATTCAGACTGCCTTACAAAGGAGCCAGCTACATAAACTATTGATGGATATATGCATTGGAGGAGATTAAGACTTTTAAATGTAATCTACTGAATTCTTTAGATACAGCACTTAACTCTATTTCAGCAGCATTACTAATTGAATTGTGGTGTTCTTGAACTGATTTTACTCTGCAGTTTGAATACTGCATATTGTGTCAATCCCTTAGGGCAATCATAGTATTATTTGTTCATGTCACTGAACAAGAATAAAAGAAGAACAAGAGAAACAAAGATGGGCATCCTTTTTGAGGTCCTATCATCCCTGGTAGAGCAAAGAACTGTGAAAGGAAATAAACTGCATCTCCAAAGATGCACACGTTATTGAGAAAAAGGTGCACATGATTATTCCATTCAAAAGTGTCCAAGCAGATGAGTGCAGAGCTATCAGCAAGTAACACTCAAAAGAACACATCATGGTAATAAAAAGGAAGCTATTTGTTGACAGAACTACTATAAAAAGGATGTCATTGAGTCCTGACAAGGATATAAAAAAACATCAGTGACATTTTCAGTAACCGGTTTAAAAGGTAACTAAAATCACAGCTAGTGCTGATTGTATTTATAAACAATATACAGTCAAATGCCTCTGAGAGATGTTTTGAAGGACAAGTGATGAAATATTATGTTTGGGAATGTAACTGTCTGCCTTTTTGCCTTAAGTCAACTCCTTGACAGAGGGTCATTGGTCTGTTTCCAAAGCCAGCAAGTTTAGTGTAGCAAAAGCTATGGGACTTATGTTATAAGAGAGATTTAAGTATGAAAATCAAGTGTGTTTAGTAGTTAGAACTGTAGTGTAGCTCAGTATCAGGGCTGTGCCTATATGCACACCCAGTGCATCAAGTCATTAATTCCCTAGGTGGTCCAGGAATGTCCCAATGATTCTGTGCACAGATGTGACAATGGACTGGTTTGAAATAGCAGACAGATCTGAAACGAAGTGATTGACTGAACTCCAAACCACATACAAAATGAAGTATTTCACTGATTGTTTCAAGAAGCCCTCCAGCTGGGAATTTTGAAGAGCTCTAGAGAATCTCCCAAGATAGCTTCCTGCTGTTCATGGGCCAGTTTGTATGCTTAAATGCACTGATTAGAAACCTGGGTGGAGAATCTGGCCATTCCTTCTGGATACTCTGCTAGTCATTTCCTCCTGTAAAATTGATCAAATTGTACATAAATAAGACCCATGTAATTAACCAATAGAAAACTCTTTCTGAAGATGCAGTAAAGGTCACATCTTTTCTAGATAGTTAAGGGGTATTTAAGAGGTGTTTTGTATTTAGTTCAGATAATCAATAGCAATGAATCATGCATGTGCTGGAGTAGTCATGAAGGACTATGGGCCAGATGGATTATAAGAATGGAGCAGAAGAGCAGCTTAGGGAGTGTCACCCAAACCAGATGAAGATGCCACTGCAAGAACCCTTGTGATACAGACTGCTATCATGATCTGGACACTAATCAACCATCCTGTTCAAGAAAATTCATTTTACACAAGACCATTAACCGATGCCAAGATCTTAAGAATTTTTTTTCATTTTAACAATCACTATTTGTGAATGTCTGTCCAACATCAGTGTGAAACAAGTAGAATTGTGAAGAGTATGATACTATCACAGCTTACTCAATTATTTCAATTGTGCAAGTCCTTGAAGAGTCATCCTCTTCACTGTCATGTTGGAGTGTCTTCCAATCACAGGTAATGAACATCTCCCTGGGGCTTGTTGTTCTAAGGCTTTACCATCCCAGAAAGTCTGATTTATCACTGCTGCACAAAAAGGATCTAGGAGGAACATACTGTTACTTTCAGGCATCCCTACTCAGATGAGGAAGTGCTGCAGCTATTTCAGGAGGATTACATCAGCATAGGACAAGAACATACAGTATCTTAACAACTCTTTGTCCTAAACCTAGACCTTAGACCTACACCTAAACATTAGACATGGAACATATCTGATGATCAGTCCCAGCTGTCTTTTTCACTGCTTCAGATTTAGCTTCAATATTTTTTGGTGATTGCTCCCTTAATGGCTGGGAGATGAGAAAATCTATGTGTGCCTTCCTACTTCACCTTATTTAGACAACTCAGGTAAACAAGATTTATATACTGTAATGTTTTATTCTTTTCTCTGCTGGAGAGTATTTTTTTCTCTGCATTCCCTGCAAAATAGTTGTAATGACTTGAATAATAAAGTTGTTAGTTTTTTGGGGAGATAAAACAGGTTACTATATATAGAATTATTTATAAATGTATTATCTCTGTTCTCAACAATTATAATGGTTATTGTATGATTACAGTTTTGTTTGGATGGTCTGAACCAGCTGAACCATTTAATTTATCTGCCATTACAGGTTCTTTGAAATGTTATTTTCACTTTTCAACCTTCTGGTGTAGTTACAACCAGTAGCTCTATGAACTTCACTAGAAAGGATGTATTTCATACTTAACTTTAATCCCTGCTCCCAACTGGTAATGTTGATATTTAAGTATTAAAGTATTGATATTAAAAATATCTTGCACTTTCTTTTTAAGGCAGAGTTATTCCATGCTATCCTACAGAAAATTGTCTTTCTTTTCTGTAGTGAAAGGGGAAGCTCTGAACTGGTTATTTATCCAACTGTTACTATCCACCTCAGTGTTCACTGCTTTTAATAGTCACAGAAAAAGAGAACTGGAAAAGACCTCACAAGGTCTTCTGGTCTATTCTCCTTTCCCAGACAGTATTAACTGCACCGAAACAGATCCTGAAAAGTCTATCAAACTAAAAACTCTGCTGTGGTGGACATGCACAAACTCCCCAGCAATCTATTCCAGCATATAAATCCGTTACATCCCTAATATTTTCTTCTCTGATGCCAAGCCTACATTTCCCTTGCTAGAGACTAAATTTATTTTATGTCCTATCCACAACAGAAGTGGAGAAGAGTTTATTCCCTTCAGTGATTGTTTCATATATGGTTAGTGAAGTATTTAGGATGAAAGGTGACATATCATAATAACATCTCTCCTTTATAAATATTTCCTGCTAGTACAGAAATACTTGATATTGTGTTCATTTATTTCACTCATCTAGTTTAAATTATATGTAGTTAAATCCAGTGAAGGAGCGTAACTAAGAAAAACAGACAACAAACGTACATAAGGTATATAATTTGTATCCAACCCTTTAGCAGCAGTCTCATAATTATTCTCAATCAGATTTGTAAATTAGATGTTTTTCTGTATAGCTCAATAGAAAAGATAAGGGCACATCTGGTCAGGACAAAAATCCCACAGTCAGAAATAGAAAAGTCAGAGACCATCCTTTATGTTGTTTAAGGCAGGGTTCAATTCCAGGTGACCAAAAGAATATTTTAACCACTAAATTATTGTTCTTCTGAGGTGTGGGTCCCTTTCAGTCTGCAGTTTCATGATAGAGTTAATGATGAATATGTACCCTCCATCTTTCCTGTTTGTGCAATTTATATCTAGCACAAAGTAATCACATATCGTCACGCTAAGCACTGGAAAGCCTCTCTACTCTATTGCAAGTAAATGCCCTAAATACCAGAGAGTAGAATTCCTTTCCCCCCTCAAACACATCCTTTTTCTTCCTTCCTCTGTCTTACTGGATGTTAGTTACATATCTAAATTAAAGAGCTCCCACTGGAGGGTCTGAGAAAAACACGAAGCAAACTTTACAACCCAGTGGGAGCAGGCTACGAAAGGTAGAAAACTGAGTTAAAATCCAGTCTTTAAAGCTGATAGGAGATCCATGAACCTAGATATTTCCTTCAAAAAGTTAGTGCTGTAATTAGAAGGCAAAGTGAAAGTATCACAGTTGTCCCATTTCTCTGTGTGAAAAGGCAAAAAGGCTGTCATGTTCAGCTCTTGAAAAGCCTTGCAAAGATTTTCAAAGCCCTTCACAATCATCTCTATAAAAATTATTGCAGAAGTCCACAACATTAAAAATGGACAAATTAGCCACTTCTTCAATATTACGTAAGAGCTATCTTAAAAATACATTAAGACTGTGAATGGTAAACATGAAGTGAGACAGGAAATCAAAGAGGCCAGGAAAACTAATGAGAAAATGAGCTATTTCTGTTATCATACTTGTCTGAATCGTTTATTTGATATTAATGCTAGGCAACTGGGCATCCTGAAAGGGTGAAGTTATATCCTTTCTTTTTGCTCTAAGAGCTGCCCTCCCCTGGGACTCCAGGTTCAACCATATCACCACTGTTACTTGGCTTCCCTTCTTGTTGGAGGAAAATTGATACCAGGTCCTTGCTTGAAGCGAAGTCACTGGGTAGACCTCCCTTGGTCAGGGGACTAGGAGATGTTAACTGGGCTAATTCAGTGAAAGCTAGGTTGCCCATTCACCTACAATGCAGTTTTATATACACAGAAACTCTGTGTGCAGAAATCCATATAATTTTTCATAAAACTTAAGTAAGACTCAGTGACTTACAATGCCAAGGGCAGAACAGTAATAGATGCTGATACTTAAAATGGAATCTTTATCTCCCGTTTAAGGAACTCATATAGGGGAAGTAGAGCATGAATGTCAGTACTTCAGGGAGAGATGGGTAAAATCAGGCAGACAATTAGGCATATTTAATAAATAAATGGCATCCATTTCCATCTGGAAAAAAAAAACCCAAAACAAACAAAAAACCAAATCTGTTAATAACAACATAAAAATACAGGCTAGGGTTTTTAGAAGTAACAAAATATTCAGGTTGCAAGATGCCTGATGTTCAGATGGTGAATATACAGCATGTTCCACAAAGCAGGCATGCAAAACTTTTGCTGCAAATAATTAGTAACTTTTTCTGATTCCTATTCTCTGTGCGTTTATTCTCACTGTTATTTGGTTTTCCAGACAGCTGCATACTTACTTTGCAATTAGAATTTAGAAAGACAATGTTATTAAGGTGTTCTGTGAGAGGAAATGAAATGAACGCTTATAGCATTTTCTGAAACATTTTAAAAAGTCTGGCACAGCTGACATGGTTATATTGTTTCTGATTATAGATCAGCCATGAGTAAGCAACATCTCAAGGTCCTCTGAATTATCCTGCATGGTCCGGAGTGCACAGACCAAACGGAAACACCTTGCTCCAAAAACACTCTTGTGCTATAACACCAGCTCTTATGCAAGTCCCCCAGGGCAAACAGAGACAGTGAACTTTGTATGTAACCTCCAGACCAGGGCTGCATCTACTGAGAAAGGCTACAAATAAAATGCTACAGCCCTTCATACATTAGTGTTTCAAATTCACAATATTTTTGTGATGAGACTATTTTTTAAATGAATATACTATTCACAGGACAAAATCAGGTTAACTTCCACTGTGAAAACATTTTGCTGTAAGTGTTGAAAATATCTGAACAGTGAAAAAGAAGTTAAACTTAATTGCTAAATAATTATCACATGAGCTATTGCACTGTCTGCATTCTTGATTTTCCACTGAAATAATTTAAAAGACACCATTTAAAAATTAATAATTTGATGACACCACCACAAAAATTTGGATACTGAACTTGATTTTTTACAATCCAAGAACAAAGTAAATAATTAGGGTCCAAAATTATTGTGAAAAGTGGTAGTAAATTTCATATAAGCTGTTGATTTGTTTATCTTGCAAAACATATACAACATAACTGTTACAGAGTCTGAGAGTCTCTCAAGACATTAAAGAGTCCTGCAAACTGCACTTCTGGAGTCCAAGGACAAATGGGCCACCAGGAGAAGAAGTCACTGAAGTGTCTGTGGAGTACTGTTCTGAATAAATGGCATGACAATGGATATGCTTCTGGCTCTTCTTTGTCTTTCCTGAACTCTGCTTTGTTAAAACACATTTTACAGCAACAAACAAGCAAAGCTGTGGCTCTTGAGCGGTTAAAAAAACCCCACCCATCCCAAACCCCCGATGGCTGGAAGAAGTATATATGCATCTTCTAAAATACTGGTGGGTCCTGGAGTTTATTTTCTTTGCATACTGTTTGTTTATGCACAGTCTAGATAAAAAGCAAAGATGATGTTTCTGTCATCATGGCAGGCACAGAATCATTCTGAGGCCTTGGACAAGTTGATGAAGTACTTTGGCTCTATTTCTCTTCTGACAAATATAGTCCATATATAGCAATATATGATAGGATAAACTAAATAATAGTTTCAAAATTAAATTTCTGGGAGAAAATCCTCTTTTAAGAATGCGCAGGCATATAGCAAAGTGATTTAGGAAATGAATATGATAGAGAGATATTTCAAGCAAGGACTCAAGTTTTATTTAAAGAACCTGAACATTATTTTAAATAGAGCTAATATAATCAAATGATGTTTGCAAAATGTTCTGAATACTATGGTCTTCGTTACCAGTAATCTATTTCTTGGACTTCTGGTTCCACGCATATGAAAACCTTCTTCATATTTACACTTATTGATAGGTACACTGCCCAAAATCTAGAAAAAAATAATTCCTGAAAAAGCCAAGAGAAGTTGTTTGCTTGAGGGGTGTGTGTGTGTGTTTATTTTTTCTAACAGGAGCATTTGTCCACATTTCTTGAACTGACAAGAAAAAATGGTGTCTGGTTTTAGTAGCCAGTGGAAGAGTGACTGCTTATCTGCCAGGCACAAAAGGGCCCTATGACCTGGCAGGCACATTGCCATCACACCTGGGACCATGCCTCCACCTCAGAGCAGGTGAGCCCCATCCTCAGGGGTTCCACCCTTCCTTTTTCTGCAGAAGTGGTTTTAGTTGACTTTGGGTTGGACAAATGCATTCCTGTACTTTGATTTACTGCAGTTGACTTTGCTGAACTGAAATCTCTAAATGTGCATTTTTATATGAAGCAGACAACTCCTGCACCACGTGTGGATAAAAATGGTAATTAAAGAGCAAAGTTGTCTATAAAGGGCATTTATCTTTGTGGCGGTGTGCTCCCCCCCCCCCAGCTCCCCAGCTTCCTGCACAAGCAGTAACCATCAGTGGGAGTCATCCTGATAGCTGCATCCAGTTATCCTGGACCTTGAGGACAAATGGCAACAAAGTAGCCAAGGGCTGCTTTGACGCAAGGATCTAAACCTCTTGCTGATATGCAAATATGACCATAAGTCAATCATCTTACTCCTTAAATAGTGGACAGCCCAGGGCCCTTTGAGCTCTCCTGCACGGCAGCGGGCTGCATGCCAGGATCTCCCCTTGAGCAGGGACGCCTCTCAAGGTTACTCCTCGAGGTTGAGAGATTCCTTGCCGCAACAGATCCTCGGTAAGTGACTAACAGCATGCTAAACTTTGAAATCTTAGCTAAGTGATATAAAGGATTGACTGCGCACATATAATCCTTTAGATATAAACCGTTGACCAAGTCTGGGACTAGGACTGGATCTAGCCGCACCTAGACTCCTCTCTGAGAAGGAGTTTAGAAAGCAAGGGGATCCTTTCCGAACCTCATGACTCAACGGGAGGGTCTCCCTGACAGTTTTGTCTGACCCTGTCCTCTATGCAGTAAATAATCAAGTGTGCCTCGCCATCGAATCTTGTTAAAACACTGTCGCATTGAACTTTGTTAACTCCCTATTTTGTATCAATAAACTATATTTTTACTTCTCTCTTACGAGTGAAGTGCACTCTCACTCCATCCGCGACAATCTTCTTAAGTGGTCTTCTGAATATCGTCTGCTTTCTCACACTGGCCGAATGGCACAAATGAATGTCTTTCTAGCAAAGGTAATGTCACACTTAAATAAGGTTTCTAAGTATCTTTGAAAGTTTTGGAGATTTTCAAAACCTAGAAAATCTTTTAAAGAAATGGATCAAGAGACTGTCCTGATTATTCAGGATACTTAAAATATCACAGTTAAGGTAATATTCCAAGAAATTTTGGCATATAATCTTAAATTAAATCACATGGCAGCATAATACTCTGATAATCTTGGGTTTACATGTAATTTGTGAGGTAATTACAGTGTTGGTAATTACAGGTAATTAGGGTTTGGTGTTTTCTTGGTTTTGGGGGGCTTTTTGGTTTGTTTTTTTTCCCCCTTTGGTTTTTTGGTTGTTTCCCCCCCTCCCCCCCCCCCCCCCGACAGCTATTTCTGTCTTCCTCAGCCTAGATCTTTTAGTGGGTGTGGGTATCTCTGTCACAGAACCTAAGGAATACTATTTATGCCTTCCTAGCTGCAGAATCCCTCATATGGATGATAGCTGGGGTGGAATATGAGTAAATTACAGCATCTTTTGAGAGCTTGATGAATTTACTGAAAGCTAAAAATGCACAGGTTTAAAAATATGACTTTTGCCTCCACCTATTAATATCTTCAGTATATTTTCCACAATACAGCTGAGATAGATAGACACAATAACAGAACTTATGAACTTTGTTTATTACAATTCATTTTTCATCAATCAAATGCTATTTTCATAGTCTCATAAAAATTCAATCAATGAACATTCTTTTTTTCACTTTATTCTTCAACATAAGGCAACTATTGGAGGTATATTATTAAATGCAAACTTTTTTTTTTTAAACTCAAATATCTGCTGAAATTTTTTTAAAAAACCCTTATTTTAACATATGAGAAAATGATTCTTCATTCTCAAAAATGGCTGAACTACTTCTTCTCCAACACACATGAGGCAATTTCCTTTCAAACAGAGCAGGAGCTTGGTATATTTTAAAAGAAAAGGTAAAAGTTGCATAAGATTAGAAGCCACTGAAAAGTGATTATTGGAACGAGAACATGTATGCAATCTCAACTACAGATGTTGCTGCTGATCCTGCATAGGAAATCACATGGAATTGTTGAATCAGAGAAAAAAAATTAACTTGCTCCTTGTCAATGAAAACAGATTGCAAAATATGCAACTGCGTTTCTCTTTAGTTTTGTTCATATTTTGCAAAAAAAGTTCTTAGAGTAGAGAAAGTAACAGCACTGAACATTCTTCAGTGAGCATGATCATATGTAATGTGAAATTCTAAATCTGTATCTGAATCCTACCTGGCATGCACATGCACAGTGTGTGTAAAAGTAAAAGGGAAGGAATTTTCTAGACACACTGTCCCTTTTCAATATCAGCAAATAGTATTAAATGCTTTGGGCCATCTCTTTAAGAAAGGACTTTATAAGGCTCACTAATCTCTATAGTACTCTTTCTATTCCAAGACTGAGCTGGTCACCACTAAAGAGTTGAGCTTGGCAGGCACAAGACACAGATGATATGCTTTGAATTTTTTTCTAGCAGTGGCATCTGGGTCTTGTGTTGCCTTTCTGGCTGATTCTGCTTTCAGCTGTTATGACAGATACAAACGGATATGGGTTGCTGAGAGATTATATCATTCGAAGAACACATTTTCAGATCTTGCTCTATATGTTTTGCTATAACATGTTCAAATAAGGGGTTTTCTGTAGATGTTCTAGAATAACTACATCAGATGGTTTCCATTCCCTCTCCTACCTATGACTATATTACTGTTTTCTGCAAAAGTATTCATGTTGGTTGCTCTCAGTTCTTTTTCTAGTAATATTTTTCATTTCCTCTAAATTTCTTCTTGAATTAACAAGTCTGGTCACTAAAATAATTTGGCTTGTACTTTTATGTGGGGTTTTATTTGGTTTTGTATTTCGGTTTGGGTTTATTTTTCCTGTGGGTGTATAACCATAGTTTAGAAAATTATTTGAAAATAAATATAAATGAAAATTACTTCTACTTTAAAATGAACCTCTTAAAATGCATATATCTTTCTTCTACTGGATCAAAACAATTTTGATAGACAACTGACAATGAATTCCACTAATACATAAAGGATGTGATTTCCCTCCATGTAACTGACACAGTTGTTATTCACTTCCCACTATTAGTAGTGTTGTTAGTCAGATCCTACTATTAGTAATGCATGCACGCAGAATATCAGGGCTATCTAATACAAAAAATGACCATTGGCAAGGCCTCTATATGTATTTTATTCAGTTTCATACTTACTGCTACAAAATTTTGTACTTCCAAAGCATGATTTTTGATATGCCTCTGTCCAGGTGCTGAAAATCAGGTCAGGAGTCCAAAGTGTACCTAAACGGCTGAGTTAAAATTGACAACTGGAACCAAAGTTATTTAAGCCAAAATAGGCTGCTAGGTCATCAATGGTGAATTACAGAAAAGACCTAAGTGCTAAGGACTATATCCCTTTTAAGGAAAAAGGATGTCTATAACGAAAGCTGAATCACTGACACAGTGCAGTGTGCCAAAAATTATGACAGCTATGAAGTCCCTTATCAAGAACTGCAGGAAGCTGTCATTTTCCCGTGCACTTGTGGATGTCTCTGGAGTTGCCATAGCTCAGGCTTTGCACCAACCTGCCTTTTCCTCTGTGGTGGGTTGGCCCCAACTGGTAGCCAAACTCCCACCCAGCCACTTGCTCACTGGCTGCCCTCAGAAAGTTTGGGGGAGAAAATAGAAAGAGCAGGAGCAAGAAAGCTCAGGGATCAAGACAAAAAATAGGAGATCAATTACCTGATTTTTGGAAATTAATCAAATTTATTGATAATTAATATATATATTTAATTACTTATTTGGGTATGGGGGAAAAAAGATACAAACATTAAAACATAGGGAAAACACCTTTTCTCCCCCTTTCCCAGGCTCAACTTCACTCCTTCACTCCAGACTCTTCTCCTTTCCAGTTATTATCATGGCAGGTTATGCTCAGTCCCTTCAGAGAGGCAATGAACAGTGCAGGACAGGAGGGTATTAAGGTCAGAACATAGCAGTTTCTCTCTTCCACTCCTCACACTTTTCATCTGCTCTGGCAAGGGCTTTCCATTGGTGGCAGTTCTTTCAGGAATATCAATCTGCTCTGGTGCAAGTCTTCCACAGGCTGCAAAGAATAGCTACTCCACCATGGAACACCTCCTCCCCCTCCTCCTCCTCTGACCTTTTCATTCCCTCTGCTGTTTTTCACTCCTTTTTGTTCCCTTCTCTCCTTGTGGCACTTTCTGCCCTTAAATATGTTTTCACAGAGGTGGTACCAGCTTGGCTGATGGACTCAGCTGTGTCCTGTGGGGGTCCATTTTGAAGCCAGCTGGAACCATCTGTGTCCAGCGAAGGGCAGCCCACAGCCTCTTCTCACAGAGGCCACCCCTGCAGCCCCCTCTTACCAACACCTTGACACCTGCATCCAATACACCCTCCAAACCCCTTTTTTTCCCCTATGCTCACACCATGAAGAAGAGGACAGGCACCATGATCTTGCTAGCACTGACTTTTATCTGCATATCAATATAATTTTTATAATCATTCTGTTTATTATTCAATGGAAATTATTGTGTATCTTTTTTCTTATCTGAATGGAGAATCAATTATTTTTTCATTCAAATGCTCTCACAAGAAGCAGCAGGGTTGGTGACACTGAAGATTCAGTTCTAGTTGAAGTGGTGGAATATCTATACAGCTTTGAAAAACAGATCCCTTACTGAAATCTTTAAACTAGATATTCATAACCTACTTTTTAAAATCCTGGGAATCTGATAGTATTAAAGGCAACAGCTGAACAGTGTGTCTTAAATGTAACTGTGTGACTACAGAAGTATTTGTGAACATCCTCTTGGATAAATACCTCATCAGTATTAATTCTGCCTTTGTTCAGCTAATTAGTAAAAGTTCTAGATGGATAAGATTTATTCTTAGCAATATAGAATTCATTAATATTATTACTTTCTATAAGAATTTTAACATTTCATGGAAATATTAGGTAATGATCTATATAAGATATTGCTTTATATTTAGATGTATATATCTATATAAATTGTATCTATATAAATTGTTCCTTCCAGGCAGATTATTAAATTGTTGCTCCTTTCATTTAGTTTAATTTTAGCAAGTAAATATGTAGAAATTGACCATATGTAGTAAGGGAATGATCACGCTATATAATATGCTGCCTCTACTGCCCTAGTTAGATGCAACCCCCCCAGTTTTCTGCTAGCTGTGACAGGGCTTATGGGAAGTAACTCAGAAAACCTATTTCTCTTGCATTTTTAAATGTTGCACCCATTTAAATAAAAGACAATATATGTCAAAGTATGTAACATGGTAATGCAGTGAATTATACTGCTATGCCACCTACAGCCACATGTATGCATTTCTGTCAGAAAAGTTATTTCCTTAAGTAAAAATAATCACACAAAAACAATCTAATCTAAACATGCAGCATCTTCTCCTATGTGTGTTCCCTATTTTCCATGCAAACATAGCACTGCTCAAATCGTACTGAGCTCTCAATGGTTTATAAAGGAAAATGCATTGATTGGTTTGATTAGCTTTTTAATCACAAAGACCTGAAAGAAAAAAAGCTAAATATACTACAGACTGGTTGTATGTTGTTTCTATGTAATGAATAATGTTTTAAGACTTTCATGTTGCTGTCTTAAAATTGGTTAGCTTTCCTCATTTACCTTGTATATAAGGTTGATAGAAATAATATTTTTAAAACTACAAACATGTATATCCTCTGTACCATGCACACTGTAAATGAAACTATCATGTCTAACTAAACATTTGCAGTAGCTGATATATCAGTGTTTTTTATGTTTACCATCCTTTCCCTGTTGGATATAACATTGAATGTTATGTAAATGATTTACTATAGAAATTTTGTAGCTGACTACTTTTAAGACATTTTCTCCTCTTAAAATATAATTGCCTGAAGGAAAATGCAGTCCAGAATAATATAAACTAAAAGCAATGTGCCTTATAATTTCACAAAGATGGTCAGCCTTTACCTAGCAACAAAACAGAGCTCTAACCATCCTAGCATTACTGCCTGTTGTGATTCTCATGAGCTGCTGCTAGTGCTGCAATTTCTCTTCCTCAAATGCCTTGCAAAACATTCTCAGTTGTCAAAGTACAGTTCCTTAAAAATACATTCGCTTCCCTTTACAGAAAATGTGTATCTGAATATGAAATATTTAAAATGTTTCAGGTAGTGGGATTTACAAAAGAATAATTTGTTATCTGGAATAGACTCAATTTACAGTACTGTGAAGACGCAACCCTCAACCAAAGTAGGGCTTGGTGTTTCTGATTTTCATTTTGTTAAAATTGCCAGGGTGTATTTTCATAGCATGCTGTAAAAATACAATTTTTTTCTCTTTCCCTCCTCCCCCCCCCCCCCGCCTTCTCTCTCTTTCTCCTCCTTACTACTTTTCATTGCTTGTATTATACTTCAGAGTACAAGGAAATAGATAATAATCAATCTGATAAAGGACTACCTTTTTAACTCAATGGCATGGAGCATGAGAGCATTCTTAATACTCCCTACTTACAATACAGAATTAGAATTGCTGTGTAAGGAAATCCTGAATCTGGACATCAAAGAGGGAAGGCTGATAGCTTTAGGGAAATGTCAGTGTATCAGTGATGTACTTAAAAGAAGATAGGGTACCAGACCTGTGTCTAAGGTCTGGTCTGGAATCCAGACCAGACTGCTCCCAGCAGGCCCAGTAAATGGCTGGAAGGTGTCACTTGAGCTGGGAGCTGCAGCCAGACAAGGGTCAAATGTCAGCACTCTTAGGACTGTGCTGGAGCTCAGCAGATGGGGAACAGTGTTCAAGCATTGCTTAAGGCCATTTTGTACTAGGTGTGGAAACTGTGTAGAGTTACTTTCACATCACTGTGAATTCTCCCTGTTGAATAAAAATTTTCTGGGAACTTCTACAAGCTTAAAGATATTCATAGAGTTTGGCTGTAGCCAAAACAGAAAAGGCTTTGTATCAAATATGGTTCAAGAGTAGGGAAAGAGTCAGGCAGTCATGCTCCTGTAAGACACAGTTATTTTTTCAGCCACAGATACTTGAAAGCTTGTTGCTGGCACTGCATATTTGGGAAGTTGTTCAAGGGACACAGAAACATGTAGTCTTCCAAGAGTGAAAAAGACATGCTATGTAAATAGAAGGGAATACAAAAGATTGCAAAGAAAAAAGAATGGTTAGGTTCACTGGTGCATCTCTAAAGAAAGGGAACTGGAGCAAAACACAGGTGAGGACAAAAGAAGTGCCAGCACGTGTAATGCAGGTGACACAAATGCTCTTGAACCATTGTATTTAAATCAGAAAAAAAGGCATAGATGTTCCTCAATGGAGGAAACTGTTTGAATGATCAGGCTTAGAGGGTAGAGGTTAATGGGCTGTCTGGAGGTGAGTAGCAGGTGGAGTATCATCATCTATCCTGGGGCCTGTCTTGTTTCAAACATTTTTAACAAGGAAATGGAGGCAATGAGTCCTTGTTCATCAGTTTTGCAGACAACAACAAATTGGAAGGATCAATTGATATACTTGGAAGGTAGGGCTGCCATTAAGGAAAACTTAGACAGGCCATGGTAATGGGCCAAAAGGAACCTTATGCAATTCAACAAGGACAAATGCAGAGAGTGCCTGACAGTGCTGCAGGTTGGGCACTAAGGGGCTGGGAAGCCACTCTGCAGAAAAGGCCCTGGCCCAGCAGAACCCTGGAAGCTAAGATGACCAACAGCAGTAACAGCAGCTCAGCCAGCAGATCAAACAAAGTGATTGTACCCCACTACTCAGCACTCCTGAGAACACATCTGTGTACTGCACCTGATTTTAGGTTCCCCAGTACAAGAGAGACATTGGTAAACCAGAGTGAGTTCTGTGGAGACTACAAAGATTCATAGGGCTGGAGCACTTGCAGGTCATTTACACCTTGATAACTAAACAAAAATAGTCAGGGAATAGAAACATTATTGCTCAAGAACAGAAATAATACACGACCAGGTATTCAGCAGTCATAGTCATGGTAGGAGCTTGGCAAGCAAGACATTCAGAAGCACCAATAAAGGTATTTCCTGCCACCCAGATTTTAAGATAATGAAAAACCTGGAAGATGAAGTCATCCAGATACACCACCCTGTTTTACAAACAAAAGCTCACAGCTTCCTCTTTGAAGTTGAATAAAAGTTCAGATTTCAGTAGCATTTTTGGACACAAAATCTTAGTGTTAGACTCCAGACTCATGGAAATAAAATGTCTTTTACTCCAAATATAAAATTTTTGAGATTCAGAATTTATAAACTGATCTAGTCGATTTATAAAAAGAATCTCCTGCAGAAGACATGAAAATCTTCAGCAGATGATAGAGCATAGAGTGTGTCTATGGAATAGCATTTATAGCAAGATAAGGTTAGGAACAGGAGGGACAATGGGTAGAAATTTCATTCCAGTGGAATTAAATTATATATAATGGTATTATTTCTCATAATATTTCCTTCTTTCTTTGACTTAAATCATACTTTCTGGCTGCCTGTGGGTAAATTTGAAAACTCTTAAGCTCTGATTTTTTTCCTCTCATGTCTGGGAAAAAAAAATTCATCCTATTACAAAACTTATCCTATTACAAAACCTTTGTCTGTCTTCAATGTCTTTCATAACTTTCTCTTGGGTAAAGTTCAGAATCAATATTCTACCCTTGCTTTTCTTAGTCTATTAGATGACCTTGAGCCCACAAGCTAACACTTTATTGTCAATTTAGTCTTTCTCTTAGCTTCCATGTTTCTGTCCTATCCTAATTCTGCTACCATTTCAAGTGCCTCTTCAAACTTTACTCAAGGTACTTTCAAAATTTCTGCAGTAGATCACCAAGATTCCTTTCTGGAATCCTGGATTCCTTTCCATCCTCATTTTCACTTGTACAAATTAATCCAGTTCCTGTCCTTCTCTGGGTCTGACTCCCTGTAAGCTAAAATTTCTATGCAGGGTCAAGTCAAAATTCCTAAACTTCATTCTAAGACACCTCTTTTCCCTCATTTCACAGATACTGTGAACACCACCCACATGTTGTCAATCCAAGCTTACTGCTTAGATGTTACGCATGATTTCTTAAATCTTTAGAGACTGCTATTTTTCTGCATATCATTAATGAAATGTGTCTTTTTGTTGCCATCTCTCTTGCCTTTTCAGGTCTTTATTATCTCACAATTCAATTTCTACTCTCTCTGCCATGGCCTGAAAAAAATTTAATTGTATCTAGAGCAAAAGACCAATTACCAGCCAGTCAGTCAATGCCCAGCCTTTGTTTCTTGCCTTTCAGATGTTCAAACAAGTATACTAGTATCTTCTCTGTGTCTCCCTACCATGGAGATTTTCTTTTTAAATACTCAGAGAACCACTTCACTGACTTCTCTTATATTGTCTCTCAATTCTCTCTTGCTATGGTATCTACATATAGTGTTCAATGCTTACAATCATGGACAGAGTATATGATAAGACCCTGCTCTGACAATTTCATTTACTATACTTTGCCATCATTTTATTTGTTTGCTATAGCCAATTGTTGCCTTTCCCTTCATACTGAAATTGTAAGTTATCCCTTTCACTCCTGAGGTTTTGGCAAATATCTGCACTATGTCTAATAGAGTCAACATTTTTGTAGCATAAATAATAAGTAACAGTACTATTCCTATTACTATTAATGACACTATTAGTGTCTGCAGTAAAGCTTTACAGAACTGGAGACAAATAATTTTCAGAATAGATTACTACATCGTGGCTTTGTTTTAGAAGAGATTAGAGTGTGTTCTTTTCTTACCCTTTCTTTCTCTTTCATAGAGCAGAAAAGAATTAGCTACATTTATCATAAGTTCCTATCTACAAACAACAGAAGGTGGAGAAAAATAAAACAAAGATGTAGATGGGGAAAAGGAAAAGGGAGGAGTGGGGAGAGAAAAGGAGAGAAAGGATCAGAGATAATCTATTTTGACAAGTTTTTCTGAAGTGTTGCAGTCATTGACAACTGCAGATGGCATTTGATCCCTTACCTTTGATTACATTATTAATTCTGAGAAGGCATATTTGAACTCAAAAGCAGAAAAAAAGAAGTGACATCCTGAGTATTTTTTTTTCTGAAGTTCAGTTTCATTCTAGCAAACATCAAATTTTTTTCAATTTATGTTCTGCTTCTCCAACTCTTACCGAAAACAAAATAACAATCTTCATTGAGAATGGATAACTCATTATCTTGAATTAAAAAGACAAATTTCTACCATCTGAATGCAGCACAAAATTACGCTTTTTTCTAGATCAGACAGAATACGGATTCGTAGATCATCCACAGCAGGCTTTCCAATGATAACTACTGAAAAGGATTTCTTTCTTTCATGGCTTTGGGGAAGATCCTCACTTTCTTATCCATCTTCCATCATTCCAGCATGAATATCATATATCAGGATGGCAATTCTGAAAACATTTGCTGACTGACTTAGCCCAAAGTGTATTTTAATAAAGGTAGAATCATGCATTGTAACATTCTTCATTGTGTTCACTATAATTTAATGTGTAGATTCTCTGATGTTTGTGCTTTTTTTCCTATGATGAAGTATTCTGATATAGCTTAAAGTTTTGTTGTTTAACTGTGGCATGTAAGCAATGTCAAGGGAATGAAATTGAAAAACAAGTATTCAGTTACAAAGACAGCTCTGAAACTAAAATGCCTTTTTGTCAGGGGACATATTAGTAAATCAGTATATCTACTGGATGTCCTTCAGGGACAAACATGGCATTTATGCTCTAGTAGGGATTATGTGAATTCATTCAATATTCTACCTCTATGTATTTAAATATGTCTAAAATAAGGGGACAAAAAAAACCTTTAAACACAGAAAAACTCACCGCAACCATAGCAGTGTTATAAGATTTGCCTTAACAGATCATATTACAAATATATGCCAAGAAAAATCTGTTGCTAATCTGAAAAACACACTTGAAAAGTGAGATTAAAGAAAAAGAGGATATAAACCCACCCTTTCTATCTGCTCGCCCTAAGATGCTGATCTGTTGGGTTTGGCCCACGAACACCAGTTTCCTTGTCTGTTGAAACACGAGGCTGAGCTCCAGTGAGGAAGTGAATGACTCCTTCTTCTCAGCCTGCGCTAACAGTTACAGAGTGATCATATCAAACCATGGAGAAAATGGAACACTACCTTATTTCCAAAGGAAGCACAACAGCTGCATGGAGAGAGCCTCAGGTGTTCTCAGGTGAAGCGGGGAAAGCAACGACATGGCCAGGATTACATAAAAAGCCTCAGAGGGGTAACATTAATTCCAGTGAAGCAGAAGGGCAGGGGATTCTCTTGGGAAGTCCTGGCATATTATTGAGCCCTTTGCATAGGGCTGTCCGAGTGACAAATGTGGATGGGTACGCATTGCTTGTCTGTACAGTGGAAGTTTCAAAACAGTACAGCGAGAGAATGAGGACAAGCAGGACTTTATCACTGGTGTTGACATACTTCTGGCCAGGTGGCAGAAAGCTTTGAGTAAGGTGTGAATCAGGGCTGACGGCTTTTACCGTGCACCGATAGTACGTTAAGCTTTTCTGTGGAGGTATCAGGTCATGCTGTTGTGAGGGAGAAAGCAGACCTCTTACGTAAGAGCATGAAACAACTATTCCAGTGTCTGTTCTTCTTAAACTCAGGGGCTATTTTTATTTTTAAAGTCAGGATGTTTGCATGTGCTTCCGCACAGTTATACCATATTTCCAGAAGCATTTACTTTTTTTGTACTTTGGAGGAATTTCAGTTTAAAAAAAAAAGTTACAGAGCCTTCAACATGTGTATGGGATTTGCTGTGTCACAAGGGTGGTTTAGGCTTTTGTGAAAATGGGGAAATTAAATCCACTTAGCTTTTGCAAAAGGAAGCTACTATGGGAGATATTTAAGGTGGCTTAAATCATCTGGCTTTTTCAGTGGCTGTCAACAACAAAGGCATTAAGACTTCATTTGCAAGCTTTATCTTTAATGTAAAATGGCAGCAATTGACATTTAAAACTGTCTGGTACAATACCCTGTATGATACAGGCAGAAGCCACAAGAATCTTACCTTGAAAAAAACTTAGTTCCTTCAGCTGTCCAAAACTAAAAAGGGTCTGGTATAAGAAATGCATGCATTCTCTTGGCTTGAATTTCAAGAGAGGAGTTGCTCAGGGGTTAGGTATTTTATATTTTTTTATTGTGTTTTGTGACATAAAAGCTAGTTGAACACAGGGTAAGATTTATTCTCCCTCTCTAGATGATAATTTCTGGGTGCTCTCTGTCCCAGTTTATTATTCCATCCAGGATTTTCTTACAGTGTAGAGAGCTTGTAGCAAAAAGTTTCTAAATTGCTCACAGATTAATAATTGTATTTTCTTTTATACCCTTAGATTTGAATCAGTATGAGCTGTCAGCTGAGCCAAAGAAAATCTAGGCAAATTAGATTTTTTAAGCTTAATATCATAATTATCATGGTTTTGGTTAATACTTAACAAGTACAGGTAAGAAAATATTCATCAGCAATCACACTTCTCTTCGAATAAGGTAGAGATAGTGCAATTTTTTTCTCCTCATAATAAACACAGAAATGCAGCTGTAAATAGTCATTTTTCCTTTTCTATTTGATTTGTGAATTCTCCTCCTCAATTCACTGCTTCATCTTGATGTTTCATGAGTGTGTGTGTGCGCATGTGTGTGGCTGTGTGAACTACATTTATTTACCTATTTGGAACATATAAATGATAACAGCAGCTGCTCAAAGGGAGCATTCTACTGCATCAATTAATGTTCCATGCTAAATAAGAAATTCACCTCCTCCACACCAGTCCTGTTACAAAATAATTAATTTGATTCAGATGCTAAATTAAGTATGGCAAGGAGGTTTTCGGTTTAAAGTTAAGGAGGAAATAGACTGCAGCCTTGGAAAGCCTAGAGCGTGTTTTGCACTGTACCTTGAAACAAACAGCTTTGACTAAAGAGTGAGTTAGTCTCTCTCTTTGATGGCTTCATTACCAAGTCAAAGTCTTCAGGGCCTCGTGAGGGTTCAATGACAGAGAATATTGTAGTAGCTAGATGTAGGACACATAGAATTTAGACTTTTTGATCAAGTTGTAATAAACAGCTTTAATTAACTGGGCTTCCCAGAGGGGATTAAAGAGAAGTGAAGAACTCCTGTTTTATTATTTAAGATTCAAACTATTGCCTCCATTAGGCATATTCAGAGTTTATAGTTAGGATCCGTTATGGGTTCATTTCAGTGGACATTGCGCATACCTGATATATTTTCTTTCTTTGGCTTGGTAAAAATAAAAACCTTCAGGTCCCATCTATGTTTCAGAACAGTTATTAAGTAGTCATGCTCTTAGTTCCCTTCAGACACACATCTGTTGATTCACAAGTAAAGGGAAGAGAAAATGAAAGAGAAAATAAGAAATTTATACTGGCGATGTACTATATTCCTATTTTGAAATCTATTTTAATTTGAATCTCTGTTCTATTGGGTAACCAGTCATAAATGGCTGTGGTTTTTGTATATGAGAGATCACCATTGGAGGAGTTCTGAAAATTATTTAAAATCTTAGAGGTGTTGTATTCCTCCAAATAATTCTTTACCAGGAATGGTTTGTATCATACACTCCAGTTCAACATCCTGTGTTACTAGGTTACCTCACACTGGATAAAGACACCACAGGAGCCTGATTAGAAATCGCACCATGAGTTATTAGAGCAAACAAAATCCATCACTCTCCCAATGAACCTGTAAAAAGAAATGCAGTGCTGTGTCCTTAGTTAATCAGATTTCGAAACACCATTACTTAGATCACTCCTAGGGGTTTAGCTCCTTGACTTATGACCTCATTTTGCAAGTACACAGGTACTTAATCTTACATGCATACTGAAAATTAAATAATTTGAACAATGGTCCTGATAACAGCAATAGCTTTTAAGAACTAACAGCTGACCTGTGTACTGAAAAGCAAAAAAACCCCCCTTTGACTTCTTGTCATAAAGAAATCATTGATATTGGAGCAGTTTAAAAAGTGTTTTATTCTCACTCTATGTTGAAACTTGAAATTTACTAGTAAGCGTAACCAAATACAGCCTGGCACAGAGGACTCCAAGGTAATTTGTCAGCTGTCAATTGGCCAATGTTGCTAGACACCCTTAAAGTTCGTTCCTTCAACTTATTTTCAATCATATGAAATATGTTACAGTAACTACTAGGTCCCTACTTAAAGAGAAATTTTGAAGCTTTAGCAGAGGGTTAAAGTCCTCAGAGAGAAAAGAAAAAAATAAAACAAAAGGAGCAGACTTACAAACCTATACCAGGTTGCCTTTCTTTAAAGACATAAATTCAGTGTGAAACATCAAAACAATGAAGCTCTATTAATCCTACAGGAAAGTTGCAAAATGCTAATGAGGAATACTCTCCCATCAGGCTTAGATTGTTAAAACACAGCAATCAAAAGACGAGAGAGGGAGGGGAGGGAAAAAATTTTAAGCTAAGGAGAAAAAAATTAGAAAATTTTATTTTACAGTAAATCAAAGAATTTGGCAAAAAAACCCCAATATTCATCCCTTGATATACTATAGCACAGTTTGCTTTATATGAACAAGTTTCTTGCAGTAAAAGATTTGATTTTTCAACCTGCATAGATTTGTTTCCATTTTAATTATGAAACAATAAACTTCATGGGACTAAGCCTAGTTAACATATAAATGAAAAAAAGCCCAGGTCACAGGAAAATATGCATATAAAAAAAGCAAAGCTAAGGTAACATTTTCCTTCTTAATATTGTACTTTTCTTTTGAACTGTGATTAACAGGGATTGGTACTCATTTAAACCCTGGTCCTGCTCACTGAAATCAATGGCGAATCTCTTCCTGGCTTCAGGAGCACAAAAGAAGGTGATAAGGACCCAGAGACTCTCTCACTAAAGGAATGGGACACTTTGGCATTTCATTCTGAATAATGTTGTTGGGGTTTTTTTGATACTGGTCAAACATAATTTTTTGATACTATGGTCAAACATAATTCCTGAAAAGCTGTTTTCAGGAACAATTTGACTGAGTAACATAGAAATTCCTAAACAGTTAAGCCTGTGGATCAACCTATTCAGAAACAAGCAGAAAACAACAATAAACTCACAAGGTTATTATTCAAGAGCTTACATTATTGAGGGCTGAAATAAATCAGACATCACAACAGGAGCACCAGAAACTTCAGTTCTGTTTCTGTTATTTTGATTTCACTGAATAGCCTCTAAGCCCTCTGAGCATTTGATTAGAACTAATGTCCCTTCACTTGTATAAGATCTGATGAAGCAGCTAACTCATTCCTAGTTGCAAATCTGGTTGCCACAATGCCTGGTTTTAAAATCAGTATTTTTGATTTTTTGATAAAAGCTTTGCTGCATGCATATTTTTCGAAAATTCAAATAAAAGACTACAGAGTTTGGCAGAACAAACAGAGGAAGAGGAAAATCTTCAGTCTAAAATGAGAAGTTAAAAGAACAGTGTCCTTTATCTATAGGGCTGAGGATTGGCTGCTGCCAATGCTCCTGCCTGTCTCCACTCAATGTGTGGAGAACACTGCTTAGGAAAAACGTGAGAAAAATATAACTTGTTGCACTTGCACATTTTATGACATTCCTCTTGGAAAAGAAAAAAACAAAACAAAACAACAATTAGTAGTTCCTGGTTTTATTTTGAAAAAGGCCCAAGGTTTGCCTGACCCTGCAGTCCCATATTGTGGCTGTGATTAATTCTGTCACTTTCTTTGTCCAAGACAACTTTCTGTCAGACACTTTTTATTATGCAGTCTGGCTGACAAAGTACTGGTTTACAATCTCGCTGACTGGTGGGAGAAAAGGAGGAAGGGAAGGGCTCCTGCAGGCTGCAAGCCTGGTGAGAGATGTTTCCGAGGGACGTGGCACCATCCTCACTATAGAGATGCTCCCCAGCCACAAGCTGCCACGTCCCTTTCCGTGTTTCCCTCATCCCAGGGGTCTGGCTCTCTGAGCCCAAGGCCTCGTTTCCATGCGGAACATCTGTGCAGCCAGGGCTTAAACTTCTGAGAAAGCTGATAAGTTTTGAAAAAGAGCTGCAAGAAAGTCTGAAGAGTGGAGCAAGAAAAGGTCAAGAAAAGACAGAGAGAGTGGCAGACAGAGGTCAGACTATTGAAAAAGGGGCACTTATCAGGCCAAGGATTCAAAAGGAGAAATACTAACAGAAAAAAATTGTAGCACTAAAGAAATAAAACAGGGATCTGGAAGACTGCAACTCAGCAACACTGAGGATGTCTTGATGCTGACCGATCCCTACCTGAGTGACAACAGCCTGGAGAGCAAACATGCTTTGTGTGCTATAATGGGTTTAGGGAGCCACGTTAGTATTTAGCCTAGTAACTCTTTCTTCCTTAACATCTATCATGTGTATCTGCCAATAAACAATTACTTCATACTTTGAAGCTGGGTGTCTCCTGCTTGCAAAACATCTGCACGCAGTAAAAGCTGCCTGAATGAACTACCCCAAACAGAAAGGGTTATGCCTTCTTCTCGTCTGTTCTACAGACCTGGGAGGAGACCTTTCTATGTCTATTAGACATAGAAATTAGACATTAGACATAGAAATGTCTATTATCCCCTGCTGCTGCCCTGGTAGTAAATTGTTCCTATTGCAGAGCAGCTGCAGTGCTGCACTGGGAATGGAAATCATATCCACACTAGAGCAAGATGCCAAGAGGAATGGTTAAATTTCCCTTTCTCCTTCACCCTCCTCCCTGCAGAGCCATGTGTAGGGCAGCTTTCAGCACAAAACTGGAAAGAGATTTGCATTCATGCTTCTGGTTATACAGCCCAATGCCTTAATTGCTCAGAGTATATCCTGACATATTGAAAATAACAGATTTAAATAGGTTTTTGCTTTGAAGAGAAAGCTGTTGACGTAGACTGCATCTCAGAAGCAACTATACACTCCTGAATGTGGCTTGAGAATTATGAAGTAAAAAATATGCATCCATAGATTGGATTTGTATAATTTGACAGTTTCTTTTAAATGTTTTAGGTACCTGTTTTTGAGTTTTTGCTAAGGCTTGATGGCTAGAAATATTGTCTGGGACATATCACTGTAATTGCTGTTACTTCTTTAAAAAAACTGTTGTCTTCTCAGAAGACTTGACCAATGCCAGTGAGATCATTTTCATGGTACTCATACTAGTATGGTGGGCCTGCATAGAAAGTAAAGGCTTTTGTCACATTTCTGATTCATCTCAGTGAAAAACTTGCATTTACTTACTGTATTTAACAACAGCATGTAGAGAACAAGCTTCTCTGATTTTGTCTCTACTATCACCTGAATCCAACCGACAAAAGAATTGTTATGGTCTTTATAAATTGTATTATTATTTAAAAATAAAATAAGCAATCATCACCAATGTTTTCAGAGGAAAAGAAAGAAGTATTTGCTCAGTCATGTAAGGGTAAAGTCAATACCAGGGTTAAACGAACGTAGTAATAGCAATAATACATAAGTATATCATAATGTGAAATAAAAAATTACTTCCCACACACCTCTTTCTATCTATATGCTCTCCTACTGCAACATAAACACACCATTTCTGTAGTACATTATGCAGAATGTGCATAGCAAGATATCAGAATAAATATCTGTGAATAATAGGAAAATGAAAATTGGTTTGAAAATAATTTTAAAAGCTATTTAAAATATTTACCACTTCACCATCCCGCTCCTAATGTGACTGAGATGCTAGGATAGTCCAGCATATATTAAACAGTAATTTCAGGCAAAATAATACCTAACACTCAAGCAATTTCTTAAAAAAATATTTTCAGAACACTGTTTTTCCAAAGGTATTAATGGCTGTTTCAAAAACATTTGGTGAACGTGCATATAAATTAAAAATGTAAAATGTTTTTGAGATGAATACTACATTGATACCTCTAAAGGAATTAGCTTACTTCAATCATGTAATTGATTTGTGTCCAAACTGGTGAAATTACTAATTATTTCACATTAAGTTCAGTACATTTCTTAGTAATTATAAAATATGACTGATAGTTTGACACTGAAGTTTAGTGATCTCTAATATCTAGCCAAATGTTCTGAGCCTCCTCTAGGAAAGAAAAAAAAATAAAATATTATATAGTGGAATAGTATTATTGTTTTTAAGATCATAAAAAAAATTTCCCAGGCACAATATCCAGAGGAACTTTTTGCATATATAAGATAAAGTTGAGACTTTGGAGGTAACGTGAAACATAAAGATGTGAAACACAAACAGCAGCACTGAGGACTATACAATATTCTGTGTGAAATTCTGATCCTAATGAAGTCTAGTGTAACAGTGTATGAAAGTAGGAGTACATGGAAGTGTGTTTTTTCCTCCTAAATGTGTAATAGAAGAGGCAAGTGTTTAGTGGTTTTTTTTTCTTTCTGTAGTAGATAGTGCACTATAACTTTATGGAGGAGAAAGGATTTCTCAGAAAAGACTGGACTTTTCTTATCATTTAGAAGTGATTTATTTTAAAATGCATTCTTTGTTCACAGATCAACACCTCTGAATATGCATTTATTTTCTTTATGACTGATTTCACAGGCAAAATACTTTATGAAATGGATTTTTTGCTGGTTTTCTAATAATACTTCTGTATTAATCTAATGCCAGTACTAGGGCTTCTAAATTGGGTGGAAACACAAATTAAATTATCCATACATTTAGTGATGCACATCTACACCAGAGCAAATTTCAGCATTGGTGAAGTAGCGATAAACTGTTGATACACAAACTTGTGAGGGTAACACTGGGGGAAAAAAAAAAATAAAATAAAAGGGTAAGTTTATAGCTTCATAAAGCAATCCCAAAGTTCTAAGGCTACCTGTATCTGTCTTGCCCTGCCATGAAAACATCATTCAAGTCCCTGTGAGCCTCGAGTAATACATAATTTTCTTTAATTGAGAAATTTCTAGGAAAAATATAGTAGTTTATGGACAATAGCCATTTTTATTAAACTAATCCAACCTATTAAACTCAGAAGCTGACCAATACATATTTTTGCAAATTGGTTACATCTGATAATAATAACTAATAAGAGACCACAATTTAAACTATGTGATATTTCAAAATTAAGTGCTTTTCTAAGTTTGCAAATTATATGAAGGCTAAACTAAAAACTCTTCGCCAATAGGGATTTGTACATGTTCATGAAGAAGATAATAAAAGTCTTATTTATTTTAGTTAATCTACAGCCTGAAAAAAGAACCACAGTGTCAAATTAATCTTAACATTGTCAGCTGCTTTCTTTTCATTACTGTTTGTATTTTCAGTGGTTCAGATCTTCACTTTTTGCCCACAAGGAGTGCTGGACACCATGGAGCAAATTAACTCTTGAAGTGTATTGTCCTTATGTATTTTCTTTGGTTTTAAAAAACTGGGTTTGGGCAGTCCTGGCTAACAGAACTCTGTGATAGGGAGCTGTAGGAGCAGAGCACTGAGGAGAAGGCTGGAATAGTGGTGACTTGGTGAATGGGTGAGAGAGAAAAGGCAGCAAGTTAATCATATGAAATAGTGAAGGTTGATATGAGTGGGGTAGGACAAGTTGGGGCAGGACAATTGGGGTAGGACAACCTGGCAAAGACAGCTAAGCAATGAAGCTACCTGAGCCTCCTCAGTTTTCTGTCCTCTTCAACACCTATTTTTCACCCTTGCCCCAACAACCCGGTGGCCAATACTGTTCTTTTAGTTTCATCACCAGTTTGACCCAGTAAGATAAATGTACCAGATTCAATAAAGCCCTTAGGCTTTTATAAATGAAGTATTGCAATGCTTTCTTTAGATGCTTGACTCCACAGAACCCCCAGATGCATCTCTTCTGCCTCAAGAATATAAATCCAAAAGCTGACATGCTGAGTGAAGAGTTACAACCACCTGCCTAAATGAAAAGCAGCTGTATCTGAGCTTCTGTCTCTGCACACCTGGTAGGTGCTCAGATGGCACTTTCCATCCTTTGCTCCAGATCCGGAGTTCAGCAGTCATCTTGTGAAGATTCATCAAGAGCGAGGAGGAAACCTCCCATATAGGGGAGTTCTCTGTCAGAAAGAAGACAGTTAGGGATATTCACCTTTATGCCTTGTCAGAGCACCCACTTACTGGATACAAATATGATCTAGGCAGGAGTTAGCTCAGACAGTAATGGGCAGAGAATTAGATGTCTAGGAAACGTTCAGGTAACAAAAGATGACACCTTGTTTTGTTTCCAAATATAGGGAACTAGAAATCATGAAAGTTTTGGACTTTGTTGCTGAAGCCTACTGAAATCCTGTTTGAGAGAATTTTTCTTTATTATTTCAATCTTCTTTGAGAGTTTTTTGCACCCTTTTATGAAGTTATTACTGCTTTGAAACAATTTTAGTCTTATACTTCAATAGCTGACTTTTATAGACACACATTTGTTAAGTTTGGTCTGGGAAAAGAATAAGGAACAGAATTGTCAGCCCCAAGGATAATCTGCTCCAATAGCTCCAATGTTATGGAAAAGTGAAAGCAGGGCATTGCACTTCAGATGACTGCCACTGACCCGTGACAGTGAACACTTGATTATAACCTTACACACAAAAGAGTTCTCCTAGTCGGGAACATCAAACGAATAGATACTCATCTATTGCTACGGGGGCTTTGCAGATGCTTTTTCATTCTGTATTTCTGAGTTGAATAGTCTTAATCTACTAAATTGCTTCCGAATAAAGCCTGTAGATTAGCAAATAGACTCAAGGGATCACTATCCCTTAATTGTGCCATAACCCTAATAAATTCCATCCCCTTCATACTTCAGTAACACTTTGACAAGCTCATCAAACCAACAAAGTTTAATAAAATTGAATTTTAATAAAATATTTTTAAAAGATTCAGTAGAACTTTATATTTTGGTAATTATTTTATAATGAGGCAAACAGTACACAAGCTGTGCTTTACAATTTTAAAATATCTATTGTGTATATTAGAATATGCATTTGTTTAAATATTCTATAACTCCACAGTTTTAGCTGTTAACTGAAAATTAACCTCATGGTTAATTTGTATTGTTTTGATCTGATGTCCTGCAGAGAACAGTTGTAGATTTTTTCATCTATAATATTCAGAAATGAAACGTTAAAGACTTTATTTTGCTTTTGATGTAAAAAAGCACTGCAATTTGAAAGCAAATTATTCTATTATTTAAGTCAAATATTCATTTATACATTATATAATCAATTTCTTTTAATCAGCTTGCTTATTTAATCCATATGTTCTCTTTCTGAGGAACTGTGTTAGTTGACTAATTATAGAGAAAGGCAGCTCAGAAAAAGAATCTTGGAGAAAATCTTGCATTTATAAGTGATGAACATAATGCTCTGTCATCAGAATGTATATCAGGTTTCTAAAGAGGAATGGAAATACCCCTATGAGGAAAAAAAAAGAGATTTTATTTTTAGTCTGTTCTTACCATTTCTGTGTTTTTTGCTTTTAGATTGTGAAGGGAAAGACTATTTCTTCACAAGTGTCTTAAAGGATTTTAAGATACTTTCCAGAACACATAAATGAACGATTTTGCTTTTTTTTTTTTTTTTTTTTAATTTGGAAACCACTGTAAACCTTATTCTTTACAGAATAATAAGCCTTCACCTACATGCAGTGTCTGAAGTGTGCAGGACCTACATCTTTAGAAAGAAGAACAGCTCTAGATCATGATGTTGAATCTCTAAAGACTCAGTCCAGGTAAGTGTGTTGGCTAAGAGGGAGCTGGAATTTTCCAGAATATGAACAAGCAGAGTAGGTCTATATTTTTCAAAAAAGACAAAACTTTGAGACTTTGAGGAGAAAGGAAAGTTGGGGAGAGCTGAGGAGGGAAGAAAAATAGTGGTTCATGCTTTCTTTGTTATATTAGAAGTCTGGTGAACCACAGAACATAGAAACGAATTAGAAACAGGAGAGAGCCCTTGTGATGTGGTAAGGGTCTCTTGACTGAAATATCACTCAAAAGAGGGACATGAACTGTGACAGGGAAACAAATGAAAATACTTGTTTTATTCTGTTCTATTTCTTTTGTCATCTTCAGAAACACTCAGGTTAGCATCTTTGTGAAGTAAATATATCAATTTGTTTCAACTGCAACATATCCTGAAAAGACAAACTGTACATTCAGATTTGTCATTAAGAAGGTGCTATAAAAAGTTTCACTGGTGTTCCCTGTGTGTGTGTCTGTCTGTGTGTGTAAGCTGTGCTAGTTATGAAGCTTTAAGACAGGGCAATAAAGCCCATTTCCACAATATTACAAGTAGTGATGATATGCCCAGGAAAAAATGACAGACCAAAAATGAGAAAGTACTGTGACTTTATACAGTCCTAGAAAAGCTTTCAGAGACATGGATAAGGGAAGATCTATATACGGCAGTGTAGTGAGGTCATATTAAGGAGCTCTACCCAGAGTGTGACCCAGGGCTCTCCAACTGTGCCTACACTTAATGCTGAACAAATAACACTTGCAACCATGTTATGTTTTCCAGGCATCATCAAGAAAACAAGTGTCATTTCAAATAATGGAAGAATTCTCCAATACAGTTGTTTCCAGTGGCAGATACTTAAAAAAATGAAATTTGCAATATCAAAAAATGAAGAGGTTTCTCATACAGAAAAACAGAATTTGAATGGAATTAAGTTGCAAGCAACTGTCTCTAAGAAGATAATTTTACCCTAATACTGAAAAAAAATTTAAAATCTTAAGCATTTGAAGATATTGTCACAGAAAACACTAGGGAAGTGAAAATATAACTATTTATTACATAGATAGTAAAAATAGTTCTTGCCTCACATCATTGCTGCATTCAGATATTCTTTAAGACAAAAAATGGTACAGGAAAACAGGAAATTCCAGTTTGGATCCATGGCATAAAGCAAACTTTGTGCTTTCTGGGAATTCTTATGCAAGCTGTATAACTTTATTCCATTTGCAGCCAACAGTTAGTGAGAAGATTAAAACTGGGACTTGAAGAGCACTGAAAGCCACAAGTGAGGTAATTAGTAAAATGATAGTGAATTACAATTTCTTTCTAATGAAGACATTTTTTCAAGGTAAAGATCCACATATCACTCACTTAGGTGTAAATTGAGGAAACTAGAGAGATCAGGATGAAGCTTTGATGATGATGAATCAGGATGAAGCTCTCAACTACTTCTTATGATAAATGGCAGCTCTAATAATCACCTATTGTTTCTCTTCTCCCTGCAACTACTGGATATTTTTCTCCCTTTTTTTTTCTTGGTTTAAAGCATTTCTGTATAGCATGCTTGTATGAAGGTGACTGAAAGAGATGGGGCAACCTGCCCAGTCACTTCCACCCTTTCTCCGCATTCATAAGCCAGGGCCCATGGGTTCAAGAGCCATTTCACATCCAGTAACAATGTCATTGCCTGTCTGTACTTGCAGCAGAGGCATAACTATGTGCTTAAAGACGGGTTGCCTTTGCCAACGCCACAGTGATTTCTTTTTCAGGACTATTCCCCAGTCAGGTTGCTTTCTCAGCTGATGCCCACAATATCCTCAGCACTTTCTCCTTCTGTTGCCGTGTTTCTGCATTTGTTGTTTGAGAACAAAATTATGTTTAATGAATGTGGTAGTAGTGTGTTCCCCCACATTTGTGGATCGTAAGTATTTTTTTGGTACAGCTGCTTTTAATGTACCTCATGAGCCTGGTGGGAAGCAATATAAGACTAGCTGCTGTTACCGTCATTATAATTATTAAGAGTTTAATTTGCAGTTCCTTTTTTAAAAAACAAACAAACCCTGCAATGTAGAATAAAACCATGCGCACAAAACAAAGTTTGAAATAGTTAAAATTAGGAATATTTCTGATTGTTTCATAAGCTGAAGTATGCTGTGTATCTTGAGGTGGTAAATAAAACCAACTGCTACACAATATACCAAAACTATTTCTTGCCACAATTCATACTAAGTGAATCACAGGAATTCAGTTTAATGTATTTGTTGTTCCACTCCACTACATTTTAGAAACATAACTGAGCTGAAATGCAGGAAGAGGAGAAGACAAAGCCTTGTACATCCAGGACTCTGGACGAAGAGAGGTTTCACTTCTTGTGAACACCAAAGTATACCCTAGGTTTGCATCATCACACTCATGTCCTACAATAATCTCCAAAGGGCAGTGAGTCATCTACTCCTTTTCCATACTGCTTTTCCCTTTCCTCTCCCCTCCCTCTTATGTATGGTCTTGAAAGGTTCACATAAGTAAGGTAGCATAAGATTTTTACATGATAATGATAGCCAGAAATCTCCTGTGAGATGAATCCCTTAGCAGAAAATCCAATTAATTCACAGGAGACTTGACCCACCTAACATCAGCAATTCTTTTTGATTTGGGAGCAGATTGAAGGACAAGAATAAATCTCAGAAACAGGTTGGTTTCTTTTTTTTTTCTTTCTTCTTAGAACCACTTTCTGAGCATTTTTATATCAATAGAAGAAAAAATATTCCTAGTTCAAACTGTATTTAAAATATTATTGTTGTTATTCTAGACTAACTTACTTTTTCAGTGCATAATGAATAATATTTCAGTGATTAAAAGAAATAATGAGCAATTACAAAGAATTGAAAATCATATCTTTAGCTGAAAAGCTCTTTACTGAAATTATTTTCTGAAAGTATAAATTATCCTGTTTGTTAAAAGATGTACTGATTCCCAATAGCTAAGGGAATAACATCGTTGAGATAGTGTGTATTATAATTTCAGTTCTGTCCACATAAAGGAAAAGCTTATGATTTGGCTGGGCTTGGATCATGTGCATTTAAAAAAAAGACTAACTTATTTTTCAGTGGTGTCCATCTGTAAAAGCAGGATAAATCCTTAGTTTGATGGGCTATTTAGGTTTGACCAAGTTCATAAAGGAAAGCTGAGAAACCATGGGAGAAACTTATTTCATGTTTAACAAGCAGCCAGGTAACAGTGCAATTTGTCCAAGTGCAGTATTGTTGTACTCGGTGCACAGGGACTGGTATGCTGATCGGTGTAGATATGTAGTACTGACTTCACTTGTAAATGCCAAGTCACAGTCTGAAAAAGGAGATGTATCCCACATGAATCATTGCCATATGGGCCTGTACAAAATGAGCCGATGCCAATGGCAAACTTTTAATAGGACTTTCAAATTACCTGGCATTTGTATAAAGGGCCAGGGGGATTTAAGAAAAATCCTGTTGTTAAATATTGTTTAACATATTATTTAACATATCATTAGATCAAAACCAATACATAATAATAAAAACACTTCCCCCTCCAAAAACACATCTAGTAAGAGTAGATCTGTGAAAACCATAAGAATGTGAAGTCCTACTGAAAAATATGATTTCCTAGGCAAGAGAGTCCAGAAAGTTTAAGAGTTGACTTATTTAAAAGTATTAGTTCCTCCAAAACTCCTTTGGAAAGCCAGTCTCCAAATAATATTTTATGGGAGGGATGAAATAGCCTCAAACCATACATGTCCAAAATTGCTTATTTAAACACTTGGATGGTGTGCCATTCCCAAGAATATGGATTTCAGCTGACCACACTATGTGAGTGTCGCTGCCTCTGGATCCTTTGCTGCACAGCTCCAACTGAAAAATGATGCCAAACCTTAAGAAAGGGTCATTGGAAGAGTCGTGTTACACAACTGTACCCAGGGGTATCTGAATTTTTCGCTAGAGCAACACATGGAATGTTTTATTCTTTTTGAAGATTTTCTTCTTCTCCTTTGTCATGTTTACCTAATGATCAGTCTAATATAAATTGCATTTATAACTTGTAGTGTAAAATTGTATCAAAATACCTTGTTAACTCATTGTTTCTGTATGTCTTTAGTATGTAATTAGATGCATTATCAGCGCACCTATCACTGAAAAGGATCCCCACCCCACTCTACACCCCTGGATTTTGTATCTGGGTGCTGTTTATGGATTGTTCCTTACTCTTTGACCCTCTCCCTTCCCCCAAATTGCCTATGTGGGCAATTCTTTGCACATAAATATTTACTTCTGTTATGACAATGGTAGAGTAATATATATGTAATATCTTTTTTTTTAATTGTATATTTCCTAACAGTGTGATTATTGTTACTGAAAAAAATGTTGTAATTAGGGGAAAATGGCATAATAAAAAGAAGGACAACTGAAGAAGAGTTAAGTTTTTTTAATCTTTTTGTAGTACATCAGGTTTTCTGAAAGCCTAATAGTGATTTATGGCCAATACATTTAAGGCAAGATAAATTACTTGTAATTCAAGTCCTTTGTGCTATCACAGTATGAAATATACTACCACAGATTAGTTTTCCTTCCTTTCTTTTTGTTCTGCTTTTTCTGTTAGAGGGTGATGCATATGGATTTACCTTGTGAAAGAGAAAGAACGACCAGTATCTGAGTAAAATTCAACACCAAACATAACACAGCATTACTAAGCCCTTCAAAAAATATTTCAAAATATTTGTGATCAATATAAAGAGCAGAGGCATGATTCTCACCCCCTCTCCCTGATAGCTAGACTTTTGCCTAAGGCTGTGCCAGACAGACTATACCCACTCTTGTCTGATGGTGAAAGCTGATATTTTGTAAATACTTAGATGGCTGCCCAGCTGAGAGTACTGAATACCACAGATGCTAAAGGCACAGTCAGATATATTATGCTGCCTGTACCTGATTTGGATTAAGTGTTGCTCCTTCCAATCTTATGCCTTCCTTATGCCAGCATTAAGAGAACACAGCATTTAACGATGACAGGAAAAGGAATGAGTAAGAGCAAAAAGGAAAATAAATCATATTTTCCTAGAGGTTAATGAAGTTAAATATAATCCAGAAATATTTATTTAAAACTGCACACCGTGTTAGAAAATATCATTAAAAATGTTTTCTTAGACTTATTTGGAATCATAACAGTAATTGTTCTCTTTAACTTAACACTAAATGGAATATGAAATTATTCCATTTTAAATTCAAGTAGTTGATGCTTAAAGCTAAAGTAGAGCTAATTTCAAGTGCTAACCTTCCTGTATTGAAGAGAAAATAAGAGGGACATACACAATATCTGAGTTATAATCAAAGTCTTCTCTATATATTTCCTCTATCCTTGTACAAAACCATTTGTCAATAATAGAGGATAAAAGAAGTAAGAGAGCATGCTGCACAATTTTTATTTACTATCAGAAATTATTCATTATTTTTGGCACTGCAGAAGTCCACACAATGCAATGGACTTGTCTTCTTCACTCAACTGAGGTATGCAACAAGAAAACTACTGAGATGCAAAAGCTTTTTAACCGAGGCTCCTGAACTCTTCTCTCCCATATAATTTCCATGAAGTAAGCATCAACAACAGTATTTCTGACCTCCTTCATGCGATATGACTCATGCTTCATCAAGCCCCAAATTCATCCTGTGAGACTACTGAAGCTACTTATTAGATCTGAAATTAGTCTACCTCTGATTTGAAGTACAATGGGTAGAGAAACACATCCTCTTCTGGCTGCAGCTGTGCTGACTGAAGCAGAGAGGAGTGATGCCACCTCTCTCCCAGCTGATCTTTTCCACCTCCCTGGTGGAAGTAACCACCCCTTCCCTTCCCATCTGCCAGATGAGCTGTTCCCATGAACAACCCCTTCTCCATTTCCACTAAAATTAGCTGGGGGGTGTTTGAACACTTCTAATAGTGGATCTTCTTTAAGCATCTTCATCTGGGCTAAGGCAGGGTAGGAAGTGCAGAAAGGGCACTGATCCCAGAGGAGGGTGCCAGACCTGGGGGGTGCCAGACAGCAACCCTTCAGCCCCCGTGCTGCAGATGGAGGGGGATATCTCCCTGCTGCAGGAAAGTGACTTCAGTAGGACACCTTCCCAGGGTATATGAGAAGTGGCAGAAGTAAGAGGTGATGCCATGTACCCTTCCTCCATGAGAGACTTGGCTTAGGAAGTCCCTCACCCTGAGCACAGAGTCCTCACAGAATCACAGAATCACAGAATCGTATAGGTTGGAAAAGACCTTTAAGATCATCGAGTCCAACTGTAAACCTAACACTACCAAGACCACCACTATACCATGTCCCTAAGCACCTCACCCAAACGTCTTTTAAATACTTCCAGGGATGGTGACTCAACCACTTCCCTGAGCAGCCTGTTCCAATGCTTGATAACCCTTTCAGTGAAGTAAAGTTTCCTAATATCCAGTCTAAACCTCCCCTGGTGCAACTTGAGGCCATTTCCTCTCATCCTGTCACTTGTTACCTGGGAGAAGAGACTGACACCCACCTCTCTACAACCTCCTTTCAGGGAGTTGTAGAGAGCGATAAGGTCTCCCCTGAGCCTCCTTTTCTCCAGGCTAAACAACCCCAGTTCCCTCAGCCGCTCCTCATAAGACTTGTGCTCCAGACCCTTCACCAGCTTCGTTGCCCTTCTCTGGACACGCTCCAGCACCTCAATGTCTCTCTTGTAGTGGGGGGCCCAAAACTGAACACAGTATTTGAGGTGCGGCCTCACCAGTGCCGAGTACAGGGGCACAATCACTTCCCTAGTACTGCTGGCCACGCTATTCCTGATACAAGCCAGGATGCTGTTGGTTTTCTTGGCCACCTGGGCACACTGCTGGCTCATATTCAGGCGGCTGTCCACCAATACCCCCAGGTCCTTTTCTGCCAGGCAGCTTTCCAGCCACTCTTCCCCAAGCCTGTAGTGTTGCATGGGGTTGTTGTGGCCCAAGTGCAGGACCTTGCACTTAGCCTTGTTGAACCTCATACAATTGACCTCGGCCCATCGATCCAGCCTGTCCAGGTCCCTCTGTAGAGCCTTCCCACCCTCAAGCAGATCAACACTCCTGCACAACTTGGTGTCATCTGCAAACTTACTGAGGGTTCACTTGATCCCTTCATCCAGATCATTGATAAAGATATTAAACAGGAGTGGCCCCAGCACAAAGCCCTGGGGAACACCGCTTGTGACTGGCTGCCAGCTGGCGTAAACTCCATTCACCATCACTCTTTGGGCCTGGCCATCCAGCCAGTTCTTTACCCAGCGAAGAGTACACCTGTCCAAGCCATGAGCAGCCAGTTTCTCCAGGAGAATGCTGCGGGAAACTGTGTCAAAGGCTTTACTGAAGCCTAGATAGACAACATCCACAGCCTTTCCCTCATCCACTAGGTGGGTCACCTTGTCGTAGAAGGAGATCAGGTTGGTCAAGCAGGACCTGCCTTTTCTGAACCCATGCTGGCTGGGCTTGATCCCTTGGTTATCCTCTACATGCTGTGTGATGGCACTCAGGATGATCTGCTCCATCAGCTTCCCTGGTACCAAGGTCAGGCTGACAGGCCTGTAGTTCCCTGGATCCTCCTTCCGGCCCTTCTTGTAGATGGGTGTCACATCTGCTAATCTCCAGTCAACTGGGACCTCCCCAGTTAGCCAGGACTGTTGGTAAATTATGGAAAGGGGCTTGGTGAGCACTTCTGCCAGTTCCTTCAGTACTCTCGGGTGGATCTCATCAGGCCCCATAGACTTGTGAGTGTCTACGTGGTGCAGCAGGTCACTAACCATTTCCCCCTGGATTATGGGGCTCCATTCTGCTCCCCGTCCCTACCTTCCAACTCGGGGGGCTGGGTACCCAGAGAACAATTGGCCCTGCTATTAAAGACTGAGGCAAAGAAGGCATTAAGTACCTCAGCCTTTTCCTCATCCTTTGTGCCCTCGCAGTGCCCTACATCACCCCCTTGCTGTGTAGGTGCAATGGTTTCTGAACTGAGCAGGAAACTATCTTTTGGGGATGGTGCAAGTATAGTTTTCTCTGGCTTACATTGCTCTTGAATTTTGTGAATTTTTTAAAAATTCTCATTTGTATCAAAATCAATGGTAATTCTTGTTCAGAAACTTCTTACTCAATTGACTGCAAATATAAGCCTGCTGTCATAGCACACTGATTGGTAGTACTGATTAGCAGTACCACAGGTCTTTAAGTAATCCAGCCAGCAGGTCTTATTGTTAATCAGCTTCTGATCATTTGGTTCTGAATTTCATTAAATTATGCCGGTAAATTTCTGGTGAAAAATCTAGATTACTGGTCAGATGACGTATTTCCAGAACACTTTTTTATATACTGCAGTGTATAAAGGCCTCAGGGACACTGAAAGGTTGAGAGTAGAAGGAAAGATGTTTCTTTCAGGGATTTTTGTGTCCTAAGTCTGGATAAGGATTTATTCACGTATCTAAAAATGAAAGCTTGCAGACCGTCCATGGTCAAAAGCAAAACAGTAAACTTTCAGATGAATGGGACTTTTAGTTTTCAGTATTTTCCCTCAATGATTCAAATAACTATGCAAGTCTGAAATTAATTATGGTGTATTACTGAGGGGTGACTCATTTAAAAACATTTAAATCATGGGAATATTTTGTAGAAAAATACATTAAGACATTTTCAGTGTGTCTTATCCCTTACATTGTATGTAATCTGATTATTTTTAGCTGCAAATCTAATATTCATACTCATGCTTTACAGAAGGCAATTTATGACCTATCCTGTACGTGTTTTTTCAGAAGCCCTGCAAAAATGATAGGCAATAATTTTCTCTGTTTGCTTGACTCATATAATATATACAAATTAGATTTATACATATTAATGCAACTTAACTGTGTATACATTTGTAAAATAGTTTATTACTAACAAAATTCAAAACCTAATGTAACTTTATATTTTACAGGGAAAAGAGATAGAAGACATGGATCTCTAATACTGTTGTAGGAGAGAATTATTTTTAAATTGTATCCTTGGTAGTCATGTTGTAGAAACTAATTATAATGGAGTTTCATCTTTTGTATTTCTCTCTGTGTCTCTTCGTTTCTCTACTTGCTGCCAGAACTGAGCAGGAAGATGAAGTACTATCAGTCCAAGCCTGACCTACAAATCAGGTCACATGGGTTATAGAGTAAACCAAGAGTGAGCACTTCAGACTAAGTACAAGGGGATCTTTTAGTTAATTTGTCACAGTCTGTCTAAATTATCTCCCTTCACCTTGCTTCCCTGCCACTCAACCCTGTTTTCAAGATAACTGTTTAAGATCCTGGATGTTAAGCTTCAGTACTGCCACAACTGCTCCACAGCTCGTCACAAGTCACTTCACAGAATAGATTTACTTGCTTAGAATAATTCAATATCTTGCTTTTTTGTAGAAACTTGAAGTGAATAACAAAGTACAATACTTGCTGAAAGTAACTGAGCTCACCACAGCTTGATGGAATAAGAAAAGTTGGTAATGATGAACAAGGTACTAAGTGAGCTTCTGGATAAGACTAAGTTGTGGCTGAAAGCAGCAACATTTATTTATTATCAGTCTGATGAGATTTCAGCCTTGCTTTCATTCATTTTATCTTCAGCAGAATAAAAAATACATTAGAGGATGGGGACCCCACTCCAAGGCAAACCAATAGGTCTGCTTCAGTGACATCCTTCAGAAGCAAGGATAGGAAGGGGAATCTGAAACACAGAAATCACCCTTTTAAGTCATCATAGGTGAAGGAAATCTTGTAAGCTACAAGTCAATTTTCTAAGCCAGCCTAGTTTAGTCACCCGATCACAGGGATAAACAGAGTGGTTTTATAAAACTAAAGTAAATGAAAACAGCCTAATAATAAATTCTTCATCTATCAGCAACAACAGGTAACTTTTAAAATTAATGTATCATATGAATTTAAGAAACAAATGATCTTTAAATCAGCCCATGTAATATATCTGAGTCCAAGATGTGTACAATAATTTGAGCATATACAGCAAAAAAAATTGAATGTTTTACTGGTGAGCCCTGAGCCAAACAATGGATGAGAAAATGGATACCCAAAGTATTAGTATCTCCTCTCTGTACTTCTTATTTCTATATACCATCCCTTACAAGTAAATAAGCTATACGTTTTATTATAAATTTGGATATTTACCTGATTTTGTATGATTTCAAACAGTCAACATTAACTTATGTAAGTTGAGTAACAGACTTATTTAAAAAATAAATTAATAAATCAACAAAGGCTTGCACACACTTCACAATAATTTCAAAAGCTTCAAAAATTGGCAATACCTTATGGTTTCATGAAATTCACAGTGGTTATCGATATTGAGTACTTTTTCCTTTCAGCACTATATCTGTGTACCCCTGGCTGCACAGCTGTGCTGTACATATCTGTGGTACATGAAAGGAAGTTGACAGAATGGCAGCTCAACCTGCACCACTTTCTATTCCATCTATGCAACTGATCTGAAAAAAACCACTTTTTTTTTTTTTATTTTAAAAGCCTGAAATACGAGCTTTATTTAAATCAATGTATACTTTGTTATTGATTTCAATGATTCAGAATTTCACCAATAACAACATACATTCAAATATGTTAAAATGATATATTTATGTTAACTCCTTCATTCAAAGTAGAACAAAATAGAAGAATTTAGATTCCTTGTGCAAACCTGTGCCACTAGTAATAAAGATGTATGACAAAGACTTATAATAGCACTGTTAGGCAAATTCACTGGTACTGAACTCTGCCTATTATAATGATTTATGGATAAATAAATCATTCTTTCTCCGCACTAAATAATTTAATCTTCAAATCTGTGGGAAAGTCTTGTCTTTCTATTGTTGATTACATGAGGGAAATTAAGTATACGTTAAATGAGATTATCATAATGATTAATCTACTGATGAAGTAATATTCAGTGAATCGTCTTAGTCAATAAGCTTTTGGAAATGCTGTGAACACCATGTACTTCAAATCAGATTTCTGAAAGAAAGCATTACATAATTTTTTTTCCAATTTACTTGGAAAATTAAAGAGTTATTTTATTGTAAACAAGGAATTTAAAACCAAAATATTTTTCTCTTCTCAGATCATAAGGTAGGTATCCGCGTGAGAGTGATGACAAATCTGGAATTTTACTTTTTTTGTTTACAATACAATAACTGTACTAGAGTTACATGAAATATACACTATAGAAAAAAAAAATAACTGTTGTAAATGGGCAAATTTTCATTGACTTCAGGTGGAAATCTTGTCAAAGTATTGCTTCTAGATCTTCTGTGCCCCCCCTGCACTTCCAAAATTGCTATGAAACCATTGCAAATGCCATTTTCTATGTATGCACATTCCCAAATGTTTATACAGTAATTTTGCTTTTATACTACCACATTATAATTTAATGGAAGTTTACTTTTCAAATTATTTCATAATGTGAATTGCAAAGCTTACAGTGAAAGATGCTGCATCAGCTCTTTGATGCTATACACTTCTTTGTAAATGTAACTGCCAGCTTTCAGGTGATAGCTTCTTGAAGTTTAATGTCATCATCAAATTAAAAAAAAATGTAATGCAGATAAGCCTAGACAATTTGGAACCATTATGTGCTCACCAAGTTTGCATCAAACAGAGAATAAAGGCTATCATAAAACCAAAGCTGTTATCTCCTTGGCGATGAGACCTTGTATTTGACCTGAGTTCCACCTGTCACAAAAAGCTGTGCATAGAATGTTAATAAAGAGAATATGAGACTCGTTTTTGTACTAAGTTAAAGCCTCGATGAGGTTGGGTTTTGCCTAGTTTCATTGTAAATACCTGATCTGTACCCACAACTGGTGAACCTTCTATAAATCAAGCAAGCAAACAAAACTCGATGTCACTTTAATTTCCACATCACTGTTACTACTATTAGTACAGAAGAAGGCTGAACAAGTGAATATACTGAAAGCAAAGTGAATGCTTTAATTTTAAACTTTCCTCTGATTTTTATTGAGTCTCGGGATATTTCCTAAATCTCAGTTTTCTAAAGCCTTAGTTTACATTAAGTAAGTATCTGTTTACATTAAAGTCTCTGTTTACATTAAAACTGAAACAAATAGTTAAAGTCCCTCAGGTTTTGACCTTTATATTTAAGGTAGACTTGAGGGTAAGACATGTAAAAGCTGGAAAACAAAGAGGTAAATGAAAAGAAGAGAACATTATTTTTCCTTATAAAGAGTCCCACTATGAAAGAGAAAGTGAACAGTACACAAGAACTGAGAAAGAAAATGGGGAAAGCACAATTTATATTTCCGTTCATTTTAATTTGATAATTGACAGTGACCAACTATAAATAGGAACACATAGGCTTTTTCTATTTAAAAAAACAAATGATGGATCCTCTATGAATTCTGCCTTGCTAAAATGTCATCCTATCCCATGGTGTGAAGTTTGGTGTTTTAAACATTTGAGTCTATTCACAAGAGGATATATCTTCTCCCTGAGAATATCTCAGGTCTGCCTGTTTTTTTCCCCCTCTCTGTTGTACATCAGATCTTTTCCTTCTATCCTTCTTACTGTAATAGGTTGAATTCGAAGAACTGGTATGTAAGGAACTTCTTACCGTAGTATGCAGGATGACACATGGTGAAGTACATATTTGCTGATTGATCAACAGCTTAGTCTGGACGTAGATGTGCATAGGATCATGACCACATGGTGATGGATTTGAAAATGCCAGCAATTGCACATGAGCTTCATCCAGCAGACGCCTCTCATATGAGCAGGAGTTAGCCATGCAGAAATTGATCCCTTCACCCCTGGAACTGGCATAATTCAGTATATCTGAAAGGAGAATATAAACTCCTATTTGGTTGTAATGTTGCTTGCACAATAAGGGTAAGAGCTGAGCCTCTGTTGCTACAAACACATTCCAAGTTTTGCCGGCCAATTTAATTCTTGAAGAAACACAAGCAGCACTGCTCAACTGTTTCTCCTGAATAATAGCTAAGCATTTGTAAGGTTGTTTTTCTACATTCATCTGTAAAAATGTAAATTATTGTTATTAATAAAAGTATTAGTTGGAATGGCATAACTCAGTGGAAGCTTATTTTTTTTGAACAATAAGATTTTCAAGGATATTTCAATTCATAAATCTATCCAAATCCAAAATTATCTTTTTCATGAGCAATAACCATGCTGTTTTTCAGACTATCACAGAAAAACACCTTGTCTGTCTCCCTCCCTCCCTTCCCTCCTTCCTTCCTTCTTTCTCTCCTTCCCACCCTCCTTTTCTCCTTCCCTCCCTCCCTCCCTCTCTCCCTCGTTTTCTTTCCTCTCTTCTCTCCTTCCTCTCTCTCTCTCCCCCTCTCTCCATACACCTGTGCCATACAAAACAGGAGAAACACCATAAAACATTCTTCTGTATTCCTTTGTTCTCCATTCCAGGAACATAAATACAACCAGGCTACTGACCAGTTGCCTTGGAGATAGCAATTGGATTACAGTCTAAGTATGCCACACATAAAATGTGCTGAAAGTATACTAAATAACTACGCAGAACCAGAATGCAAGTTACCCCCCTGCTCTCTTCAGAGAGTTAGGAAAATAGGGGACAGTGGAGAGGATAAAGGACAACACTAGGAAGGTTGTTATGGTATAGACATGAACCTCGCAAAACTGAAATGTTGGATATTGCTGTCTACCTCGCAGGTAGCAGTGGCTGGTGCAACTAATTAATCCATTAATTAATTAACCTAAAATTATCTTTTACATATTAAAACTAAAATGTAAGAACATCTTACCTGTCTTGAACAAAATAATGGTAAATCAATTACAACTCAGCAATATTCTTGGATTGATCTATACATAATTCTACAAATTTGTCTGGAAAATGCATTCAAACCTCACCAGGCAAGGTTTTAGAAAGAGGAAACCTTGTTACTTCAATCTATGTAATTTAATCTGGAAAAAACCCCCTCTGTGTGAAATCCTGTTCTCACCGTAGCCAGTATACTCACTAAGTTTGTACGGAAAAACACTATTTTAAGTTTTTTTAGTGTGATTGCATGGCTAGATAAAAGATCGTTTTTACAGAAAGACTACAAGGAGCAAAACACTAGCAGCATATTTTCATTACGGATTTATAATTACTGGCAATTCTGGTTGTTTTTTTCTGACTGTGTATTTGTAGCTACAATGACTTTTATTTATATAATAAAATTTAATGTAACTAATACAAGACTGGGTTTGGTGGGGGTTTTTTTCCTAGTGTCCTGGTTTCAGCTGGGATAGAGTTAATTTTCTTCCTAGTAGCTGGTATAGTGCTGTATTTTGGATTTAGGATGAGGATAATGTTGATAACACACTGATGTTTTAGTTGTTGCTAAGTAATGTTTACACTGGTCAAGGGCTTTTCACCTTCCCATGCTCTGCCAGGTGCACAAGAAGCTGGAAGGGGGTGCAGCCAAGATAGTTGATCCAAACTGAGCAAAGGGCTATTCCATACCATAAGGCGTCATGCTCAGTATAGAAACTGGGAGAAGTTGGCTGGGGGCAGCAATCGCTGCTCGGGGATAGGCTGGGCATCGGGCATTGGTCAGTGGGTGGTGAGCAATTGCACTGTGTATCACTTGTTTTGTACATTATTTTATCGTTATTATTATTATTATTTTCTCTTCCTCTGTTGTCCTATTAAACTGTCTTTATCTCAACCCACGGGTTTTACTTTTTTTTTTATTCTCCCCAGTCCCACGTGGGGTGTGGGAGGGTGAGCGAGTGGCTGAGTATTGCTTAGTTGCTGAATGGGTTTAAACCACAACACCTGGTTGGGTGTTTGGAACAAAGAGAAGGCAGGGTACAGGATAGTCTGTGTCCTGTGCAGGACACAGGAATATGCTTTTACAGCACCTTTGCTGGGAAAACACGTTTCTGTTTGAATCTCTGCCAACACTAAATAAATAAATAATTTATCGGTTTAAAGAAATAAAATACTAGGATGTAGAGTTATTTTAATGTGAAATTCTAGTAAAAATAAAACTTTATGGTTATGGATATCCAGGCAAATGTCTGTCTTTGATGATAGGGAAATGGTAGTTCATATTAATGGAATACCAATCTGGTGCTGAATACTCATCTAGTCATTCTCACCTCCTACCTTCTGTCATCCTCCTTTAATGGCACATTCAAGGAAAGAATTATATAAAAGAAGTTTATTATAAAATAGGATAGAATGAGTCACCAAAGGATACTTAAAAGCACCCTGTCCAAGAGGGTGGTGATGTTGTCCTACTTAATTTGCTTGCTTATGAATTATATGTCTACTATGCTAAAAGGACAAGTATAACACAGTTCCAGCTTTATGTTGGTGAGCCAATCTATATTTACTCCACACCCAAATGTGCAGGTAACACTGGATGCTCATTGTGCCTTAAAGGATTACGGTCTTAAAAATAATGGTTCTGAATCAACACTGCACTTTAGCAAATCCGAAATTTGTCAGTGGAAGTGACTCATGTATTTCAAGTTAGGAACAGACCAAGTGTTATCCTTAGATCAAGGTCTCTGTGAAGGAGTAGCTCTCTGCTTCAACCAGAGTCTGATTAAATTAATTTTCCTTTTCTGTGTGTGGTTTATTTTCTCTTTTATAAGTGAAAACTGTGTGCAGTAAAAATAAAAATGAAATATGACACTTGCTTCATTCAGTGTGCAAAATTAACTTCATACAAGTGAGGTGTAAGAAAGGAATGTCAGCTAGGAATGAAATGATGACATTTGTTTAAGAGATCAGACTTTCTGGAATAAAAGATATAATGTGCTGCCTACAATCAAGGCAAATACTCTTCATTGGAAAGGAGAATTCAAACACAGTTGACATGCAATTAAAATCTTATAAGCACTAAAATATACTTGCAATAAGTCAGAGGAACAGCAGATTTGACTTTCAGTTACTCCACTAGTTCTCTAAGTTGTGACATTCCATTCTTGCTAAACATGATTTTGTTAGAAAAAAATCACCCTGGCACTATGATAGCTTAGATGCTAATTTTAGAAGGGTTAACTTGTTATTCCATTGTGATTGATAGTTATAAATAGACTGAAGTTGTATATATCTTGGTATGTATACCCTGTTAAAGGTACTAGGCCTTGCTTTTGCTATCCTTTATAGGCCAGAATATTCTTCAGAGGCCTTGCTTTTGCTATCCACTCCTGTGTCTAGTCAAGTAAGAAAACATTGTAAAGTAAGTTATACATATCATATTTTTATAACACATGCCTTTGCTGCAATGAATGGCTTATGTGGGTATTCAGAGTGGATGGAGAACATTTAAGTATAGATGCATGTGGTAACTGAAGGGGTTGTGCTACTTTTGGTCCACATCTCAAATATGGCAGTTACCAAAACTTGTACAGAAAGCATTCAGCCATAGATAAGTGATATAATGCAATGTTATTTATATAGGCTGGCATTTGTGAAAAAGAATATGCATCTGCATGAATGGTAGTCATGCATATTTTAAACTGTGTTTCAATGTCTATTATCATTCTAAGCTATTTTCTTTCTCTACAGCAGCTCTTAAAAATATCTTCCGTTCTCAGATCCCATGAAAGAAAACAGGCTCCAAGATATCAAAGGCCAACTCTGAATAGGTATGGGGAGCTGTTTTTTTTTCCTTTGGATAACTTGCAGATACAAGAATAAAGCTACTCCAGGCTAACATTCTTTGATCTGAATTTCAGGCTGAAAATCTAACAGGAACAGAAACACTTCTATATTTTCTTTGCCTCTTTATTTTATTTTGGTCAAACACAATATCAGAATCCATATGTGCACATTCTATGAAAGAAGACCGCCGCTAAATCCATCAGAGGATTTATGCCCCCTCATTTTGCCTAGCTTCCCCAATATTTAGAGGATCAAAAACCATGATCAAGTGCCATCTGGTGTTTCAGGAAACCACTGTATGTAGGCAATTGAGTTTTCACTCATAAAGGTTTCCTAGGCACCTGAAGATTTGTACTTTGGGATGATTACAGCTGCCTATGGGCTGAACATTTAGTACATGATTCCCCTAAGGTCTACAAGCTAGGCATCTCCCAGCTCACCTCCAATCCCAGTCTCAAAGATATTTTAATCATATGAATCACAAAATTAGGCTCGGGAGTTAAAAAAAAGAAGAAGAAAAAAAATCAAACAAACAAGGAAAACCCAAACACTACAACCGCACTGTCAGATAAAGCAGTAGCTATTCTTAGTAAGGATTTTAGTGGCCCAACTGAGATGTGGGAGATAAGGTTACATTGTTTCCTGTCGTGGGGGGAATTTCACTCTTACTGCCTAATAGGCAAATGCTCTGCATTATATTTTCTGTGATGGGACTCAGTTTTTCCCACTGTAGTTGTCACATTTTACATAACAAAATTAACATTGCTTGGCAGAGACAGAAGAAGTCCTACACAAAAATTATTGTTTCATGCATCTCTGGTTTAATTGATGAAAAATGCCGATGGAAGTACTTTGATACAGGAGGAAGCATAAAATGATTAATAGGTCTTAATAGCACTCCTAAATAGGCCAGAATAGCACTATTTAATGTTCAAGAAAGAAAGGCCTTGCATATTGGAAGGAGTCAAAAAGAGTTTGCAAAATACTGTTCAAAGATGGTTTCAATGCAAGGAATCTAAATGAGGTAAACAATAGTCTTTTGGGGGAACTCAATATTTCAACAATGAAACACATCATTGTAGTAAACTCAGGCATTCCATTGAATGTTAAGGCAGATGTCCAAATGGCAAAAAATCCTCATTGACCAGAATAACACTCCTAAATTCTAGAGAGAAAAAAGCAGCTTTCTACTGGTCTCTTCATGCTATCTAGGCTATTTTAGCAGTACAGTATGTCTTTGGGAGAATCCAGGATATAACTGCTACTCATTCATATATTGCATAGCTTGCTTTGATGATTAAAATTGTGATTTGGGAATTTGTTAGATGGAAAAATATCTATGAGTTGGTATTACAATAACCAATATTGGCTGAAGTGCTTATATCAGTCTACTGTTTACTCACAAAGACTAGATAAAAGAAGATGAAAACTTACATTTTAAATAAAAACATAAAAAGTATTATATGTTAAAGAAAAATACCAAAACTGTTCTAGGTTACAAACCCTCAGAGAACTAAAAGAACTTTATTCAGATTTTAGATGATGGTTTGTTAGTCTATGAAAATATTTATGAAACAGAATATTCACAAAGGCAATCCTTCTTCTCATAATTCACAGCTGTGCTTAAATTATTCCTTCCACATTATTATTCTCTCAGTAAAAAACAAAGTTGGACTAAGACCAATTGTTATATCTGGCCAATCAGATACTGCAAGTAGTAAGTAATACCAATGGTACAGTGGAGGAGAATTAATAAAAAATAACTCATACTTTAAATCTTACTTACATTTTAAAAAACCCCAAAACATTCAAGGAATAGAAAGTAATGAATAATTTTGCTTAAATCAAGTTGCATTTGTAAACAATTTGTTTGGGGATTTAGAAGATTTTACTATTGGGGCAATTTAGTTACAATGAACAATTTGGACAGCTGAGTGTTAAAACATGAAAAATGGACAGGTAAAAATGGTGAAGTTCAGGAATTTTGATTTTCTTCAAAGTCAGTAAAACTATGTGATGCATTTTTAATCTGTCAATGAGTGTTTTGCAGTTTTACTTGCTGTTTTCTAAGTAAATTTTCACTGTCTCATTTTCACTTTTCATTTTTGCTTACCTAATCCTGCAGGTCAGCTGGGTTTGATTGATAGACCTGGTGCTTCAAGGCTGCCACTGTTTGAGTTTATGAAAGACAAATAATGATGCTTGATGCTGAACAGGCCAACTATTCTCAAAGGACTCATTCCATTTTTGTGATAATTTAATGAAAGTCTGAACTGCTGAAGCATTAAACAGAACTGTTCATAAATGATAACTGTATTGCTGTAAGCTATAACTTTCTGAAGTTTCTAATTGCCATGATGGTCCTCGATACAGCTCTACTAACAATTTTTCAAATTATTGTCTTTAAAATAGGTATTTCTGCCAGATCTTCTCTCAGGTTGTCTGATGGCAGGTTTAGGTGATCTTTTTTTATTCAGACAGGGCACATCAGGATGCAGACACAGATGGAAAGAACAGTTTCTGAGCTATATGCTGACAAATTGTGAAGGATTTTAGTGGTCTGACGAGACAGCAGAACATGGTCTGGGAAATATCAATAAAGAAAAGCCAAAGTAAAGGATAATATGGAGCTGTACCTTTTCTAAAAATATTAATTAGTAAGTAGAAGGCTAAGTCCATTTTGCATTCCATAGCAATTCCTTTTGTTTTTCTCTTTTTTCCTTTTCCTTTTTATTCATATTTTCTTTTTCTTTTCCTCTTCCTCTTATTCTTTTTCTTTTCCTTTTCCTTTTTTCCTTTTCCTTTTCTGTTGTCTTTTTTGTCTTCACCTTCATCTTTTTCTTCATCTTTCTTTTCTCTTTTTATTAATCTTTTTCTTTTTATACTTATTTCTCTATTTCTATTTTTCTTAATTTTTTAAAAATTTAATTTTATTTTTTTCTTTTTCTCATTATTTTCCCCTCTCTCTCTTCTTCCTCCTCTTCCTCTGCCCCTTCCCCATCTTCTCTTTCTTCTTCTTCCTGAATAATAAACTTTACTACTATAAGCGGGTGATTATGTAATATATTATATATATGATGAATATAATGATATATATGGTAACTATAATATATTAATCACATATAACTATGTGATGAATCTTCTATACACTAGGAAATTTTGCAACTGTTTTTTATAGCTAACTTTATAAACCAAGACTTTCCAAATTTAAAGTAGGCAAGCCAGTACTGAGATATAAGACACTATGGTAACAGTGTTTGTCAAATTCTAAACATGGGTCACTCACAGCAATCAACCAGATCAAGTAGGCTCTGATGAGACAAAATCCTACTGGAAGACTAATTAAAACAGGACAGTGTAAAATATACATAGAAAAAAATTAAATTAACTTCCTGTCACAAATCAAAGTTCAAATCAACTCTACTAGAATACTTCAGCAAAATGTGGTGAGTAATATTTATACACAGAAAAATCAAAGAGGTTCTGGAAGTTGTGCATTACTTTGAGTAATTCTAGAAACAATTGTGGCATGTGTAAGGACCCTAAGACTGTGATTAAAGATAAATTATACATAAATACTGAGAGAAAAAAAAACAATAGGGTGGAAAGAAGAGGATAGAATTAGCGTGAACTCTCTCCCAAAATTCCTGTAGATTCCTTTCCAGCAGACATACCTAGAAAATGAGCATGTATAATGGAAAAGTAATTTGAAACAAGGAATTAGAGTGGTATCAGGTTCAAATTAATCTCAGTCATGAAATTAATGAGGACTAGAATTCAGAAATGTAACAGATTTTTGTACATGTTCAAGATAAAGAGATGGAAGACTTGATCTATATACTTCATCTGTCCACTCTGTTTTGAATACCTGAGATGACAAGTATAACTAAGAATAGGAGATTAAAAAAGGCAAAAAGGAGGAATACACTAATCATCTATAGTGTTGGACAATTTACTGAAGTCATAGTTATAAAATATTTATTTATTTAGGATACTTTTATAATTCAGTATAAAACAAAAAAACCACCCCAAAACCCAAGCATACGTATTACCCATACCTCTGGAAGAAGACCATGATTCTTTATAAACCTTTATTATACTATTTTCACTTTGGAATAACTTAAAAGATTTTGTCCTGAAGATCTTTCTTAGAAACAAACAAACAAACAAATCCCACCACACTGAAAATAAACATAAGTTGCCAAGATCCATTTTATGATGATGGTTTAAAAAAAAATTAAAAAATCAAAAAACCCCACAATGTTTCTATAGCTGATCTCAGTGACTGTATCACAAAGATGCATTATAAGAGAGCCTTTTAAGTTTATGTTTTCATTATCTCTCTTCTGGAGAATTATGGATGTGTCATCAGCATAGCAGCTGCTTTCAGAATGATAATATGGATGTGGTAGCCTGAATTGCTGTTTTGTTCTTCTGTATCAGCTTCACTAAAATAAATGCTACCACCATTTTGATGGTCTTGAAAGCTGCTAATAAACCATCCTATAACATAATCTCATGAAGTAGGATATGTTATTTGGAAACTGCATTTAGGCAGAGACAATATGCAGAATCATAGTCTATTTTCAATTATTAACATATGAAACAGCTACCTTTCTGTTTTAACTAAATTGTCTCTGTGTGTGTGGCTATAGTAATAATAGGTTTATTACTGGGGTTATTACAGTATCCTATGAAGGAACAACATCCTAGGCATTGGACGCAAAGAATGTCCTGCAACCTTGTAAGGAAGAACCAACTAATGCTCACTGATTGCAGTAATGATAAAAACACTGCAACTTGCTTTGTTGTCATAAGAAAAACAAGATGCTGAAGGAATAAAATGGTGGGGAGGCATACAGTATTTAAAAAATTGAAGAAAATATGCAAGAAAGACTAATAGGACCTTAAGAATTCATTATTTTTAGACAAGAAATAAAAAAAGAAATTGCCACATCAGACTAAAATACTCCATAAGCCAAGAATCAGGTATTTCTAGATATGATAGTCTTCATTTTCCAGGCTCTGTTCAATACTTCATCCAAAGTACTATTTGTTGTTTTCAAGTAATATAAGTATGGACTGTGTGTGCAAGTTCCTGGTACGACAGTAGTTTTATAGTGAAACTGAATCCTTTGCACTGCACCCAGAATATAATATATCGCGTGTTGAATCACTTCCACCTGTGTTTAACACATTGGTAGTCCCATGGGGTGGAAGTTCCAAAGAACTCAGTGTCAGTCTGGCTCCTTTTGCCATCAGTGAGATACACACCATATCAAATGGAGAAAGTACTTCTTAAATGAAATGCTAACAAAACCACATTACTTCTAGCAACATCACTATGACCTTTGGTGAACTACATACAATTCTCTGCTTAAAAGAAAATACCTGGTTTTGGTTTTCACTCATGATATAAGAAAATAATTTTCTCCTTCTTCCCATTGCAAGATGAACATAATTCTAGAAATAATTTCCTGGGTTTAACCATAGATATGGCAACATAAATATTAAACATTTCATGAATCATGAGTATGCCTTATTAACATTTTAGTAGCATAATTTAATTTAATCTAATTTTTCTTGCCAATGTCCTTCCAGAGGAGTCCCTTCTGGCTTTCCAGAAGAGAAGCTGTGATTGCTACATTGACTTGAAAAGGTTGAATTCACCCAGTATATATTCTGAATTTTTTCATTAACCCCTGCCCACTTGGCATGATGATCAATTGCAATTATGTCTTCACTGAGGTGACAGACACAAACATATTCTGTTAAGATTTTGATTTAAATTATTTTGTGCTGTCTCAAAGCTGGATGTCAGCCCTGGAGTACTATGGTAATCCAATGACTGTGCCAAAGTCCCTGGAAGGGAAGAAATCATTGTGGTTGCCATCCCTTCTCTGTTTTTGTAATAGCTGCTAGGTTATCCTTATACAAATGAAGCATCATAGGAAAAGCTGGTGGACTGGAGCTGGCAAAAGAAGGCCCTGCTCTGGAATCCACTTGCGCACTTACTCATAAGAGAAAAATAACAACAAACATTAACATAGATACAACATATCCATATTTTTGTATGTAGTAGATTGAATCATGTTGAAGAAAGGACAGAAGCAAGAGATATGGTGTGGGTAACACCTGAAAATCTGATCTTAAATATCTTAGTCAAAGGGGTTGAAGAGAAAAAATAGATAAATCTAAGCCTGGGTCAATGTTTGCAAGAGTAGGGTTTGAAGAGTCACATACTCATTATGAATTTGGGGAGTTCTATGGATTAAATGGTTCAAATGAGGGCTGCTGTCACAGGGAGAAAAGCCAGTCAACAGAATGGGAGAGTGTGAAGACAAGTTCTGGAACATCTCCTGATCTCCACAGGTTTGGGGTTTTTAAGCCCTGTCTTCAAAGGTGGTGGTGCTGGGGAGATGACTAGAAAGACATAAAACACACTATATTTGAACAGAGAATAAATTACAGCGTTAGAAAGAACAGATAGATCTTTAGACACCTGCTTTTTTCTTCAGGAAGCTTTCTCTGCCTTAGCATGCACCGCAAGCGTATACATGCAGAGGATGTACAAAGCACTTTGTGCATCATAAGTTAATATCCTTCTTGTGCTCTTAAGAGTCTCTTGTAGACAAACCCTAATACAGAGGACATTCATTTTTTCCCCATGCCCTCTTGACTTGATTAATTTAGCCTCTTTAATAAGAATCCTTGCAGGTTTTCCCTGTTTCAACAATTTGTATCTAAAACTATAGAGATAAAATAAGAATAGCCAATGGAAAGCTTATTTTGTTAAGGATTTCAATAACTGTAAGGCCAACAAACAGAGGCAAGGGTTCCTGTTATTAGATATGTCAAGTTCAATAAATTTCACCTGTTTGCATAGGCCCTGAAGTTACTATCTGTATTCAATTGCTGCCATAGATTTTTGTCACTACAGGCTGAATCTCTCTGACCAGAAATGTTCAATACACCCTTCACCTAGAGATCTGAGGAAGTCAGATAATACATTACCAGTAGAACTGAACACATGTTTTTTAAGACGTCATTTACAACAATCAATGAAACGATTGTTTTGCTTGCTGTGTTCAGGAGTATATTATATTGCACTGTCCTCCTGGATAATGGATGTTGTTTCCACTCTCGTGTAAGTGTACAGAAGCATAGTTAACCTCTGATTCTCTTATTATTAGGTTTACAGTGGAAGAGTGAAGGGAGTTTTAGTAGTTATGGATGGCTTGTGAAATTTGTAAGTGCAACTACTTAATGGGCTGATGCAAGCCTGAGAAATTTACTGTCAAATCTTATTTTTGCTGTGGAAAAAAATGGGACTACCAAATTTCTTTGGAGAGATGCACTGAAGAAATTGGGTTACAAGACTTCAGCAAAATGAAACAGATGTACTCATTGCCCAGTAGTACCTTGCAGGAGATGAGGACAGACTTTCATGTGACTTTAGAAGTCTATTGACGGAGCTGGAGAACTAACACTTCTTTGCATTTTTTAAAATTCCTCAGAGAATTGCAGAGGATAGAAGGTAATCTGTATGCATTTTTCTCACAAGAATTCCTCATTTTCCTTCTTAAAATAATGCTCGGGTGCATCACAGTAAGGGGACAGAGTGACCAGTCTTGGATCCAAGTACTGTGCAGAGTATGTTATACAACCATGAATGTGTAGCTATGAAAGTAGCTCTTTAATTTTATACATACTGTTCAGGCTATATACATTCTCTCGTCAGAAAAGGTCTGAAAGATATGGCATAATCAGTGTGTACTTTTAACCTTACAGAACACAGCTACTTAGGTGATTTCTAGATGGAACAAGAGCAGTATAACTGGACTCAGTTTTCACATAAATCACCTCTGAACAGGAAATGTAGCTCTCTTATTGATAAGAGGCTTATTATTGGGCTTATTATTGAACGATGTTGGTTAAAGAAATGAGCTATTCCCAAGTATGTGTAAGGAGACATGTGGTAAGGCATAGATTTAAGAATAATTCGATTTGCCTCTGAAGTTCCTTGTTCAGTGTTAGAAGGAAACGACTATGATCCTTCATAAGTATCTTCATGATAATTATCATACTAAAAGGTATACTGTATCAAAAATGTTGTGCTGAACATATTTTGTATGTTCCAGGGCATGATGTAAATTTACACACACACACACATAGATGTACGTATATACAAAAATGCATACATTGTTTATAATGAATTATGTTGGCTTGGAAAAAAAATTAAAAAAGCTTTTTTTGAATAGCAAATTGTATCTTTAACTAAATGGAACAAAAGGGAAGTTTAATCAGAAAGTAATATGTATCTTGTTACCATCACCTTCATGGCTGTTTGCTGGACTTGCTCCACTATGTCCCTGTCTGTCTTGTCCTGAGGAGCCAGCACTGGAACTGCCTGGTGGCTCTGGTGAGCCTGGTGGCTCACCAGGGCTGAGTAGAGAGGAAGGATCTCCCTCAACCTGCCAGTAACACTCTGCCTAATGCAGCACAGGATGCTGTCGGCCTTCATTGCTGCAAGGGCATAGTGCTGGCTCATGGTCAACATGGTGTCCACCAGGACCCCCAGGTCTTCTCTGTAAAGCTGCTCTTCAGGCAGCATGTAGTGATGCCTCAGTTTATTCCTTCCCAGGTGCAGGACTTGGTATTTGCTTTTGTTGAAATTCATGAGGATCCTCCTGGCACATTTTTCCAGCCTGTGAAGGTTCTTCTGAATGGCAACACAACCATTTGGTGCATCAACTAATCCTAATTTTGTATCATCTTCAAACTTGCTGAGGATGCCCTCTATCCAATATACATGTACAAAAGAGTTTGCTTGAAAATTTATCAATATCATTGCAAAGTCATAGATACTTCTACTGCCTTTGAAATTTTATTTTTCACTAAACATTAGTTGCCTGAAATTTATTAATCAAATTTTAAAGGTAAAAGCTGCTAAACCTATGTTTTTATTATCTGTCATGCAAAACTTCATCTTGCATTCACTTTGAGTAGTATCATGTATTAAAATAGCTCCATTAATTTAGTTACATTACTTGGTGAGTGAAGGAATTAGGTCTTATTCATTATGCGCAAAAATTTCAGAAGTTGACTGTACATTATTGAATCTCAAAGTACTTTCTTTCATACACTGGATGTACATTTGTTTTCCCCTCTCCTATATGGTCTATTATTTGATAAATGATAATATGTTTTAGTCTAAACTGAAATTGATACTACATGCTACAAGAAGTGAAACATTTTGTGAAGGTTCCATTAAACAAGAAGATAAAACATACTCCACAGAGATACAATAGTTCCTGTGAACAGGAAGTATTACAGGTACTTCTATACTAGCAAATCAACAGGTGTCAGGGAATGCTTCCAGGAACTAGAACTTCTTAATAGCCTAGTACTTCTGAAAATTTTAAGAATGATCCTTGAAATAATTTACTGCAGAGACAACTATCACTCCCCCAAACAATTCCAGGGCATGATGTTGGCAGCAGCACAGGCCAGGACCGATTCCCAGTGGGCAGTTTGGATGTGCACACCCTGTTTTGGAGAAGGAACTGAGTAATATAAACATGAGACATTTCCTGACACTTAACGACAATGCCCAGGAACAGCCCTCTGCACGTTTAGTTTTGGAGCATAAATAAAACATCCATGGACCAGGAATCCCATTATGGTGAACTCCAAAGTAGGCGCAAGTTCCAGTCTCCTCATTGTCCAAGTCAGAGCAGCTCTTTTAAGACTGTGGATAATCCTGTTGTTTGTTTGGACAACTCAAATTTAGACATCATTGTATGTAAAACCTGGAGCTACATGTTTAAAGGGGTTTTATGCCTGTAGAGATATGAGAACTAGGCATTGTGTTAAGCAGTAATTCTGTAGTAATTAATATGCAACAATTAATGCAATCAGACAAATAAATAAATGTATTTATGGTTCTGTTGTTATCTGAAATAAAATTTTTACATTTGATTTTTAGGATGTTTTTCCCCTTTGCCCATTCTCTGTTGTTCATTCTTGTCATGTGAGCTTTTAATCTGTCCTCTCCTTCAAAATGTCTTTACACTTAACAAAAAGTCCAATATTTGTAATAGAAAAGATCTGATAAGAATTCAAACTCCAACTCAGGAGTTTCTATTCCAGTTTTGAATTGTGGCAAAAATAAGGACTCCCCAGGCCCCCCTTCCTTTTATTCTGTTTTCCTTTTTTTCCCTGGATTTGAGCCCTGAGGATTTATCCACAATTACACAAGCTAGAAGTCTTTCTCACACACATACATTTATGCATAAACTTTCCTTTATGCATAGATGCACGTATAACACACACACAGTATTGCAGAGAGGAATTTGAGATATAGGAGTTCTCCTTCCATTAGAAAGCATTTCAGTCATTGTCCAAGATGATAAAAAGAGAAGTTACATTCTATAAAACCCCTAAAAGGTAAGACAGGTTATTGCTAAAGAAAACATGTGCTTGATTGTCCATGGACAGTTTAAGAGAATGATAGCAATACAAATATGACAAAAACATTAGGTAATGTATACAATTCACCTTTAGCTATGCAGACAGTTCTAAGATAAATTAGAATTATTCATCCTAAATATATTGACTCAGTATAATTCTCTTCCAAGGCTCTGATTCACCTAGAGTTGTGAATTAAAATCTAATGTCTGAAGATGTTTTTGCTTTTACCTGTGCATGCTGCTCCACTGATGGCTGTTGCTTTTCACAGGGTCACATCCCTAAAGAGTACTTGCAGAAGATCCTAACCATCAGTTTTTCAGCTGCTGTATTAGACTAAGGTGAGAATCAGGCTTGTTTTTCCTTCATGTGCTGAACTGAATATTACAGTGATGCAGGAATTATTTCATGACTATTTAATCCTTTCTATCTCAAGGGCATCACCTTCCATTGGAGGAACAGGGTCTATGGCTCAAGGCAGAAGCTCGCTTCAGCTGTCTGATTTCAATCTCTCATCATACATGAGACAGGGTCTAAATGAATATTTATTTTGTTTACCTGTGCCACATATTTTACTGCTGTTGGAAAGCCTCTGTTGTACTCATCAGTGGTGCTAAAAAGTACTTGAATCCCCTTCTGTAGCTTTCATATTGAGGCAAACTGAAAAAATTAAATTAAAGTATTACTGTTGTAAATACAACTGTTTGGAACCTTTGATTACATACGATTTATCAATTGTTTGACTAAAGAAATCTTCATGAAGCTTTCTTTGTGGGGAAAAAAAAAAAAGGAAAGGGAGGGAAGTGAAATCACAGCAAAATAATTGTCAGGGAGTGGCAAGAGCTGCAGGAGCCTGTCCCTGAGGGCCAAGGAGCAGGAGTCACTGGTGGTTCCAGTGTCAGCCAGGCAGCACCTGCACCCAGGGGGCCATCTCTGAGCATCAGGCAGCAGCTGGGTCCATGTTCAGCCCAGAGGATCCAAGCAGCATCTCAGGGACAGGGCTGGAAACTGTCCCTGCTGCGGCACCGCTGGGGCAGGGGTTGATGGCCCTGGGGGCCTGACATGGGGTCCTGGGCTGTGGGCTAGGTGAGGGGAGCCCCAGGGGAAGCCCCAGGGGGGAGCTGGGCTGGGACCAGCCCAGCTAGAGCCCTCAGGGCCTAAAACTCTGCTGTTTTTCTTTTGCAAATGAGGGACGGCTAAATACTCTTCATAATTTTGGGACTAGGGCATTTTTGACCGTCATGGTAATGTGTTGAGGCATCTTTTTTCCTTTGAAAGAAAATGGGGGTGAGCAGCGGAGGGAACTAGTTTAGGGTTAGTTTAGGGTATCATCTCTCTTCTCGTATCATTGCAAATGTTTTTGTCCAAAGTCTATCTATCACTTTGAATGAGGGTGACCAAAGACTTAAAATTGGTGTTCTCCTTTTCTAAACAAGTACTCTCAAATCTGTTTTCTGCACGCCTTGTCAAAACAAAGAAAGAAAGAACAGACAAGTCCTCATACTTTTGTTTTCACACACAGGTGTTGCTGCCAGTTCAGAGGTTTCATTCCAAGAGAAACGAGGGAAAAGGAAATGTGGAAAGCTCAGGTGGAAAGCTGCAAACTGGATGTGTTATGATTCATATATCAATAATTAGAAACTGAGCAGAGCAGATGACAAAACGGTCATTTGTTAAATGCTCAGGCAGAGGAGAGAGTGTTGCCTTTGTGCATGCAAACAAAAGCACCTTTATTCTGCTACAGAAAAGAGAGGAAAAATAACTGCTGTATGAATGAGTATTACTCAGGAAAATTGTTAGCTGAGAAGGGGATTTGAGGATACAAATTATGGCAGATAACAGAGGATTATTCACAGAATATTCACAGTTTGAGGCTTCTTAAATTTGACTAAGCAGCACAGCTTCTGCTGGAAGCTCATTTTCAGAGTATGCCTGAGGTTATACTGAATGAGCAGAAAACCTGCACATCATGCATGAAACAGGAAAGCCCAAGGATGCCAGAGGAAACTGGTATTCACAAACTAGGCTGTCTTGTGAGAAGGCTTTATCCCAGTATTGCAGCACCTCATTCAAACGCTATTACTAGAGCACAGAAGCAAACAAGAGAAGAGCAATAAATTAAATGTGGCAAGGAACCCCTCTCTTCATCTTTGCTTTCTTTGCTCAGAAGTACTTTGTTTAACTTGCAAAATGATGTAATGAGCAACTCAAGAAGATAGGTATGAGTTTTCCAATATTGCTTAAAAAAAGCGGTGATAAAGAAGGTAGGAAACTTTTATTAAATCAGGGAAAGATAAAAGAACAGAAAAGAAAAAAATTAGCAAATGCAAACTGTGACACTTATAGGGAATAATAATGTGGGGGAAAGGGCAAGAGAGAGAATTTAGGGACAAATGCTGATTTCCCTAATTTCTATTAGCCCATTCTTAGCCACTGATACCTAATGTTGGGGGGGGGGGGGGGGGGGAGGAGAGGAAGAATACTACAAAGGCAGTTTGCCCATTTCTATTAAAGAAACATCTGAAAAGGCAGCTCAAACCATCTACAGTATACAAGCTGAATGTTAAATTGCCTAAAAGTGAGTTTGTTGCAAGCAGAATTTATCAAAGAATAGTTGATGGTAATACTTACCTTAGAAAAAACTCATTTTTCTCAGATCTAAATTTTTAATTTGAATGTTTTGAGTTCAGCTGTATTTTCCATGGGAAAATGCTCTAACAATTTGTTTCAGTTACACTTATATTTATCCTGGGTTTCAAGCTTGTATTTGAATATAAAGTTGATATTATTCAATATCAACAGATAGCATTTAGATAATTTCTAGTAGCTTTTATAGAAGAGTGTGGCTTTGTGAGAAATAGTGATATTCTGACTTTTGATCCAAACTGGAACAAAAATATATTTTGAAATGAAAATATTTATTCTAGGGAAAAAAATAATAATCCAACACCCCAAACTTTTCTATGCTTTATTCTGAAAATTTTGAAGGTGTTTGTGGAACTTCAGAGCAGGTGGGTAGGGCTAAGACTAATGCATATCAGAGTAAGAAAGTGCCAGATAGAAAGTAAGAACTTTCTTGCATGCTTTTAGACTAACTAAATTCAAACATTTGTCAGACCTCCACCCAAGAAGCCTTCCTATTAGGTAGTTACATAAATCCTAAGTCAATCATCATATCTTAACATGAGCAGAAGCATGAACTTTGCACATAAAGCATGCAAACACTTTTGGAAGACAAACTATTAGTGTTACTGAGAAAAAGGGTGATGCTGTATAGGGGAAACAAATAGATTCAAGAAAGTTAAACTTTTCTATGTGTAAAATTTGAAAGGGAGTTAATATTTCTGTACTAGCAGAAAGCATATTCATGGATTTATTTATTATTATTTTATTTAATTATAGTTATATTCATTGGAGCTTCAGCGCACTTTATCAGCAGTAACTTAAATAGCTCAGTCACAACACTTTAGAGAATAGAAAAAAATATTGTTATTTCTTTTCCAGAGGGTTTAACTAACTCAAATTATTTGTCCAAAACACTTGTGGATTCACTGTCAAAAATTAGTTTAGATGTTTAGGAATTAATGGTTTTCAGTGCATTTCAATGAAGCTTTTTATTCCCTTCTTTATAAGTTTTCATTTAGAGTCTTAGCTTTTCTACTCACTGAAGAACACTAATTTTGACTACTAATTTTAAAATCAGTTTGTATGATCGCTTGAGGTCTAGCCTTCCTTCCTTCCTCGCTGCAGGCAAGTTCAACTGCTTAGGTAAACGAACACTGAGGAATAATTGCATTTGGTGAAAGCATACTAGGGCCAATGGGTGTAGGAAGCTAATTTCAGCTCTGTAGGTCCTCTCTGAAGTCCATTTTGGATATTAACATCAAGCAAAAATAATGAAAATGTTGAAAGATCTGGCTTTTTTACAGAGTCTTTTGTGAGAAAATATCACAAGTATTTCCACTTCTTGTACAACTTTTTCACAGAAACATAACTGTTAATAAATTTAAGACTATGATGCTTTTTATTCAATATTTTGTGCTACTACACTGTCCTTAAATAATTAGTATTCCTTTGGGCTGAGGTATTTGCAATTCATCAAAAAGAAAAAGTATTTATTTATTGAATATCCATTAGATTGACTGATACATAAATACCTTTAATTGACTCATCTGCATGTCTCTGAGGCATGGTTTCTTTCCTGTGATAGGTTAATCACCATTGTGACAATGTTACCAGTATATTCTCTACCCAAAATGATATTTTTTTTTTACACTTTAGTGTATATTAGGGTCCCATCATATGAATGAAAAGCTAGTCAATCAAGAGCTGACGAATTAAGAAGAGTGAATAATTTTGAGTGCTTGGTAAGGTTAAGTCTTCAAGGTTAAAAGATTAATTAAGGCTGAAATTAATCTCAAGCAATCAGTTTGTTTAATTTTTTATTATGCAGTGAATGACAATGTAAGAGTAACCATGACTATCTGAAGTAGATGATGAGGTCTTTCCATATTATTAGGAGTTTATCAAGGAAAATATTTCAGAATAAGTTTAGGATAAGAAGGGCCGACACTTACATATAGTTACAGCATTACAATCAAACAGGTGCTGTATATACCAAACTTGCTTCAGTGGGATAAATCAAAGACAGTAACTGACTCAGATCAGTCACTTTCTAGTTACCCTCTGGAAAATTTGGCACAAGTATGTTCAACTTCATACTGATGCAAGGTCAGGATGGCTTCCTTTCTGTGGATGCTGCACCTAGTGTGGGTTTTCAACAACTTTCAAGGTACAAAAGATAATAATAAATAATAATCATCTCCTACATTCTGGTCTATGAACCCTTCTAGAATTGCTAATAGAGTATGTGGGTAACTGGGGTTTCTCCTATTGGCAAATATGGATTTTTCTGTTTTAATGTACTAATTAAAGACTTATTTTAAGCAATATAAAATCTATATTATTTGTAACTCTTTTGTTTGCTTTACCATCTCTAGATAATGTTTAGTGCTAGGAGCTGACTTATTTAGGTCAGCCACTTAAATTTTCAGTCACTTTACACTGGCTAATAATTTTGACAATTGCATATGCATATTATTACATATAATTCCTACATATGCAATGCATATTATATAATAACCCTATGTTAATATAAAATACTTTATTTTTATATCTTATATGTTTTATATTTCAGACACACACTATAAGTATGTATGTGTGCACATATATGCAGTGCATTCTGTAAGAAACCTGAGCTGAGAAATCATTTGAAACTATTCATTCCTTTAAGTAGAAGTCTCATTCCAAAGCAGAATATTAGATAGTGAATCACCTGCTCTGCTACTCATGGAATTGTTATAGTCTTAATTTTTCTCCTGATACATGGCATAATTTTAGGCTCAAAATAAAATGCATGCTTTATCTTTGTGTTTAAGAAAATGAGCTGCTGATTTCTGCCAATTCTTTTTGTCTAACAAAACACAAGCAAAAAGCTCATTAACATCTTCCCTTCTGCTACCTCTTAGAAGAGAATTGTTCATTACAATGCAAATGGAAACACACTTCGGCAAAGCTTGTTGCATCTCTTACAGATCCATGAAATAAATTACTAAAGAAGGAATGTTATAGCTCTTCGTATCATATTCAAGTTATCATCTGTCATATTTCTAGGTATGCAAGAAAATTCTGCAACAGAACTGAGTGTAATAATCTTCTCCTATATGTGAATCTAACTGCAGCAGTCCTTTAAGATTTCAGAACTAGTTTAAGACTTAAAAAATGAATGGGTCTCAAAAACCATAAGAATACCATCAGATGGAGGCATTATTATGTTTAATAATACTATTATAATTTATATTAATAATATTATTAATAATAATATTTTTCTAAAGATAGCTTAATTTAATGAAGATTTTACAGAGTGAAATTGTGATAGAAATCACACTAACACTGGAAAGAGAGCAGAAGGAATCAACTTAGAAAACCTGTTCTAAATAGATTTTTCTACTGCATGGATAACTTTAAACATCTGCTTTGCCCTACTGAAACCAGTTGAACCTAAGAACTAATATAATTTTAATCATGTGTTTAAGTGCTATACTGAATAAAAATATGTGGACAATTAAGTATTTTCTGTAATCAGGACTGCAATATGGTGATTTAGTTAATTTTGATTTATAGAAATTGTGGGAAGAGACTGGTCATTTGCTTTTGAATATCTTGCTCACTAACATAAAACAATGTCCCTATCTCAAAAAAAGATTACTTTTGCATGAGCAGCTGGTGAAGTGTTTAGCAACTCTAATTGCTCAGCTTACAGTCACATTGCTAGAAATAATGAATGAAATCAAGGAAATGGATATTCTGACTGAATTCTGAAGTGAAAACTTCAACAGAAAATAATACAAACTACACTACATAATAGTGAAAAATAGGGTGGAAGCTCCACCACTTCATAGCTTCAAAATGTATATCTTTCCTTATGTATTTACAAAGTGGTTTACCCCCATTTTCTTTCTATCTTTCATTTTCCTATTAAAATGTCTATTCTTTGTCTCCTCAGTTTAAATTTAGGTGTTTTATTAGAGACACTATAAAGCCCTCCTGGTTCTAAGTGACAAGGACATCAATTCTCACATAATTCCCCCTTAAATTCAGTTGGAAATGAGTATTGTGTCTTTAAAAATACCCTTATCTGCTGAAATATGGATATATATTTCCTCATTAAATAGATGAGAATGTAAGTAACTTAATCTATAAATTTGTTACAAGCAAGTATATTAAATATTTAATGAAAATATATTTACAAATATACTGTCAGATTTATTAACCCTGAAGTGGCAGCTAGTTTTCAGATATTTATACTAACAAATATACCAGGAATGGAAAACTAACTTCCTGTAGTTTCTGAAAATATGTCATATATTTCCTAGAAAATTATGTCCTGTTATAGAATTATAAATAATTCATTAATAGAGAAAAAAATATTGTTGGCAATTTATGTTTTTAAACTCTCACACAAGAACAGGTATTTATTTCATTTCGCGTTTGCTAAGACTCCTCCATGCTGGCAAAACTGCCAATTAGAAGACTGTATCTATCACTTCATGATCTCTCCCTAACCCATTAAACTTTTTAGTCCCCGTACACAAATGTAGCCTAATCTATTCCATTGGGAGTGCATCCAGTGCTTACTACCCCCTGCAGAAACTGTTATGTTTCCTTATGCACTGATTTTGTCTGGGATAGAGTTAATTTTCTTTATATCAGCCCATACGGTGCTAAGTTTTGGATTTCTAACCAAAACACTGTTGATAACAGAGGGATGTTTTAGCTATTGCTGAGCAATGCTTGCACAGTGTCAAGTCCTTCTCTGTTTCTCAGGGTGCCCCAGCAGCGAGTAGATTGGGGGTGCACAAGAATTTGGGACAGGACACACCTGGGACAGCTGACCGCAACTGACCAAAGGGATATCCCATATCATATAATGTCGTGCCCAGCAATAAAAGCTGGGAGAAGAAGGAGGAAGGGGGGATGTTCGGAGTGATGGCGTTTGTCTTCCCAAGTCACCACTACACATGTTGAAGCCCTGCTTCCCTGGAGATGGCTGAACACCTGCCTGCCCATGGGAAATAGTGAATGAATTAATCCTTATTTTGCTTTGCTTGCACAGGTAGCTTTTGCTTTACCTATTAAACTGTCTTTACCTCAACCCATGAGTTTTCTCACTTTTACCCTTCTAGTTCTCTCCCCATCTCACTGTAGAGGAGTGAGCGAGCAGCTGTGTGGGGCTTAGCTGCCCACTACAGCTAAATCACAACACCTCAGAACTAATTTCAACAGGATTTCTTAAGTAAGGAGAAGTGGGAAGGAGGCAATCATTGTTCAAGCAATTAGTGCTTGTAGGGTGAGTGTCCAATCAGTTTACAAACATAAAATTAAAATATAGTGAGAAAATGTTAAAAAATATTAGCTCCAATTTTAGAAACGTCACTCCATTTTTAGAGCTATTCTGTGTTCTACTGTAACTCATTTTATATAAAGTAGAGAAGTAAATAACTTTAGTAAAGCAAGCAATTTCTCTAGAAACAGGATAAACCTGTGTGGATTGATTTTCATCAGGAATCAGACCTTGCAATGTTCCTCCTTCCATGAGAGCTATGTTGATTTATAGCAGTTAAGATTATCAAATTCTTGATCGTGGTGGTGTATCTAAGCTACCTTCGAGTTTTTTTCACTATGAGTGTTATATATGACAAGAAAATTTCAGACACCTAATATGAGGTTTATTCTTAACAAGGAAAGAAAGAATGTTTCATAGAATCAAAATTATTCATAAAAGCTTCATATAATCTATTAATTCTTTTTTCCTGTGAAACTTTGGAAGTAGAAAGTTTTAAAACTCATTAAAATAATCAAAGATATATCTTCCATTACTAGATCTATAGGCACTGCTGTCCCTAGGAGTACAGCACCTCCTTTGTCTTCCTTGCAATTCCACAGGCTTATTTTCCAGCATTCATGAAATTGCTAGTTAACTTAATTTCCATTCTGTGCAAGTCACATATTGTATATAATTTTTAAAATTGTTTTCAGTGTTCTGAAGGTTGCATATATGTGTACTTCTCACTGTTTATGTGGTGGCTAGTGCAAGTTTACACTTATTAAATGCAATTAATTTTCCTAAAACCTGATCTATCCATGACGAGAGTCCTCTCATTGACATTGCATTAGACCCATGATTAATACTTCTCTGCAAAGGAAACATATTTATTATTATTATTATTATTTTAACCTAATAAAGCATTCACTAGATATCCTTTATTTAGAAAATGAGTAAAAAAAATTATTTTATAGTTTGTAACTCCTCCTGATATTACATCCAGTATTATATGAGGATTCATCTTGTAGCAACATGTTATCAAAAAAAGGGAACTGGAAGGGCTCTGATAGAAGGATTATTTAAAAAGGATGACCATAATTCCCTATTTAATTATGCAATAAAAGAAACAAACAAATCCCCAAACCCTTAGTAGATTATTTTCATAAAGTTAATACTTCCTTTTAAATGCTTATATCATTTGTGACCCATTCAAAGCTTTTTACTGTTCATTACACTCTGAATTTTTTTTTTAATATTCTGGATTTGGTAAAGACAACACCAGCGTAGAATGGATGAGACCAGACTCGCCCAAATGTCAAAAGGAAGCATTGTATACTATATCAATATTTTGGAGAACTGTCATGGTTTAACTCCAGCCGGCAACTAAGCCCCACACAGCCGCTCGCTCATTCCCCCCACAGTGGGCTGGGGAAGAGAATTGGAAGAGTAAAAGTGAGAAAACTTGTGGGTTGAGATAAAGACAGTTTAATAGGTAAAGCAAAAGCCACACATGCAAGCAAAGTAAAGCAAGGAATTCATTCACTGCTTCCCATGGGCAGGCAGGTGTTCAGCCATCTCCAGGAAAGCAGGGCTCCATCACGGATAACCGTTACTTGGGAAGACAAACATCATCACTCCAAATGTCTCCCCCTTCCTTCTTCTTCCCCAGCTTTATATACTGAGCATGATGTCATATAGTATGGAATAGTCCTTGGTCAGCTGTCCCTACTGTATCCCCCTCAAATTTTTGTGCACCTGGCAGAGCATGGGAAGCTGAAAAGTCTTTGATTTAGTATAAGCATTACTTAGCAACAACCAAAACATCTCTGTATTATCAACACTGTTTTCAGTGCAAATCCAAAACATAGCCCCGTACTAGCTACTAAAAAGAAAATTAACTCTACCCCAGCCAAAACCAGCACAACAACCTACTTCATTTTAGGGCTTTGTGTTTCAAAAGAATGTGTTTGCAGTTGGGCTTATTCTACAGCACATACAGAAATGTGCTGTATTCTGATAGTTTACTAATTGTGCTCCATGTATTCTCAAGGTTATTTTTCACTTGCAGGATATTTGCTCTTTGGTGTTCAGCCACCCTCAAATATTCTGGCTACTGTCTTACAGGACTCCCATCAGCAGAATGGAGTTTTCTCAAGCATTGTGTGGTGAACTGAATTTAAATCCCAGGACTCAGGATACCATTTACGCCTAGCATATGTCCTCCATTAAGGTTTAAACCAACTGCATTGTCATTAAATTCAAATGAAGAGATAAATGCCAGGGACTTTAATTGTCTTTGCCCCAGAAAAATGGAAGAGTTCTTTCTACTGTGAATATTAATTGTCCCACTCTTAAAATTAATTCATTTGTGTTTCTCATTACATATCTACATTTTCTGTCACAGCACTAAAAAGCCTGTGACTCTTCTTGCTATCTTTTGTGATTACAAAATTCTGTTTGAAAGAGTTTGAGAGGGAAGTTTGGGGTCAAATTAGCATTGTAAGTTCAGAAAAGATAAAATACAGTTGGTTTTGCAAAGGCTGCTGTTTAGCAAACAACCTGCCCTTGAGTGTCTCTTATGTAGTCTATAATATCTATGCTGGGATATATGAAGTGTGTTCTCTTTCTATTTTTTCCCTATGCAGAAAAAATGAGAAGGAAATGAAGCAGAAAGAGAAAGAAAACCTTGAGGTCTTTCACTTCTTCAATTACATGTGTAGCAAGGAGACCTTGTTTGGTTAAATCAACAGATTTTTAAATTACCTTTATTTTTCTTCATTGTGTAGTCCAGTTAAATAGATTTTTTTCAAGTTTGTGCTTTGTGTGGTAGTATTTACAATAAACCCTTTTTACAAATTAACCCTTCAGAAGGCCAGTGTACCAAAAGTGGTAGGATTTATGTTCACCTGGCAGGAATATCACCATCAACTGACATCATATGAGACCCATAGCTGTATAGCAGACTTTATGCATATAAAAGCAGAGGTGTGTTAATCATATTTGAAAATCTTTTCCATTAGGGTTTCTCTAAATACCAAGAATGATTCTGACTATCTATGTGAAGTGGACTTGAATTTCAATAAAAGCAGGATCAACCAACCACACTCTGGATTGTATTCAAATTAACTGAGCCTCGGTCCTAGTGAAATGATGTGGCAGATTTAAGAAAATTATGTGTTTTAAATAAACACTGATGAAGCACATTTAACCTCTAAAACCGAATATAGTGCATTACACTTACTCTTCGTGAGGTAAGGACAGACTGACAGGAGGAACCTTTTATTTTAAAGATGGATCCAATATTTTCTGAATCTTCTAACAGACCTAAAACACTGTGCTCAAGTCTTCAGGACAGTAAAGGACTCTTTTCTTGCATTTTTGGCAAATTCAGTCTCCTTTGAACTGTTCTTTATAGCTGAACTGGGACGCTCATAGCAAAAAGTTTCCTTATCTCCTAAAGAGAATAGCAACCCCTTTCAAGAGAACTTGAAGGATCCATCTGAATCATTAAATCAGCATGCTACTCTCATAAGCAACACTAAAGTAATTTTCTCCATTAATGCATCCAGATCTCTCACACACACTTAAACAGTCTGTTCTTGCTAGGTGACTTAATCTGGCTTTTTGTAACCCAGGTTTAGGCAGTCATATATTAGATTTCAGTTCATTATTCTTGCCATATTAAATGTGGTCAGTATTCTAATTAATTCGGTATCATATGTCAGGGTAGGTCCCACTTTTGTCTTCTGGCTAAAGCATGGTGTCAACAGATGGTATGTCCCTGGGCTCCTTTCAATCTGACCTCTATCTCAGAGGTTGTTGTCAGCTTTACCTATCTATTAATCTATCACCTATCTATTTATAAATAAAACCACACACTATGTGTCTGAAGCTAAGCCATTGCACAAACAGGCCTGGTGTAATAACATTAGGTAGGAAGCAGAGAAGTCTAAGGATACGGGTTGTTCAACCCAGAACTCCTTTTCTAAAATATGATGGAAAATATATGTGCAAACTATATGCATCTTCTAGGAAGCTAGCCAGAAATCTCATTTCTGCTTACTTTGAGCCTTATCGACTAGGCTAGAACTGGACTCTGCCTGGACCCATGATTCCTGCTTGCTCATCTGGTCAATAGTGCAGCTGCAAGAAGAGTACTAATAGGGTGCAAACTCAAGATTGCTCATAACTTGGTAGTTAGCTCCTGGGTATAACAAATGAGTCCATGTCATTTTGAGAGGTCCCTGGAACACAAGGTACTCACTTTCTGGGTCACTGTTCTGGACACAGGTAGGTAGCTATTATGTCATCCTTAGAAGAGGGTAAAATAGACCAGATACCCAAAATAAACCTAGGCTAAATTACTACCATTTTTATAACCTGATTAGAAGGGACAGGCACCCAATACAGGCTGAAGAAGAGCACCTAAAACCCCATGTCTCCAGAATCTCCTTAAGTATGGAAATGCCTAAATCAGTGAACTCAGTTTTTCCTTTTGTTTTTTGTACTTTACCTGTACCATACATAAAAATAACCTCTACTGAATGACAAGGGTGCATACTTGTACATACTATACACTCCCAAACCCCCAAGGATGGGTTACTACCAATAAGGTACCTAATTCAGAGATTTAAATTAACCAGATTTAAATTCATGCTGTTATTTTCATGGCAAGTATCCCTTGCTTGACTCTTGTTATCATCAGTCTTAACACTTTCCTCTATTGTTCATCCTTTCACTTAATTACAATCATTTAAGCATTGATGTATCTTAACATACCCCTTAATTAGTCTGAGACCAACATGGGTTTTCCAAAATTTCCCATAGTGAAAGGAAAATTGAAGACTTATGGAGAAAAATAAGTAGCATTCACAAAGGTTATATGTATATACCTGTGCAAGCTAGACCTATGTATTCTTTATTATCAATGGAGAGAAAGAGAGGCTCCACTAGGAGACTATTCAGACAGAGTATCTGACTCAGCTGCTGTGAATTGTCTTCTAGAGGAATCTAACTTTCCTCTTCTTCTGTAAAGTAGATTAGCCTCTTTAAGCCTTTTTGGATACCTCTGTTCTTTCCTGTGCTCTTATTTATCAGAAGAAGGAGCCAATAGATTCATGTCAGCATTATTAAAGATCTGCTTTCTGCTCACACAGACTAATAATCAAACTAGCCTTTAGATACTCTCCGATCTTTTTTTTTTTTCTCTTTTAAATGATGTTTTAAGAATGGCATTTAACTAAAGATTATAACTGGGACATGAGTAAAAAATAGACTTTTTCAAAGTATAAAGCAATACTAGATTCTCTGATACAAACACAAAATTACTTGTTTCCCAATCATATATGAGACAGCTTTTGAAATTAATGTTGGGAGATTTCAAAGGTATCTGACATTGACTATGCCTAGAAACATGACACATTAATATTTTTAGTAGTGTTTGATTGTTTAAAACTATACAGACATGTTTACTATTTGAGTATGCTATTATGTATACATACATAATTGAGTATGTATACTATTTGAGTATGCTAATGGTAAACTTCATATATAGAAGTTTAAGGTTACCAAGAAATACTCTAATTTCACAGGTGTGATACAGAAGTCAAATGAAAACATAGATTTTGCTTTATTCTGAAATAAGAAATGTTTTCCCATGCTAACTATGTTGAGATTACAAAGAAACTTTTTTACATTCATCTAGAAGTTATAAGTCAATTTGATAAGATAACTGCATTCTTATTTAGCTGAGGTCTTGATTTTTCCTGTAGAAATGCTAATATGTTTTACCTCAATATGTATTGCCTTCACTCAGACTCTTCAAGACATAAAAGCAACAGTGATGAAGAATAGACCAGGGATACAGCTCTGTCTTGACTTGCTAATATTTGACTGACTGAAAGCTAAGCTTTAATTCATCCAATTGCAGGGCCTACAGACAAGGAATGTAGAACATATCCATTACTTTTATTAGTTTGGAAAATGATACTGAAAGGTGGTTACAAATCTCTGTATGCAACCAAGTATGGGGTCCCACCCATCCTCCATTTTGCAGATTGTAATAATGAAAGTGAATATAGAAGTGATTTCAGTGACATGCTGTCTCGTCCCACTCGGTGGGTTGCGAGAGGGGTGAATCTTTTCGATCCCCCGACAGTTTGTGTACCGACAAAGGCCGATCTCTGCTCAGCAGAGCCGCGTGGTCAGTAGAGTCAGGACAATGACTCAGAGGAACAGGCTGGCCAGCAACTTTATTAACTAGTGAATTCCACAAACGGACAAACTTAACGAACTGGTGAGCTTAACAAACGAACAAAGGCGATTTGGCAATGGAGCTATTGTCCGGGCAACTCGTCACAATTTATCCCAAACTTGCATATATCGGAAGAGTAGAGGAAGAGAGAAGCGAGAAAAGGAAAGGAAGAGAGAGGAGGAAAGAGAAAGAAAAAGTATCACCACCCTTGGATCCCACGATGATGATAACAGACATGGCAATCCTCCAGTGGTGGGCGCGCACGCTTCCCTGGGGGTGTGTATGTCTTTTATAAGCTAATCCCCGCCTCCAGGTACGCCCCTTCAGGACTTACATGGTTCTTGTTCTAGAAAGTTCTCAGTCTTCTGTGCAGGCGCTGGGGGAGGGGGGGGTGGTCACGAGGGGTCTCTCGGGCAGTTGCAAGCCCCCTTAAGGTCCCCATGTCCTGCACGTCCCGCATGTCCCGCATGTCCCGCTCGTCCCGCTCCCGCTCCTGCTCTCCCCCACCCCGTGCTCACCGACCTGCCGTCGCCATGCAAATAGCGCCTCAAGTCACCACAATGTTTGAGACATTAGCTCTTTCAGTCTCTCACACATGCCTACTGAAATATCATTTCATTTATACCCTTCTAAGGGATGTTGAAATGCAGTGGAAAGTTCAGAGAAAAGCTAGCAATAATGATTCAGGATTAGAATTATATAATTTTAATACAAGGTTAAAAGATTATTTGATTACAATTCTAGGCATCTACAGAGGGACAGAACATCTATCAATAAGCAAGACTTTAATCAAGCAAAGGAATAACTAACTTTTCATGGTGAAACATCAACTAAAAAAACATAACTTGGAAGACAGATTAATGTTCGATTTGAACACTGTTGGTTAATTGTAAAAATAACAAGTGGTGTGAAATTTCATCATAATTTAAAGTATTGAAGTCATAAATATTAGTCACAGATATTTTTCTAAAGGACATGTTTTAGTTCCAGCACAAGTTGTTTATCATATAAAAGTATAAAAAGGGGCAGTTTATTGCATGATGAAGAACTACTAGCTGAAATTCTAAGATTATGCCAAACAACTGGTTAAATTATAGAAGTTTCTAATTTAGGAACCTTTGAAGTGCTAAAATATTGAATAATTTTTTGGGTTAATCTATATATATTGATACTGTAAGTAGAAAACAGAAACAATAATAAGAAAGAGAATAAAACAAAAAGAGGGACTACTGAAGGATGGTTTTCTACCACTAAAATATTTCTGGTTACATCCAGTGTTAATGTATCATAAGAATTCAAATGTGGTAATCAGCTATAAACACTAAATAAGGGAAAATACCAAATATCCAAATATTTTAATTTCATACCTATGTCTATGGAAAGACATATGCTAAATGTTTTACTTCTGCCATTTATGGTTTCCTTCAAACTATTTTTCCCTTTGTTTAAATTATTAATACTACTTTAAAATATTTCTTTTAATTCTACTTCAGTTTTCCTTTCAGTCCTCTTGCTTGAAAAATAGCTGTGAATGGTTTATAGCAGATTTCAGAACAGACTTTGTCTAATTTGTCTCAATACATTCAACTGTTTCTCCATCTGCAGATCAAGTTAAATAACTTTGACTCATTACAAAGATTGAATTTCTCCCTCTGTAGCTCATAACTCAGTATTGGAATTCATTCTTTATATGAAAGCTATAAGCAGCCATCTTCGTTGACTGAGGATATTGCTTGTTTATCTGTTAGATAAGAGGAATGTGGTGAAAATATCCAAGCCAGTGAACATTCAGTTGTGTTTTGGATGAAGTTATTATACATTGAAGTCATTATACATTGACATTTCCTACTTTATCAGTGAAGTTTCAAAAAATGTAAACATGCAGGTTTATCTGAAATAAGTTTCTATTTTCTGTGCATTTATGTTAGTAAAAGTGAATGTTAGTCATTGTAGCTTGAATTATGACTGCGCCTTTCTTGACAGGTTTAGGTATTGTGTTATCTTTGAAGTATAAGAAGTATACTTAATCTGTTATATGTGGCTCCATAGTAAAATATTACAGCAGGCTGCACAAGGTACATCCCAAAACATCATCAGAAATACATGATCTCAGAGACAACTGTTGGTTATACTTTCTATTAGGATACAGCTATTCCCAAACTTGGATATAGCTATTCCCAAACTTGTGCTAGATGTTTCAAAGACAAAGGACACAGCTGGCCATCCCCTAGAGCCTTGGGCTGTATCTCTGCCCCACGTCCACAGGATGGGGTTCCCTTGCAGAGGGCAGCAGCAAGGCAGTGCAGGGGCAGTACTCATATCCCGTGACAGCAATGTCCATGACCAGACTATGCATCACAAGTACTTCTGAGATCCTGGGTCTGGGTGCTAAGGCATCGTTCTGATTTGTTATAGGGGAGATACCTGCTTACAAACACAAAATACAGGGAAAAGAAACACTGTATGTCTGAGATCAAAAGGGGACATCTGACTGTAGGTCTATATTATTTAAATCTCTTCCAGGTATTTGACATAGGGGGTGACCTTTTTCATGTAGTATATATTAAAAGAAACAAATAAATATAAAGTATCCAATATATCAGCCCAGCTGCAATGAATAGTAGGTAAAAAGTGAATTTTGTGTATTTAAGTGAGAGAGAGGGAGGATAATGGCTGTCCAGAGTAGGACACAAATTTTGTGCACAGGGGAGAGACCTAAAAATACACAGAAACCCCCATGGGAGAAGCTGGCAAACTGTGTCTTTACTGGATTAACTAATAGAAAGCAGTGAGCAATTCAATAGCTATAACCTTCCCTAACAGAAAGGCTAGATCCACACATGCTTGCCCTTTGCAACAGACAATCTTTATCACTTCTCAAGAAAGAATTCAGAACTTTCATCTTGCTGCTGTTATATGCTTTGCAGTATTTGCAATGTACTCCAAAGTACTAAAAAGAAGCAAAGGAGAAGGACTGCAGTGCAGTAAATGTCTATGTATAATTGCACCCAGCCATTCACTGTGTTAGAAGACCCAAAGTCATGCTCCAAACACCAAAAGCTAGCCAGGTGGAGAAAAGCTAGGATTCAACATGAAACAACAGCTTAATAAAAACATCTGGTATTAGATTAAGCTTATCTAATGTGAACTTTCTTCATTGCTTGGTAATGATTCAGTTTTCTAATTACTGTCTTAGATTTAAGGCATTGCACCTGGCTGAAAAGAGCTTGAGACAGACCAGTGTCTCTGCTCTGGGAGTATTTAAGATCCTCTTTATATTATCATTTCTGTAGAAGATATAAGGCTGTTGATACAGATAGTGCTCTTACTGGTAAAGTAAAAAAAAATCCTCAAACACATCACAATGCCTACCATGTTTCCTTTTTACTAAACTCCTGACTTCCACATCACACTCGGCAATCTTTAATTTCGCTCTACAGCAGCACAGCTGCTTTCCCCCACTAAGTAAAGCCTAGCCTGTTTTGCAAGCTGAGCCAAGTCAGCAGCTGGACTTGCTTATTTCCCAGATAGGACCTACTGCCTCAGACACCCTGAACAGGGATTTCAGTTAAAATCCACCATCAGTGCCTTTTTTCTATGGAATTTATTGCTAGAACTCTTACAGGGATGTTACATCATCCTAGGGAGTTGTGGAATATCTCTTCACTCTATCAGAGATGAAAACAAGTGATACAATAAAAATAAACTGTGCTTACTTTTCTGTAGGCATCTCACAGAGTAATTCAACAACAATCTCATTAATACATTTGGAACAGTGTACTCTATAACAGTGCAATACTCCTTGTGATAATTACTAGTATTCAGACAGAAGAGAGAGGTATAAAGCTTTATCAATTTCGTTCCTATCAGGTGAGTGTATGCCAGCCAAATCATGACAAACTACAACTCCAGCAGTGTCTTATATATATATACGCTGCACAAAAGTACATAAGCGATGATAATGGTTTTCTCATGGCATGAAATCTTTCCAGTTACTATAATAAGTTAAACATCTAGTATGTGACTATCAAAAACTGGTCATAGACATAAAATTTGAAAGAGCTCCTATGGGTACTATTCAGACTAATAAATTCATTTTTAACCAATAAATAAATGGAACAGGTTTTCCACAAAATACTTGTGATTTTGCAGGTCATAGTGAATAACATATTATTCAAGTTAAACAAATAGTGAAGACTTATGACTCATTTTTTCCTGTAATTGAAATGTTTTATTCATAAATAGAGCACCATGTGCTTTCTGACATAAAGGGAGCTTATTCTAGCTAAAATTGACACAGCATGGGAATTTTTAATGTAAATATATTGTATTGCCTCCCAAATTCTCATTCCTTCTCTGACAGTTTAGATGAGGAATTCCAACAAACCCAGGAATTTATAAAATATCCAATTAGGCTTTATATTTTATTGTTGGGGGAGCAGGGTTATTTTCACACAAAGTAGTCTGGATTTCTGCTTTAATAACTTTAGCTACAAAAATCGTCATGTTTTTAAAATTAATGAAACTCCTTGTAACTTTTATATATGCTAAATAAACCCTTTGGAACTGGATTCAGTGGTCCAAGAAACCAAAGCAGTTCAAATTTATACTCCTTCAGATTTCTGTTTAAGTGATGGCCATTTTAATTAATCCAAACACATGATCTTTTTGCTAGTAGTACCATAGCATTTCTTGCCAAGAGAAAAATCTGCAATGTCCAAACTTTTTCATTAATGCTCTGAGCTGCCAATATCTCCTGAATTGACAGTAGTGTCTATGTAAGCTGAATAGTCTGAATCGGCATTGACTTGCAGTCATATTTGAACTTGTTGTCCTTTATTTCCCTAGAAGTCTCGAAAACCAAAGCAAACACTGCTTAATTCTGACCAGTCTTCAATGAAGTCCATGTAGAACCACATCTTTTTGGAAAACAAAAGTGAATATTAAATGGTAAGTAAGGTCCCTTTGATAAGCATAGTGGTAGGAAAACCTGAAAATATATATGTTTCCTTTACAGAATAGAATGAAGACAATTTAAGTCAGAGGCTCTAGGAGTAGAATATAATTGTTTGTGACAGATACATTTCTCTTGATGATCCTTTGAGATGTTGGCCTAGATGCTGCTATAACCTTTTGATATACCTGATCTGATACTTCTGTGCAATTCTTTCACATAAATGAAGCACGTGATTGATACATTTATATTCAGTATCTTCAAATCTGTGATTTGGAAGATTAAGAGATAATGGAATTACTTGTTTCTTTGTCAATGAGGGTGCCTGATACAGAAGAATTTTGAAAAAAAAAAAAAAAAGAGATAAACCTTATCATTCCAAGCCAAAGATAGGATGAGAGGATATTAGGACTCATACAAAGCCAGGCTATGGAGTTGGGAGGTGAGCAAGGCCATGGCTGGAATATATATCCTAACTCTGGCACTCTGAAATGCCAAGTTAAATGCTTCCACTGTTTCTTAAAATTTATCATACATGCAGAAGTTGTGGTATTTTTAATCTCCTCATACCTCTTTAAGTGTGAGCCCATTTTTTTTTCATTCCAATGCACCAACTCAGTCTCAGCAGCAAAAAGGGCCAAAACACATCCATTCTTCCTATGTTGGTGGTATGGTAATCACCATTTGTTTGACTATGATTTCCTTGGTTTGTGTGTATAGTACCCAAAAATTCCTTGATGGTCTCCCATTATGTATTGGTCATACCTGTAGCTTCCTAACTCCACGTGATCAGTTGGATATAACATAGCTTGGCACTATAGAAAGCAGGTCTTCCCTTGTGTTGCAGTCATTGGAAACAAGGATTATGTCTTTGGTAAGGAAATGGAGCAGTGCCTGGAGCAGTCAGCTTTACAATGACAGCAGTGAACTTAAGTGAGAATAAAGGTAAACTTCTTTCTATCTTCCTGACATACAATATGGGCTACTGACTCATCAAGCTGTTTTTAATTTATCTCTTTAGATTCTCATGCTTTCATTTTTATGCTCTCCTGCAATTATCACTATGTTCTGAGCAGATTAACAAACTATTTTTTGAAGAAAAAAACAAAAAACCGTATGCTTCTCAGAGGAAGAAAAGCACTTTTATTCAGAGTCATAGACTAGTATTGTGATGCATCTTTCAAGTTGTTAGACGTTGTTATCTTCCAATCATCTATTTATATGTATATAGCTTGTTGTGAACCAGAAGTGTTTTCAATATGTTGTTGGGGAAGGAGAGGGGGATTGTTGGGGAAGGGGGGGAAGGTGGTGTATTTATTTACTTACTTATCATTTGAAAGCAAGGTTTGCTTATTTATAAAACGTGAGCCACGCGCGCTTGAAAATGCCTCACAGAAAATCATCACCTTGAGGAAAGCAAACTGTCCAACTATTACTTTGGTGAAATTAAATGCCATGACTAATGCCAGCAATTATCTTCCTTTATTAATAGCTATAAAGGGCCTATTTGTTTCCATGTTGGTGCTTACCAAATTGATCTCTGTTTTAGCGAGTGCTGAAGTGCAGATTTATTAGGGTTTCTGTCAGTACAGGAGCAGGAGAGAGCAGCAGAGCCAGATCTGCTCAGAGAAAAGTTAAATGGAGTTTTTTTGTAACTACAAATTCATGACACAGAACTGACATCCAGGGGGGCTGCAATGAGGACTGCTGAGAGCCTGGTCACTGCAATAACAAGATCAGAACACAACATTATCGGTACAAGACCACGTCCTTAACGTCTGATTCAGCTGAAACTACTTGAAGATTAAACTGAAGGACACCACACATGAAGCCTCACAATGTAACTGTTTACTGTTGTATGGAGTGAAAGTTGCATAAATTGAATAAAAGCCATGTAAAAGAGGGAGACCAACAGTGACAGTGCAGATGCAACCCTGTCTCTCATTTAGCTCTAATGTCACACACCAGGCAATGAAAGACAAATTCTGCCTTTCATTTAAAATGCAGATTTCAGCAGAGGCATTAGGAAGGCACTGTATTAATACCAAATTAATGAAGAAGATGTTAGTAAGTTGCCTTTTTATTTTTTGGCTCATACTAGAGCTAAGTACTACTACAGTCACCTTTTACTTTGAGAAGATTTAATTACCATTATTATCTTTAATTTTGCATTGATTAATGTACCTCAAAGGAATACATTAAGGTAGCATGCTTAAGGTCCAGACTCTATATGCAAATAAAACAGATACAATTAAATGCTTTGTGATTTGTACTTCTTATTATAATAGTTAGGATGAAATCTTGGAAGGCAAATCTAACCAGTCATAAATTTCAATCTGAACTGACAGAGCACTTAGAAATGTTCCTTGGGTACTTTTTCTTTTTAAAAGAAAATAATGCATTTAGCTAAAAGTAAAAGTATGAACTGCAGCAAAGCCTTTTTTATACTTCAGACACCTAAGCATTTTTTCAATATGAGTATTTATTTTGTTATGAATGTTCATCGTATTTTACATTATCGCACTGCTTAGAGGCTTAATTGGAACCAGTGTACTATTGCATAAGATACAGCCCTGGCCATGACAAAGCACATAAAGAACACGAGAAATGCCAATTTATATCCAGCACACAAAGGTACAGAGATTTCCTCTGAGTTTTATGGGGGACTCAGAAAAATTCCAGTCAAGTTCATGAGTTCAGGGTCCTGTAAGGTCATCCTTGAACTCAAATTCTTACATAAAGCAGGGCTGCTGTCCGAAATATCCATAGTCTTCAAACACAGATCCATTTCTGGCATTCTCAGTGCATGATGCACAGCATTTGACTACTTTCTGCCACAAGTTTATGTATTCTTTTGGGAAGTGGAGCTAGGGACAGTTGAGGAACCTGTTGCCACCAGTATATGAGAATAAATCAAACAATCATTTCAAGCATTAACATACCCGAAGCTGCTAGTGTTTCAGGTTTGCAAAGGTATTTGGACTCCTAAAGAAGAAGAAAAAGACCTGCTGGGGTTAGCAAGAGTGTTTAGGTGCCTAACTTCAATTTTCATAAGGTAAATGGTACAAATACATTTAAAATGCTTTCCTTGGGTGCTACTTTTAAACGTTCAGCCAATGGTCTTGATTCTACTCACTCTAAAATCACTAATACAAGTCGCATTGGTTGCACCAGTGGAAAATCAAACCCTTACTGTATCTGTGTCATGAAAGAAGGTAACTGGTGTCTCATATGAGCAGAACAACAGCTTTAGTTTGAATTAAAATTATCTACAAAGTATGCAACCTATCTAGAAAGCACACCCAAAATGCATTCTGGTTTTGGGAACCAAAGAAAAAAGCTGGATGTTCTCAGTGAGACATTAAGGAATCTGTAAGTCAATTCTAAATGGACGCAAATATCTCATCATTGTTCAGCCTAAAAAAGAAGTTTCTACTTTAAAGTAGGAAAGGTTTTCTCTGCAGCTTGCCTGAGGTAAGGACCCACTATTGAAATATGGAAGGTTAGGTTCTGATTATTTTGTTGCTGTTTTTTAAAATATGGTAACATAGGAATATGCTACCTCACTCAAATTTTACTGTACTTTCATTTCTTTCTATCTGCTTTTCATAAAAGGAAAATTAAAACAGCTGAAGTTTTGCCAATGCATATCAACTCTAAGATGTTTTGAAAGCATTCTGAAAATATTTGTAGAAATGCACATAAAGGTCATTCTGAGCTTCTGCACACCTCAGTCTATTCAGTCATATTAGGGAAACAGTTGCTGGATTGGAGTTTGCACAGTTGAGGCTAGTTACGTCTTAAAAAGGAAAAAGAAAAGAAAAATAGAAGTTGCTACTACAAATGCTGATAAGAGTAGTCAGTACTTGAAGTGCCTGTTATTATTAATCCCCCAGGTTTGAGCTATGGAGTTCTAATCAAGATGAACAGACATTGTTAATAAAATTGAAACTTACAGTACTGTCATCTAGGGAACCCTTCATATAATGGAAAGATTGACTTCAATCTAATCAGTGAACACATGGAAAAAATACAAATAGTTTCATAACACTGAGTTATTTGAATGCTTTACTCCCAGATGGTATTCATATATTCAGGTTTTCCATTCCTTCCAAGGTGAAAAACAAAAGTAAACATAGAAAAAAAATCATTGTTTGCTCTTATTGAGACCATGTTGAATACTTTAAATCTAATCTCTTCAAATCATGAACCCTTCCTCTTACTAAAAGTCATTCTGTAATCACAAGAAATCTCTTTTTTCAGACCAACCAGGCTGTTTTCCCCAGTTTATCCAAGAGAGGAAATCAAGTCAGTGATGTTGCAGTTCAAACACTATTGAAAATAAATAGGAAAATATTTCATAAGAAATATTCATTATCTTATACATGAGGAAACTTGCAACTGAATGGCTTTGGTGACTCAAAGGCATTTTACTACTAGTTTAGATGTTTGAATTGGTCCGAAACAAAGAATAGTTTTTCTGCATGTGCGTGCTCAGTAATTAATATAAAACCAAAGTCTGTGCTGAATCTAAATCTATTTTCTGCTGAAGAAAAGTGCAGGGCAGGAGAGAAGAGGAGAGGAGAGGGGAGGCAAGAGTGATTATGACAGTTTTGCCTGATTGGCTACCAGAAGTCTGGTCCAATAGTAGTATGTTTAAAGATCCTATAGTCAGATCAGAGAAACTGCCATAACTTTGTTATGTTGGTGTTATTAGGGTCTCCCTTCTCTGTGCACACTATCATATCTATTTTGGGAGAAAATAGTTATCCCTACAGTTTTCCTACAGTTTTTACACTTTTAAATATCTACAGTTTTTACACTTTTCAAGAACATTAAGGAAAGTTCAAACACCAGGAAAATCACAGAAATTGTGAAATTGAGTAGTCATGGGGAAAGACAGCCTCTTGGTAACATTACAATAGCATGACTTGCAGGCACTCACTAATTTTATAAGATCCATCAGCAGTAGTGAGTCTTATGTGCACTTGACTTTGATTATTACAGATAGCCATCTCACAACTCAATCTCTCACCATTCTACGAAGATATCACACCTGCCCCCTAAAGGCCTCACATGTGTCACTCTCATGCTGTGTCCTCAAGACCTCTCATCCTCAACATTTCCTTGTATAAAGCCTGAGCAGACAGGCTGCAACATCTGCCTCAGCCTCACTGCTCTGTCGAACGTATGGAGCATTCAAAGCAGATTGCTGAAAAAATCCATCTACTAGGGAACACATGTGAACTTTTACAATTATTAGGGAAAGGAAAAAGATGAGCAATTTCAGGATGTCACTATGTGCATGCTCTGGATAAAATTAGGCATGGGTTCTTTTAAACAATAATTTTGGCAGAAATTCTGCACGTTCACTGCTCTACATGGCATGACCATGGCAAAGTATAAATTGCAACCCTTCTTAGCCAAATTAAAACACAAAACCAAAATGCATAGGCAGTGGAGGCAGGGATACGCATCCTGGGGAGATTATAGGTATATGGCCCGGGAGTGCAGAGAGCGGATCAGGAAAGCCAAGGCACAGCTGGAGCTGAACTTGGCTAGGGATGCAAAAATAACAAGAAGAGTTTCTTCACGTACATAGGACCACAAAAGAAGATGAAAGAAACTGTACCGCCCCAATGAGCGAAACAGGAGACCTGGCTACAACTGACATGGAGAAGGCTGATGTACTAAACAACTTTTTTGCCTCGGTCTTCACTGGCAAGCGCTCTAGCCATGCTGCCCAATTCACAGAATCCAAAGGCAGGGACTGGGAGAATGAAGTAATGCCCACTGTAAGAGAAGATCATGTTCAAGACCATCTAAGGAACCTATATGTGCACAAATCCATGGTACCTGATGAGATGCGTCCGAGGGTCCTGAGGGAACTGGTTGATTAAGTTGCTAAGCCACTCTCCATCATATTTGAAAAGTCGAGGCAGAGTGGTGAAGTTCCCACTGACTGGAAAAGAGGAAACATAACCCCCATTTTTAAAAAGGGAAAAAAGGAAGACTCAGGGAACTACAGACCAGTCAGTCTCACCTCTATGCCTGGCAAGATCATGGAGCAGATCCTCCTGGAAACTATGCTAAGGCACATGGAAAATACTGGTGACAGCCAACATGGCTTCCCTAAGGGTAAATCATGCCTGACAAATTTGGTGGCCTTCTACAACAGGGTTACAGCACTGGTGGATAAGGAAAGAGCAACTGACGTCATCTACCTGGATTGGTGCAAAGCATTTGATACTATCCTGCACAACATCCTTGTCTCTAAACTGGAGAGACATGGATTTGATGGATTGATCACTCGGTGGATAAGGAATTGGCTGGATAGTTGTGCGTAAAGAGTTGTGGTCAAAAGCTTGATGTCCAAGTGGAGACCAGTGACAAGTGGTGTCCCTCAGGTCCGTATTGGGACCAGTAGTATTCAACATCTTTGTTGGGGACATGGACAGTGGGATTGAGTGTACCCTTAACAAGTTTGCACATGACACCAAGCTGAGTGGTGTGGTTGATATTCTAGAGGGAAGGGATGCCATCCAGAAGGACCTTGACAAGCTAGAGAGGTGGGCCTGTGTGAACCTCATGAAGTTCAAGAAGGCCAAGTGTAAGGTCCTGCACCTGGGTTGGGTGAAACAGGTTGACACTGAAACAGGTTGCCCGGAGAAGCTGTGGATGCCCCCTCCCTGCAAGTGTTCAGGGCCAGGCTGGATGAGGCTTTGAGCAACCTGATGCAGTGGAAGGTATGCCTGCCCGTGGCGGGGTGGTTGGAACTAGATGATCTTTAAGGTCCCTTCCAACCCCAAACCATTCTATGATTCTATGATTGTCCTTTATGTGGATTTCCTTATCTGTCCTCCTTCCCATCTTTGGAATAGTCTTAAGTTCTTTGCGCTTAGGTAAGAGCAACTTGTTTTTAGTAGTACAGCACATGACTTTATTTAGTGGGAGAGGAAATACTGGAGCAAGAAAAGTGGGTTTATAGTTAATGTGGTTAGGCTCTGAAGCTGTCTCCATTTTGAGTTGGCTACGTGGCCATGTTGTCAGCTTCTGCTGCTGACAGTAAGACAGAGAAGGCACATGATCTGAAGATCTATTTTAGGGACATTGACGCATCTACAGTTGGCATGCAAGAACCAAAAGAGCAAGCCAGTGGAATGTCATTCCTGATCTTCAGTAGTCACAGACTGCATTTCTATCCCTCTGACCAGAACCTGTTCGGAAGAAAAATGCAAGGAAACCATCTCTTATCCTTCTGCTGGAATCACACCTATTCAAAGACATTGGATAGACAGTGGTCTTGGTAAGCTGTTAACTGAGAGATGCATTGTTGTATTTTCACTTCTGCTTTGAACTTCTGATTGGCCAAATGGTGTGTCAAATGCCTAGATGACTATATACTTCTTACCCATCTTACTTTTTGTATTAATAAATTATTAGTACTGCACAGATAATTAGGGCATTCAGCATTAACCAATTAAAGAGAAAGAAGAGAAATTGAGAAGCAAAATGTAAGGCCTTTATGTTACTCTTTAATGAGGAACAAGTGATAAGGAATTATTTTGTGTATGACACAAACACCATTCTGATTTTTGAGTTTACAAATACAAGGGAAATACTCTAAATCTGAGGGATAGCATTGTATTGAATCAGTCTGCGTGGTCCGTAGGGATATGGTGTTCTGTAAAGGGGGAATGAATGATGTTATAAAAAATGTTAAATAAAAGATAATTATTTTATGTATTTTCAACAGCGAGGTATGTCTTTTTAGGAGAGTCCACAACAGGTGTTAAAGACTTTTTCCTATACAAAGATTCTACAATGTGTCATAAAACTTCTTGGGTCAAAGCCTAAGAACAGACAATTTCTCACATTTTCCTTAAATATATCTTTTGCTTTTGTAGAGAGTTAGAACATTTCTTATAGTTATCTCATCGCATGGTATCTTAAGGATTAAAAAGAAAGGGACATTTTATGAGGTACCCCATTTTGTTTGGACTTCCAAAACAGCGTATTCACTGAACTATACAGAATAGTGCTTTTTTTCCTAGTGTTTGGCACACAAAATATTTTCAGAATGCTTGTGGGGAGGGGAGTAGAATGGAATTAATTTATCTGTTGGAAACACTGATTGCATTTCTTATTTTCTAACAATATGATATGAATAAAATGTTTGGAATTCTCCTTCAGACTTTACCAATACCTCCACTTGGAAAGACTTGCAAAGTCATCCAAAAGAGGTATATACTTGCATAATATTTGCATATTAAATTTTTAAAAAATATAAATGTACATATTTATAATAGTATATATATTTATAATCTTCAGTGTATTATATACACTGACGATTAATTTAAACCCTAAAAAAATTAGAGAAGATTTGGAGTTGGATTGAATGTTTTCTTTTTATATCAACTACTTGAATAGATAAAATAAATCATTAAATAGATTTTGACACAGTCTTTCCTCCACACAATTTCTAATTGCATCTTGTACTTTAAATATGGCATACGTCTGGATTTTTTTTCAGCCTTCTTTCTTGGGAAAGCTTCAAGAGTACTCAAAAACATACATACTAAACACCCCACTGAGATAATGAGATTAATCATGGTGGTAAATAGAAAATCCTGTTTCTTACTCAAAGACTTGAATGGTAACAATTATATGTTATGTTGTCTTGCATACTACATTGCTTTCATAAGTGAAGGTAATTGTATGACTTTATGAAGAAAAATTGCACAGTAGATAATCAACATGCACTGCACTTCTCATGGAGACAACTTTGTTGTCCAGTGTACATTCTTTTGGTTTCATATTAAAAATAACGATGCAGATTTTATGCACATTTAGTAAGTTGTTACTCATTTGGAAAGATCTACTCTTGATTGAGGCTACGCAGACAAAACCAATGATTAAATAGGCAAGAATGTGGGAAGTCAGGAATGATGAGGAATAAGTTGTGTTTTTTGTTGACAAGTTATGCTCAGCATAGCTACATATGAGAATTCCTGAGCTCAGATCTTGCTGTCTGTCTCAGAAAGTCTGGCAGCTGTTATGAATGGATTTGCAATTTTGGCCAAAAATTTCCCTAACAGAACAATTTTCTTCTGATTCACAGGAGCAACATTTCAAATATTTTCAAATGGAAGTCTCAAAACATTAAATTCCAGCAAGTGTCAAAATGTTTTATTTCAACATTTTCACTTTCAAAATTGAAATACTGCAGTAGGATTTGGAGGAATTTTTCCTTTTTTTTTTTTTTAACGTCATGAAAGATTCCAAGATTTTGACTCTTCAGTTGGCATCTAGAAATTAAAGGCTGAAATCTTAGCTAGAGTTCCTTAATTTCAACTACATCCAGCTTCAAATGAGATTTTGGGTGTTGTTTTACACTGATAGAGTCAAATAACGGAAGTTGACAGAGAAAGTCAATTAAAGAGATACAGGTCTGTATGTTTGAGTACACTTTTCAGTTTTTAAAAGGACTAAAATCAGAACTGTTGCATATCAGCAGGTAGGGCGTTATTGGAATACAAAAATTAATTCAGAATCTAAGTTTCCGTCCTTAAAATATATTCTTTGTAGCTCAACTAGGCTATAAAAAAACCCTTCAAAATTGATAACATACTTCCACAGTACAAACCAAATAAAAAGTGTGGGGGTTTTTGCTTTTGGTAGGTTTATTAATTTCAAGATTTTAAAAACAAGACTCATGACTTTAAGGGAATGACTCATGATTTCTGAATGCTTTGAGTCAGATATTATCAGAATTTCTAGACAGATAGTTAGCTTAATAATATTATTGAATAAAAAGTTGAGTGAAACCCTCTACTTTTCATTTTCTTATATTGTAGTATACCTTGGTAAAAAAAGGTCAATCTTGCTTACTTGCTGATATACAAACTATAGAGAAGTGGACTAAGAAACCCGAATAGCAGCAATTTATGCATTGATAATTTATGTATGGTTTTGGTTTACATAATTCTTTCGTTAGTCAATTAAAAAAAAATGCATAGTTGGCATGGAAACTGCTACAACATAGGATTTAGATTACCATGAAGAGGCAGGGCATTTCTATAAACAAATAAACACAGAAGACACATAAATCAAATGCTAATCAGCATCATGGATGTTCTTAAGACAATAGAGCTTGAGTTTCCCACTCTTCTTGAAGGCGCAGAGGGTTCAGGCTACAGGCTCGATCTCTGTACTGGCATCCGCAAATATAATATTCAAAGGTATATTTAAGTTATGTTATTTCCGAGTCCCAGTGACTGCACTTCTGAATAACTGTGTTCAACAGTTTGTTTTTAAGCACAGATAGATCCCTAAACAAGCCTTTTTATTCTCTAGGCGCTTACTAAAACTTAAGGTCTCTTTATGAACCTGCAATATGAAAGGTATGACTATCTAAGAAGAAGATAATGAAACCATTAGCACTTTATTAAATCTACAGGAGAGAAGAAATCTGTGTTAACTGTATGCATAGGACAGAAGGGACAAATGAGTTTTATTTCATCTACTACTCTCATTTTCAGTTCTTTTTATATCTTGCTTGTCTATTTTTTCCTCTTTTTGAAAATTCTTGGCTTTTCATTCTGAATTAAATTTAATTGCAGTTCTTCCCCAACACGCACACACCGCCCCATCTACTTCATAATCATGTCTATTAAAATCCATCTCTGTTGCTATGTGAATTCTCTACACTTCTACTTTTCTCTGTTCCTTTGTGTTGATTGACTTGCACATTGCAAAATGGAAGTTTCAGAAAAAATAATTGGTATTTAATAAGAATCCTGAGACCAGTTTAAATCTGCCCTGAACAACATTGTAAGAGATGTTTTCCTTCCTTTTGATGTTTTACACAGGATCAGTAAAAAAACCCCACATTTCAGAGAGGTTCTTGGTAAAAAATGATTTAAATATGGGTGCTCAGTTTGACTTTTCCATAAAAAGAGCAAAAAATTTAGCAGATGTCAGGAAATATTATTTTATGAGGAAAAATGTGAAAAAGTTAAATATTTATATAATCTGTCCAGTGTCCCATGAATTGAAAATGTTATGTGGACAAAACAACACAAATACATTCACAGTTCAAAATTCTCCTTCTTACTTCCTCCCAAATAAAAATAATTTAATGTTGAAGAAAATGTATGTTACAAGCATTTTCATAAAATCATAGAATCATAGAACGGTTTGGGTTGGAAGGGACCTTAAAGATCATCTAGTTCCAACCCCCTCCACCATGGGCAGGGATACCTTCCACTACAACAGGTTGCTCAAAGCCTCATCCAGCCTGGCCCTGAACACTTGCAGGGAGGGGGCATCCACAACTTCTCTGGGCAACCTGTTTCAGTGTCTCACCACCCTCACAGTAAAGGATTTCTTCCTAATATCTAATCTAAATCTACCCTCTTTCAGTTCTAAACCATTACCCCTCGTCCTGTTACTATACTCCCCGATAAAGAGTCCCTCCCCATCTTTCCTGTAGGCCCCCTTTAAGCATTGCAAAGCTGCTATAAGGTCTCCCCAGAGCCTTCTCTTCTCTAGGCTAAACAACCCCAACTCTCTCAGCCTGTCCTCATAGGTGAGGTGCTTCATCCCTGTGATCATCTTCATGGCCTTCCTCTGGAACCACTCGAACAGGTCCATGTCTTTCTTATGCTGGGGGCCCCACAGCTGGACACAGTACTGCAGGTGGGGTCTCATGAGAGCGGAGTAGAGGGGCAAAATCACCTCTCTCGACCTGCTGGCCACTCTTCTTTTGATGCAGCCCAGGATGCGACTGGCTTTCTGGGCTGTGAGCTCACTTTGCTGGCTCATATTCAGTTCTTCATCCACCCAAGTCCTTCTCCGCAGGACTGCTCTCAATCCACTCATCGCTCAACCTGTATCCATATTTAGGATTGCCCTGACCCAGGTGCAGGACCTTACACTTGGCCTTCTTGAACTTTAGGAGGTTTGCATTTTATCATAACAATTTCATTTTGAAATGAAAATTAATTTCAAATTTCTACAATTAAATATTTATTTTGTCACAGTGGAAACTTTTTTTTAAATTAAATATTTTACTTCACAAATTTAAAAAAGTTGTTTGGTTCCTGAAAAATGTTTCAGCAGCAGTAATTTTCATTTTCTAACAAAAGGAATATTTTGTGGAAAATTTCTGCTTAGCTCCAAAAATTAGCACATCTTTGGCAACATAACTCACAGAAAAGGACTGTGAATTCTCCAGAATGTCCTGTTTACATTTTCCTATTATTCATCTAACTGATCCAGTGTTACCAGGGGGTAGCAGAAACAGTCCTGCTGCAGTAAACAGAAGCTAACATATTTAATATTGTGAATTTGCTGCACTGAGATAATTTTTGAGCAGGGTTAACCAGGGTGCTAGTTCAGATGCTGATGACATCCTGCAGTTCTCCATTGTCTTACCACTCTGCATACAGGGCTTCAGCTCTGCACAACCTCACTGCTTGTCATTTCCCCTCCTGCTGCTGGAGGTTGCTACTTAGGCACAGCTGTCCCCAGGTTGTTTCTGAAATAGTAGTTCAAATGCTTTCCTTGCCTGCATCATTTTGACAGACTAGGTTAGGAGAACCACATGTGTAGATATGCTGAGGTGGAAGGTGGTGGAAACAGAGATATGGAGGTGGAAACAGAGAGAGACTTGATGACATGAGACAACAGCAGTAACCTTATAGTCTTCAACCACCACCACCTAAACAGTAAAATAGCACTTTACATGCTACCTTTGTGGCATGACACACATCCACTAGGGAATGAGAGAGTGCATTAAGTCCTAAAGGAAGAATGGAAAGAACACCTGTGGGGTTTTTTTGTCTTCAGAAGGTCATAGTGTTTTGACTGCTTGGCAAAAACTTTATTCTCTCTTACATGACAAACCTCTGTTTCTCTTCATTGCCTAATAAAATATATACCACACTTTACATTTTTAGGTATCCAAACACAGAGATTAATGAAGCAGCAAGTATATGTAAATTAATTACTGTTTTATAGAATTTATACCCCTAAACATTGTTACTCACTAACTTCACTGCAGCTAAATGTCCAAATCTAATAAATTACATCAGGTCCTCTAAAGCTACCACCTAATTAGTGTCAAATGCTTACTATAATTGACCTCTATATGTCAAATGAAAAAAAATGATGATGTGAATCTGCTTTGCAACTAAATTAAATAGTTTGCATGGAAAAAAACACTAAAAGCCCACTGTAACTAGAAACTTACTGTAGCTCCTTCAGTGGATGGGAAAGCCCCAGTAAACTTCACAATCACTTACAATTACATGAAGTATTACTTCAGAAAGGCCAAGCTATGGAACAGAAACCCTTTCCATTATGATTTATTTTCTCAGCTGATATCACAGAATCACAGAATCATATAGGTTGGAAAAGACCTTTAAGATCATCGAGTCCAACTGTAAACCTAACACTACCAAGACCACCACTATACCATGTCCCTAAGCACCTCATCCAAACGTCTTTTAAATACCTCCAGGGATGGCGACTCAACCACTTCCCTGGGCAGCCTCTTCCAATGCTTCATAACCCTTTCAGTGAAGTAAAATTTCCTAATATCCAGTCTAAACCTCCCCTGGCGCAACTTGAGGCCATTTCCTCTCGTCCTATCATTTGTTACCTGGGAGAAGAGACCGACAACCACCTCTCTACAACCTCCTTTCAGGGAGTTGTAGAGAGTGATAAGGTCTCCCCTGAGCCTCCTTTTCTCCAGGCTAAACAACCCCAGTTCCCTCAGCTGCTCCTCACCAGACTTGTGCTCTAGACCCTTCACCAGCTTCGTTGCCCTTCTCTGGACACGCTCCAGCACCTCAATGTCTTTCTTGTAGTGAGGGGCCCAAAACTGAACACAGTATTTGAGGTGCGGCGATATGAAGTGATACAGCCCTACTGACTGTGAAAAACCTTCAGTTCTGCAAGGTGGAATTTTGTAACAGCAACTATTTGCTTAAACTACATAGACGGTATAGTAGCTCTAATTTTTGCTAGGCAGGAGAAGAGACTTTTGGAATAGATTTGATGTAGGAGTTTTCCCTAAAATGTGGTTTTGGTCAGAAAACTGCAACTTGTCAAAATTTGTAGGTCAGTGCTTCAGGTATTTTGATGACTGCAGTCTAGTGTACAGCTCATGTTAAGCTAGCCAGATCTGCTGCTAACAGCAGTCTCATAACAACTTAAAACTCAGTACAGTCTCCTGTGGCTGCAGTGTGGATGTAGCCTAACATCCAGCACTCATGCAAGACATGGGACATACATAGAATTAACTATTCAAATACAGCAATGCAGACAGATCTCTCCAATCACATCTAGTTCATATTCTCTATCAATGGTTATTTTACAGCTTCTCCTAATTCCTTTTTATTTTTTTAAGCTGTACACTGTAATATGCATGACCAAAAGAAAGAGGTTCTTATTTGTCTTTTACTGAAATTCTTGCTCTCCAGGGAAGCCCTATGCAGCATTACCCTATGTTTCTCCTACTCATTTGTGCTACCCAAAATGGAGGTTAAGTTAATGATGGATAAAGACACAAGCCTTTAAGATAATTCAATATAAACTTTTGTGATAGCCACACCAATGTAGATTGTAGCTTTATTGTCTAACATGTGAAACGACTCGGAGCTAAGAACAGCCCAGAAAAGACCACGTGCTTCAGAACAGGCTTTTGTCATGTCTCCATTTGCCAGGTGGAGAAGCACATTCTCCCAATGTCCTCACCAATATTCAAGCAATTTGAATGTTGTTGGAAAACAGGTCTCCCTCCAATTCTGTGGGAACACTGAGGGGAGAAGCATCTCCAAGGCAGACTTAGCCTTGATTACTTCCCTATAAACCTATGCATATGGTTGTGGCAATATGTTAGTGTGTGTCTGAAACCTAGTTTGTGGCTCTAATGAAAAAGACGTATGCAGACCTAGATAATAACATTTACATTTAGAAGAATCAATATTTACCTGCCATTTTGCTTTATTCATACTTAGATATATTTGTGTTTTCTTATACTTGCATGCCAGGATGTGATAAGAAGGCAAATTATGATGGGGAAAAAGAAGAGAAAAATATAATAAGCATTTTGCTTAGGTCAGTAATACCATCATGGCAATGTGTAAAGCAGCAATGCTTATCATAAGGCTGTCATTTACAATGTTATGGATACCAAATCCCTTTCCTGAAAATTTTTTTAGTGTTCATCTTTCTAGTAGTAAAAATTGTACAAGGCCAGAAGGCTAGTACAAACACACTGAAAATGTTGATAGATTTATAGTCACATCATGTTAAATAACAGCATTTTTCCAGAATGATTTGCAAATGAAAGAAGGCTAGGAGCTTTATGTAAGTGCAAAGCATGGTATTTAAAAAAAAAAAAAAATCTTAAAAAAAAAACCAACCCTGCTTTGGGATCACTATTACAGTTGTTCCTATGGTAACCGGTTATTTGTGCTGTGTGCATCATCATATAATTTCAGGAACTGGAGTGCTGGAAAAAGGGGAGGGAAAAAGAGCACGTGTTACACTAAATTAATTCCAAAGGCAAGCCCATATTAAAATACTTGACCCTTTGAGTAAAAAGCAAAACACCTTTATGTGATTTCACCCACTTGACACTTGAAAGTGTGGTTCTCAGAAAAGGGACTATGAAAAATTGGCATACGCTTACTCATCTGCTTCTCATTTTGTTCTGAATCATATGTCTAATTCATTGCAAATAGCAGTTTCAGTCTTGTCTGAGCTGCACAACTGAGGCGCTGAAGGGAGAAAGCGTTTGGTTGCTTTCAAGACCACATACCTCTGCAGGACTGCAGGCAGTGGCAAAACACTAATAGCCATTTGAAGTAGCTGGTTATTACAAAAAGGCAGAGCTATGCCCAGAAAGGAGAGTGAGTTACACTACAGAAAGTCATTTGGGAGACAAGATCCACCAGCTTCAATAGTTTTCAGTCTTTTGGGCTAGGTAAAATATATTCCTCCCCAAGCTTTCTTTTGTTAATGCACTGCCGGGCTTTGGTGTGAGGTCTTCCTAGTAATGTACAGAAAGATTCAGTTGCTTCTCAGAGCCAGGACTGAATAAACAAAGCCGGCAGCTATTAAACATCCTTTCCACTGTAATCTGGAAACATGGGATCCTGTATCAGTGAGGGAATTTAAACTTGAAACTTTTCAAAGTTCAGTAGTTTATTACAAAGAAACACTATTATTTACACATTTAAAATTATGCGACAAAGGACAAAAGGACCAAATCCACAAAGACTTTTGCGTACCCTACTCCTGTTTATATATACCACGATTACAATTGAAATCAAAGGGAAATCAGACTCCAAAAGAGATATGAGACTCCTAAATACCTTTGCCCATCTGTTTTTTACTTATGTAAACCAGAAATCAAGTGGAATTTAGTAGACCCTATTCAAAAGTATGTAAGATGAAACTTTAAATTTCTCTTAATGTCTTGAGTTCTGCCTCTGTGCCTGTGCATAAGTACTGAAAAAGTCAATCTATATTTCCTATTTAAGCCTGGTGTGAGTTTGAAAATTTGGCATTCTTCTGCTGAAGGATCTTGAGAAGCCCAGCCTGGTGAGCTGTGAGACTGTTGAACGCATTCAGGCCTCCTATAAAATGCAGCTGTTGTTGCTAATTTTTTCTAAAAGGGTGTCATAGTGCCACTGTCTATCTTTTATGTAATACCTTAGAGAATTTGTCTAGGAGTAGGAGTTCAGTTCAATCAAAAACCTAACAGGGATCCAGCCCACATATCTCTCAAAAGCACCCTATCATCAATATATAGACTGTACTGTAGTTCTCCAAGCTATGCTGCTGTGCAAGGACAAATCTGATGTTACAGAGTATACAGAGACAGAGGTAAAGTGTGACTTTTTCACTGCCTTCTCTGTGAGAAGGAAGTCCTGGTCCTTGTTTCTAATGCTCTATCTATATTTAAATTATTCAGTCTCTGAGTAAAATGCAACTCTGTGAGCAGAAACTACAGTTACAATTGCCCCTTCATGGCTGAGTGCCTTCAATGGTAGACTAAGAAGTCATGCTCTTTTCTGTCTTTTCTTTCTCAGTAAATCTTGAATGATTTTTAGCACCATGTTATGGGATCAGATCAACAGGGAACACATGCCCCTCTGCATTCCACCAGGTTAATGTGTTGCCAACATTTTTTTGGCATTTGGTAAGAAGTGAAGCATGATCTTGAACAAGGAAAGAAAATAGGTGTCTTACTTCTTGAGGAAGTTCTCTGAAGTGTGGGGATTGAATTCTCTATTCCCTACCCTGCCCATGCATCCCATCAAAACCAGTATTGCTGGATACATGAAACATGAAGCTGAGGAACTGTGAGAGAAGGGCAGGCTAGAAGGGCAGGCTGAGGTGGTGGTACAGTAGAAAGGTGAGGACAGGGAAAAGAACAATTTTAAGATCCTAGTTTGGGGGACTGAGATGTGTAGTTTGAGGAAGATACAAAGATGGCCCTCTTCTGTGCCTGCATGTGACTTGGCATGGTGTTAAAGCTCCTGCTACCTTATCAGTTTTCTCATTAATTGCCACTGCCATTGGATGTACACATAACTCCTACTACAGCGCAGCTGCTACTAAGGGTTACATCTGACCATCCTGAATTTGAAAACCTGGGCCCTTATTACGCCTGACAGGCAGGAGCATCATCACTACTGCTCTTCCTGACACCGTTTAAGAGAAAAGAGCTGTTGAAGATCTTTTACAACAAGATCTTTCATCTTTTTCATTCTTGCCCTTCTTCTGTGAAAACTGTGACATCTTCTCTGAGCTGGACTTACATGAATTATCACCAGACAAACTTCAGACTTATCCAGATCCTTGCACTCAGGAAGAAAAATCACAAGAAAAAAATATTCTTCCTAATTCAATTGTTCATTTACTATGTAACTAACTGTTGTGCAAAATCATAACATCTCTCTGTTCCTTGGGCTGTAAACTGGGTACAATAAATATTACCTTTTCAAATTACTTTGCCTTGATGGTGTTAGTGTACCTCACTCCACTTGTTCTGTGTGAAGGTTTACACACCAGCGTATCTTATTCTCCAAAGCAACCTTAAGATTTCATCCATTATTCTATATATTCCATATATGAAAGAGAAAGAAAAACTGACAATAACTAAAAAAATATTTAACATATCTTGTGAAGCTAAAATAATCAGGGAATGTGAATAATACTACATTACTATTAATTTTTAGTAAGGTTCAGAAGAGCTGTGAAGTCTTAACTCTGGGCTTTACAATCTTTTATATATATTTTCCTCCCATGGATGTTCTAAAATACTTTCCTAAATTCCAGTATATTAAAAATAAGACATGGAAATGAATGGGGTTTCTTATACACTATTTTCAGTCTCATATGTAGAATTTCTAACTTTTTCTTGTCCACTTTATGCTATATTATTTTTTTAGATATTGATATTTAATTGCCTAAATACAGTTTAAAACCATTATTCTGGCGATAGTTTTGGCTATTCCCATTTTGAACATGTGTTATATCTTTTGGGAAATAGGCACACCCTTCAAGTTCTGGAAAAACAAAAAAAAAGAAAAAATATATAGTGGATTACAGCTAAAGAATGAGAAGAGTTGTCAAAAAGGAATCTGAATATTTTTACAAAGTTGCTTTTGATGTTGCTGAAGCTGGGACACATTAGAAAAATTATGGCCCACTTACAACAGACATATGCCTAGGCTTTTGTTGGAAAAAGAGGAGTAATGTGACTCTGCAACAGGTAGCTGTACAAAAGTCACTCCATTTGAACAAAAATTGCCCGTTTTTCATGTCTAAATGAGATTGTCCATTCAACTACAGTTTTTTTGTATCCATATGTATGTTTTCAAATGTTATAATACTGAATCCTTTGAATGTTAGTGTGTTGAAATACCACTTCACAAAGGTGATAGTTCCATAGTTTCTGCTCTTCACAGAAATCACAGGTACTCCATTCCAGAAGAGGGTTGCCTCTCACTGGTACAAATGCATGCTATTGTTCAAGATTTTCAAGTTAAACATACAAAGAAACCTAAACCAACCACATTTAAAAAACATCCTTGATCCTGCAGAGTTACTTTTTTCCCCAGTGGGAAAAAAGCTATCATCTTAATGTCAGCATGGGCTGAGTCTGTAGCTCATTTCAAAACCAGCCGCCTTTGGATCAAGACTTGCAAATATTGCCTCGCTTCTCCAGCCACATGTTACACATAAGAGTACCTATAAATATAAGCATGTTTGTATGCTGGGTTTTTTTTAATAAATATGAAGTTAATAACATATAATTATGTCAGCCATTTTGTGGTAAAGAGAAAAGAGATTAAGTTGCAGGATAGTGTGCTTTTCTAGACTTAGACTTACTTGGAAAAAAAATTTGTTGATACGTAAGTAGAAAATACTTTTCATCTTTAAAAGTACTTACACTTTTCTGCGTCAGTCTAGCCAAACTCGAATTTTGTTTTACTTTGGCAGTTCTAATGAACAGCACACCTACATATACCAAGGGAAATCATCTACTTAAGCTATTACAATTGACGTTCCATCAAAAAAACCCCAAATTTACAAGATACTAAAAGCACATCAAGCAATTTGTTTCCAATCATGTTTTAATAACTCAAAATCTAGATGAAGTCACTTAAAATATACAAGCTCCATTCTTACACCTTTCAAAAAAAGAGTACTGCAGAATCTCTGGCACGATGCTAGAGTTAACCCTGAAGCAGTGTGAGGGCGATGTGAGGAAGCAAATGTACTGTGCTTTAAGGTTGAAACATTTTTGTTTGTTGTCTTCGCTTAAATACTGTTTTAGCTTATTGCTTAAATAAGCTTTAAAAATGTACTGTTGTTTGCTTTAATGCTTAACAGTTTTTAAGCTATTTTTGCAAATTGTTCTCTTTCTCACTACCATGTTGCAATTTACAGTTCACCCTCCAGCTCAAGCTGCTGCTTTGTTTACACCTCATCAAATTTTCTTTAATCCTCTTCATCTCCTTCTCTGCTGATAAAGTCATCTGTCTTTTTCCCCACTGACTTGAAAACAACTCAATGGAAAGCAGCACATCTCTTGCAAAAGTTAATAATAAAAGCAAAATGACTTTGTAGTTTGATGTTTGGCATCATGGCAAACAAAGAGGACTTCCAGCAGAGCTCCATCTAACCTTGTTTCCTCTTTAGAAAGGGATTTGCCTCAAACACTGATGTTATTTGAAATCTTGTAATTACTGCTCTCCTAATAGTGATACGGCAGAGCAGGATTCTCATTACAGCTATTATATGAAAATAAATTTTTCATTTATTTCAGCTTACAGAGAAAAACTTTAATCACTCAGTAAAATTTGTTAGGCAGAGGTATTATAAAAATATCTTTCTGTATAAGCTGGCTTGTGAAAGAGAAAACAATAGTTCTGTCAACTGAAAGGCTAACCTAACTCTGTTGTAGGTAACAGAAATAATCCAGATGAGATCAAAGTGAAGTGAATCAGTCTATGAATATATTTTAAAGTCTGAACAGCAATACTGCAAGCCTTTTGCAATGCTCAGTAGATTTAACTTTGGTTTGAAGACGTTTCTTCTACTTATACAGGAAAGCCCTGTTTATACCATATGAAATCCCTGGCTCCTTTTAACTGGAATACCACCAATGTCTGGAGAGGTAACAATGCAAACTCTGATGAGTGACATATGTTCTCATTTTCTCATGGTATGCTCTTCGGAGAATATGTGGCTGGGCAGCAATGGATGAGGCTGCTGGTTGCCCTGTCCTGACTGCTCCTTTCTGGAGGTGGTGACACCTTCTAGCAGCATGAGCCTTCTCCGAGGGGAAGATGAGCATATGCTGGACCTGAAAGCTTTGAGAAGGCAGAGATGGAACAGGCAGAGAGACGAACAGGGGTCTGAACATGCAAGCGGCTGCTAGCAGTGAACCTGGAGCCAAATGAGGAGGGAAGACTTTGGAGAGCAGGGAGATCTTCCAACAACCTCAACCAGGCCTCTGGGCAACTTCTTCCCTCCAAGAACTCAGAATGGACTGTACGGAGTTAGCATTTCGTTTGTATCTTATGTACTAATTTGTCTTTTTATTTCTCCTGGTCTTCTTAAAAAAAATCCTTTAAAAAGCCCTCTTGTATATATTCAAATAAAAACATTTTTGACCTTAAAGCCCTGATGGTAGTTTTGCTGTGCTCAATATAAGAAGTTGTCTACAGACATTCACCTCAAAGTTCAGGGTCCCATCACACAATGAATAAAATTAATATAAATGCACTAGAATAAAATTAATTTCTACCAGTGTTGAGAGGACTGTTTCATTTATTGCTGCTGATCTTTAATTCAGCTGTACTGGTCACAGAGATAAAATTTGCTACGTTTTGTTCTCTAAGCTGGGTCATACAACAAATAATCAGCTCAGCCATATAAGTCATCAGCAAACCTAAGATATTTTGGGTAGCAATTGGCTAGCTTTAAGAATCTTTATTGCTATTGTATGCCTCTAACTCTATGAAAAAACTACATAAAAAAATAAGTAACTGAGCTGTGAGCACTAGTTCTGTTTTCTGAAAGGACCTGGAACAAGGTCTACAAGGTTTTTGTCCTTATCTGTAAGCCAATCTACAAGTGAAATATGATATGAAATTCCAAGTGTATACTATGCAGTTGAATCCTAATATCAAATGCATAACAGGTCACTGCAAGCTCAAGCATACAGTTTCAACAGTTCATATTTGGATTTGTGCTTTACTTCTAATGACTTTACCAGAAACAAGAAGGTCCAAAGGTAAAAATAACCAGAGACGTGGAATAAACAAAAAGGTCTAGCAAGATTCAGAATAAAATTAGACAGTTACATGGATATTAAGTGTATCTATACTTACATTAGGTAGGATTTAATATTTGTAAGGCACTTTAAAGCCCATTCTTTGGGGCATGAGCCAGCTATTAACTGGCAATGCTTGAATAAGGTATTTTGCCATGTGACTAGATATTCTGTGACTGAGTATTGTGGATAAGCGGAAGATAAAAGGTTCTTCGTGGGGGAAAGATTTTTTTGTCCTCTCCTGCACCCATTGCCCTGACAAACTGCAATCCTGATGTGGCAGATGCAGATATTTTTAAGTGTTTGTATTTACACCACTGCCTTTTACACTTTAGTGTTTCTCAATAATATTTTATGTCATTTGGTTGTATATGAATTATAAGATCATATAGTCAGAGGAGTTGTTTCACTGTTTGGAAAAGCCATGCCTCCCTTGATCCTTCTCTATTTTGCCTCACTTTTAAAAGCTCATTACATTAGATCCTCACTAATCTGATAGGACTAAACAGAAAAAAATCAGCCCCTCTTGGAGCTAGCTCATCTGAGAGACTTCCAATTTGCTAGAGAACAAATTTGTGCTTCATACTAATATATATACAAATGCATGTTCACACAGCCTTAAAGGACATTTCTAAACTCTGTTCAGAAATAAGCTCTGAATTTTTCTTATTTCTGATGCACTTACAGAACTTATTCCTAGGTGCTTTTTATGGCTCTTGCTAGTTTTAAGTAATTTTGCTCCCTACTCTTTCTAATTTTGTCTCTATAAATGTGTTCTATTCTTTTGCAGAATTATTCTCAGACATGTGCCAGTTTCCAGTATTCCTGCAATTCCTTTCTGGTGTAGGAGTCTCTAGTGTTGCTGCTTTTCTCTGACACCAGGCTAGTTTAGTGTAGCACTTTGAACAGTCTGATTTATATATTAATTGATATTAATTACACTGCAATATGTTCCTTAGATTACGTGCATACCTGAGTTTGCTGAGGCCTGTTTTTTGGGAGCCCAGGTTCCTCATAATGCTTCTTACACACTTTCCCCTTCTTAGAAGAGTGTTCTCTGATATTTTGTGATTATTTTCACTCAAACTACCTTCCATGATCAAGTCTCAGCCAGCTCTTTCATATTAGCTGGACTCAGATCTAAAAATAGCTGCTTCACTAGTTTCCCTTCTCTGAAACAAAGCATTGTCCCCACATTAACTATAGCAATCCTTCCCTCTGCTCTATTTAATTTTTTAAAAGCATTTGTTATGGTAAAATAGTTAAAACCATGAAAAATATGAAAAGAACATGGGCAGTTCTAAATTCAAAAGCTGTTTTCCTGTAAGTTAGAAAGAAAAACTATAGCTCTTATACACTCAGATGTGAGTCTGCAATGTATGTAAACTCAATTAAAAACACCCCAACCTCCTTACATTTTCAAAAGTTATTACAGCTAACATTCATAGATTTTTTTCTTGTGGGATATACATACCTATTGCATTCCATATTCTTTTATGAGTCTGTTAGGTTTACAAGAACACGTTTAATGTTACAGAATCAATAATCTACAGTATAGTGGTGTATCTTGATGGTGGTGTATCATTTGTCTTCATTTATCACTTAATTTTATACCTGAGTGATACACTCAAAATACATGAAAATATCATGTAAGTTGGAAGGGGGTGGTGGTGTATTTCCAGTAAAAACCCCAAGGTTTTGTTATTAGGATGTATATCTTCAGTCTCCCAAAAGAACCGTAATATGGTGAATATTGCTGTAAACTCAAATAAAGAAATAAAACTTGTCAGCGATCAGAAGAACGGTGGAGCTGTCTTGCACATTTCTGGTACAGTATAATAGGCAGAGTGAGAAAAGATGATATGTACCTGACATATCACACCTTGAACTAAAAATAATTGTGCTTCTCTGAAAAGTATAATGCATCCTTTATTACTACTGAGTTAAACGTCCTGACCTTTTCTTGGGAGTAAAATATTTTCCCTTTTGTTTTATTCCCAAATTTGCTACAGAACTTGTCCAAACAGCTCATCTAAGTCAGACAGATATTCCCCAAGGACTGCAAATGATGAGAGGATCTTGCCCTTTGCTCTACAGTTATTCCTTCACAGTTATTGAGATACTCACCCTCACTTCTGTGAAAAACAGTTCTATTTTGTTAGATCAAAAACATCCATTTCTCTTATTCAGAACAATGATTTGCCTCAAGACATACTGGGGAAAAAAATCTGGTTCTTCTACACTAGTGTAACTTGTCTCAGAAAGAAACAAAAGTGCAAAGCATACAAAGCATACTCTAAGTAAACCATTATTTAGACCTGAAATTTTTTTTAAGATTATTTTTTTTGTCACCACCTATGAAGTCATAATGACAATTTAGAGAGAAAAAAAACCAGAAATTAAGATGAAATTACTAAAACATTTTTGAAGAATGTTAGCAATATGTAGACAATGATTACAGTTTTCCACTAAGAAAGTGAAGATGTTCACCATAAACTTTTAGAAGCAATCACATGGTTCTATTTTCTACCAGTTACATATTACAATAACAACCCCAAATGAGAATCAGAATTCAAGCATATTTAATTTATTTATTCTTCTGTTTGGTGGAAAGAATGTTACAGAAAACACATTTCAGAAACAGTATTTTTCAGCTTCCTGGTTGCTTTCTGCTAGATTGATTATCTGATAAAATTATTTTCTTCAAAGCAAATTTTAAATTTAAAAGATATCTTCTGCTGACAGATCATTGCAGAAGAAAATTCTGAGCTCTCTGCTTATGGTCCAATTATATATTGTTACATAATTGCACATGGCCTTTCAGTTAGTGCTTGCACTATTGTCAGGACTCTTGAGTGCCATTGCTGGTTTTGAACATCCTAAATTATCTGTGAGAGTAAATTGGTAATGATCATTCAGAATTTATTGCAGGCACTTAGACTGTGGGCCAAGTAATTTCTTTCTTTTGTACAGTTGTCTTCTTATAAAGAAATTTTATACATGGAACTGTTTATTTTTTATTTTCATGTACAGGCTTTAAGAGAAACTAGAATAGAAAAAATCCTAGGATTTCTGTTTCTCTCTAAAACATAAAAAAGCACTGCACTCTACTTCCAGCACATCAGTATTACTATCTGTTTCAAATCAGTGCCTATGCATATTAACACACTCTTGTTCTTGATCTTCTCAGAGGAAATTGGGTCCTTGCAACAAATCATAAGCATCAACACGTGTACTGCCATTGGTGGCTCTACTCATCAAGTTCAAAGCATAGGACTGGGAAACTCCACAAAAAACCCCCACAATAAACCATGCTATTATTAAAGAGAGGAGAGGAGAGGAGAGGAGAGGAGAGGAGAGGAGAGGAGAGGAGAGGAGAGGAGAGGAGAGGAGAGGAGAGGAGAGGAGAGGAGAGGAGAGGAGAGGAGAGGAGAGGAGAGGAGAGGAGAGGAGAGGAGAGGAGAGGAGAGGGGAGAGGAGAGACGAGACGAGACGAGACGAGACGAGACAAGACTGCAGCACCTACAGGTGTTAAGCATGTTGCTTAATTTGCTCTATTAGGTGCATAAAATATGGAAGAGCTAAAGCAGAATCAGTGGGTATTTCCTTACATGAAATACGTTGCTAATATTGTAATTGGAGATAACACCAATAGCTAATATTATAGTTGGAGATAATGCCAATAAGGGACCTGCCATATGCATAAATAAGAGTTCCAGAGGCTTCAATATGAAAGATTTGTCTATTATCAAACTACAAACTCTAGTTTGTATTACATATTGAACATATGTAATACAAACCTTTTTTTTTTCTGCTGGCAGCCTCTTCTACTGCATTCAAGACATCTGTCTTGCCCAGAAAAGCTGCTCATGGTCTCACTGAAGGATTATTATCATGAGGCCAACAAAATGCAGTCTAAAGGTGTTGTCGTTGAATCTCATTTTTCTGCTGGAACAGTGAGTTGGAATAAAAGCCAAGACCCTGCAGGTGACACAGGCATATGATGGAGTATGGGGAAAAGAGAGGAAAGGAAAAGAGGCAGGACACAGGAAAAAGGCAGAACACAGAAAAGAGGTCTTAATAAAAGGGTTCAGCTTCATACTGTCTCTGTGCTTGCATGGGCCTCCAAATCAGTGTGAAGAATTTAGTGATGGAATCACAAGCTGAGATAGGCACAGAGTATCCAGTTCAGAGTATCCAGAGTATCTGGTTCATATATGTGTGTGTGTATATATATATATATATATATATATATATATATTTATAAGATATTTATCCACAGCTACTCAAAAGGAGGGTGTAGAGAGGCTGGAACCACAGTGTTCAGACATACATAATGAAAGGACAAGAAGCAACCGACACAAGTTGAAAGTTGGGAAATTATGCCCTGATATAGGGAAGAATGTTTTCCATCCTGTAGACGGTCAAACACTGGAAAAGATACTCAGAGAGGCTGGGTATGTTCCACCCCTGGAGGTATTCAAAACTCAACTGGACATTGTTCTGAACGTCGTGCTCTGAAGACCTGCTTTGAACAGGAGGTTGGACCTGTCACATGATCCTGTGGCTCTATACATGTGTTGAGTGATTTGAAAGAAACATTTCTGGGGTTGAGAATTCATTTACTAAATCTGGCTTCTATGATTTCCTTCTTCATTGTCTGTGGTGGTTTATGGAGTGTTTGGATTTTTTAAATACAGAGTCTGAAATCAGTGATGGCTTAGCACAAGTGCCTTACATCCCCCTTTAATGCTAAATACCTTCACACTTGGTGTAAAGGTATTTCACACCAAATGAAGGATCCCTGTGGTGTACAAGCAGGGACATGCCAGAGATTAAGTCTACTAACAATGTGAAGGCACAGTCTCCCCACCCACCTTGTTTGAATACTCATTTCCAATACATTTAGGACCATCATACTTCTAGTGGTCAGATTTCTCTCTCATACTGGAGTCTTAATAATTCACACTACTGCCCACTTCAAATAAAAAGTCATACAAGTATGCCAGGTGATCCTTGACAACATTACCTTATGGACCCACCACAATGGCTTTTTAGTACGGTTTACACAACCTTTTGGATTTCTAATAGTATTGACATTTAATTTTGAGCATAGTTGTTAGGATTCATACAATTTATGCATACTTTGGTATCTCTGTTTAATATCCAGAAAGCTACATTTACTTGATACAATATTAACTTGAAAGTGATGAGTGGGTCTTTTTCTTCCCATCTATACAGTATATAGAGAAGATCAGTTTTCCTTCCACCTCCCTTCTTGTATTAATATCAAGAGTTTTACTTCCTTTTGAGTAAGCAAGCTTCATTACTTAGACTTTATACTAAAGTAAAGTTCAAAGTAGTCATAAATGTTATGGACACAAGAATGTAGCATTTTGCCAATTTCTTTCATAGCTAAGCATAAAAAAGACTGTATTAATATCTTCTGTTGCCAATAGATGGATTAATGTCACATCAGACTTTTTGATTTTGGATAGGGTAGAAAACACAAGAATGTTAAATAACTTTTTTCAAGTGTTTGCAGGTTTTGATAGCACAACTGTGTCACCTTTGTCTATTACTTTAAATAATCAACCATTCATGACTGAACAGAAGAGAAAGGGAATTAACTTCCAACAATTCAGTTGGAAGAATAGACTTTGTCTGGTCTGCAGAACTGCGGCATAATACATATTGGCAAGTGTATTTGAACCCATAAAATCTTTTCCAAGGCCTTTAAAGCTGTACTGGGTTCAAAAGAGTGTCAAAAGGTTTTGATTTATGTGAGACTGGGTACACTTTCAAAGCAAGCTGATACAAATGCTGCCGAGTCATTATCCTGGGATCCCTGATAGCACATGCAGGCTGTCATCCCCGGGCTCAAAAGTGCCTGTGGCAGTGCATGCTGCACACAGTATTTCCCCTACCTTTCACTCTAGACACTTGACATGTTTAAAACTCAGTTCCCTAGTGGAAGTCTGAGGTCCTAAGGTAATTAAAAAACCTAGTGATTGAAAGCTAGAAATTTTTTTTTGAGAGAATATACACTGTTTTGGGTATTTTTCTTCTTTACAGTTTTGAGTTTTCTTGAATTGACACTTAAAATTTTCACTGTGTAGTAGTAGCAGTAGTAGTAGTAGTAGTAGTAGTAGTATTTTTATAATAACATGTCCTAAAAGATCTGTTTTAATGAAAAACGAAAAAAATAACAAAAAAGGCAGGGCACATAATTGGGAACATAATTGAATTTCTGTCCTTTCTCATTACACCTAAAAAGTAGAACCAAAAGCAATCTACCATTCACATTCATTAGAATTAGGTAGTCCACAAAAAGAAATCTGTGCTTTTGGGTAACACTGAAAGTAAGTGAGGGTGACTACTTCTTACCCATGAGAACTGCCTCACTGGACTCTCAAAAGAATGGCAAGATTTTTACACATCTACTCCTGTGAGCAGATAAACACATTCACAAGTGTTAACTGTGACTTAGGAATAAAATTTTTTCCTCAGTAAAGGGCAACTAAATCTCACTTTGATTTCAATAAACTAGAATTTCTTTCTCACATAATTCATTATGATAGTTCATTTTATCCTATGAAATAGGATAAACTGGAGATGTTTTTATGAGAAGTTTCTGTGGGTTTATTATTTTTTTAATCATAAAGTAAAAGATTTCTTTCTACTTTTCTTCCTACTTAAGTTAAAGTCCATTAACATTAATGAATTTACCAGATCTTTCTGATTTTAGCAGATTAGAATACAGCATCATTAAATTTGTTCTGGGATTCTCCAGGTGTTGTGAAATTTTCTGAAATTTGGATTAAGTGTCTAAATATGAAAACTGATTGTCAAACAGTTTTTTTAATCTTGACAGTTAAGTATTATTGGGTTACTAATGTTTCAAGAAACCATTCACATTCAGCTCAACCAGTTTATTGATCAAGACACTAATCAACCAGTAGATAAATGTGTAACTTGGTCCCTGTGCTCTCTAGTCCCCTACAGTATGACAGCAAAAATACAGTAAGTCCATAACACACAATTAACTATTCAAGTCTGAAGCCTACAGTTCACTCATTTCCACAGAATTACATAATTCCCATCTGCTTATCTTTGAAAACAGAAATACCAATGACTGGAAATATAAATCACATGGGTCTTTGCTGATAACTGCTTTGCCAGTAACTTCTGATACTTTAAAAGAAGAATATGGAAAATGACAGGATGTACAAATCAGTCACATTTGCTATAAAAGGCATTTCTAGATACACAGACTAATGAGTTCCCAAAAGAATCAGCTAGGCTAGAGGTCATAAGTTTAGCCAGACCTAAACCTGAATAGCAAATTATCATGGGAATTTGGTTCATTGATTAACATAACTGTATAAAACCTTACTGTAAAAAATATGCAAGCTAAAATCAACATTTAAATAACAGTATAGGACTGCTATTCATAGTTCCTGCTGGGAATCAGTGAGATACTACTTACAGGTCCAACATTTTAACTTCCAAAATTTCTAAGACATTAACCTATTGAAGTCAAACAAAACTAAGTGAGTGGAAAAACCCTAGAACATACTCCCAGTTTGACAGCCCCATAGTTTGATAGTCATCCAAGATGAAGTTTCCTTCACTGAAACTATGCTTAGGTGCACAGTCACACATTAAAGTGTCTAACAGTAAAAAGGTAAAACCTTTACACAATCAAATTAAAAAACCTTTTTACTAGTGTAGACAAGGAAATTCTAAGATAAAACAAACAACCAAACCAAGTAAAGGCCTAAAAACCATCTTAACTACAGTAAAAAAAGCTATGACTGTCTTTCTTTTTCTGCCCTAGCATGTTCCCCTTTATTTGCATACTCTCCTGTGTTTTCCCATCTGGACTGTATTAAAGATAAAACTTGAAATCAATTCCTATTCTTTAAGTAGTATTTCTTAACATGTTTAACCTGAAATGGCGATGGCATGGTTAATTGTTTTTTAACAACTCAGTTGCATCTTCTTTCATTTTCTCTTTTGAAATTGTGTACATTTTTTAAACTGGAGAGAAAATTTTTATTTTGCCTATTCTCCACTAATTGCAGCATGTTCTGATTTTAATATATAAGTTATTGTCTGCTTCCATCCTTCACTATAGAAGTTGAGTCAGCACACTCAAGGTGTAGCCGTTGGTTTGCAATGCTGGTTGAATGCCTAATGCACTATTTCATCATTCTAATGAGGTGATGAAGTATAAAGCTTGTGCCTGTGTAATTTCTCCATATGCTTCTATGATCAACAGCTTAAAAAAAACAATCCACCAGTTCTATTTTTTTGTAAGGTAACATAAAAAAGATCATTCATTACATTTTCTAAAATGCACTTTTAAAAAATGCCTAAAACTATTCCAAATAAATCCAGGCATTTATTAATAAATAAATCCATCCAAATAATTCCAGTGTCAAACTAGTATTAATAATTAGAACTACTACATAAGGCATTCATTGAATTATAACAAAATAATAAAAATTTTAAAAAATGTTTTTATTCTGGGAGACTTTTTAAGAACATAAACCAGTTATATAACAGTTATACACTTTAGCAAAACCGGACTCAGAACAGAGCACAGCTTTTGTTTTCAACAATACATCTGTGAGGAATTATGGTTGAAAATATCAGGAATATCAGTAGTATAATGACATGAAAGTGTAAGGGTTTAATTTTAAAATAACTATTTCTATCAAATAAGCCAGTTCACCCACTAGTTATTGCAGTCATACTAAAATCCGGCCCCAAAGGCCTTTAAATAAATACATCCTTTCCATTATCAAAACTGGCCTTTAAAAGACTCATGTTTCAGATGATTGTACAATTGAAAAGGGACCTTCATTCACATGTTTTGATGGACTGAAGCCTTTACACGCTTACCAAATAAGAAATGAATAGCAGATTAATTCAAACCTGTGACGTGAGATAGTTGCACGAGGATCTTTACACAAGTAAAGACACTCCTTCCTGACAGTTTATCTGTAAAATGGTGATGGTGGTATTTCCTAGTTCATGATTAATTTTAATCTAATATAAAGTACATAAAATAGAACTAAATAATTGAGCTTTGAAGGACCTGAACCAAATTTAATTTACGTTGGTTCAGGATCAAACTAAAAACAAATGAACCAAAAAAGAATTTGGATGCTAAAAAAGAATTTAGGTGGAATTGGATATTTATCTGGATGGTGTTGATAGTGGAAATCTAATGTTCATAGTTTCAAGCTAAGAACAGGTTTTATTTTCCATTCAATCACTGCCTAATGAAAATGCAAAAACACTTCCTGAAGTTCAGGAGAACTATCTTCAGCTGCTGAACAACTGTTTAATACAGTCACCAAACAGTTGTCAGTACACATTAATTACTGTGAATCATTTGTAGCTTAGTAGCTTAGTTCAGTGATCAGTTCTTTATGCTAAAAACAACTTTTCAGAACAATTAGAAACTATTATTTGAAGAATGCTGTAGCAGTTGTTAGTCAAATCGCAAGCTCTGGCAAATCTTGTTTGCTTTAGTTATGTTTGCATTGAAAATAAAAATCTCCTGTTACTAGATAAAATCCTGGAAAGCAGATGGATGACAGGCTGGTATGGTTGGGATAGCATCGACAATTGAACTTTCTTTGTCAGAGTCCCAGTTAAAGAATATAAAGCCCCCCCCAAATAGAAGATGACCTTAAAAAGATTTTAAATATGAAAAATATTAATCCCATCACATTTAAAAATTCAAAGGAAAGCCAGATAGTTGAATTAATCCCTTTCCAAGGTACATATCTGTAGTAAGTAAAGTGACACAGCTTCTTCTGGGCTGGAGGTACTTTTTCTCCCAAATTACTCCAGAAGGGATCTAGATACCTAGGTTAAACTATGCTATAGTTTTTAAAGGGTAAATTTAGCTTATATGAAATCCTGTGCTTGTTCTGTGGAGCTTTGTTTTGACATTGTTTCCCATGAAAGTGCTACAAAGTTTGAACTACAGATCTATGCTAAAGAAATAATGTCTGTCTAGCCCAAACCTCTGTCTAGTCTAAAATCCTATCACTTCATGGTTGTTAACAGATCATTAAGAGGATCCTTCTTCTGCTATGTGTTCCTACCTTCTGTCAAATAACAGATTAGGAACTTCCTCTTCTGAAAGTTGCTGCTAGACCATCATGGGAGTGTGTATTTATACTTTGACTTTGAGAGCAAACATTAGCAAAGAGCTGCAGGATACAGTAAGCATAATGTGAATGAAAATGGTTTTTTGCTGTTCTAAGTCTGCTGCTATGTCATTTCATTAGATGCTAACTTTTTCTTTTTACAGTGAGAAGTTTTTTCCTTTTACCTTTTAGTAAAATTTGTCATTATATTGTCTTTCTCATGCCACCATTCAATTACATCTTTTCTAGGCTGAAGAGTTCTTTTCATGTAAAGATGATGTTGCAAACGTCTGATCATCCTGCTTCCTTAGCCTGAATCTTAAAATATGGTCTTCTGATGGTACAATTATAACTGCATATCATATTAAAAATACAGGAATAGTATGTCATACTGATGTTCTTTATTCTTTATTTCTTCCATAATCATTCTCAGAATTCTATTTTCCATTTTGGTCTCCTAACCAGGGAGATTATGTTTTCAGAAAAAATACCCACAATTGCATTTTTATGTCTTTCCTGAGTACATATAACTTCTTTAGAACCTGTCATTCTTTCTGAATACTTAACATTTTTCTTACCTAGCATTCAAAAGTCAAATAGATTGTATTACTTCTGCATGTATCAACTTTGAATTCTGCCTACCACTTTATCTCTCAGATATGATGCATTATCAAGTCTTATTCTTCAGATTTAACTTTTCCAGAATAACTTCCTATCATCAGCAAACTTTTTACCTCACTTTCCAAACTTCTCCGAGTCAATGTGTTAAAAAGCTATCCTCATATCATAGACTCTTGAAAAACCCTTTCTTTGTGCAAGCTACTTGTTGATTCTTATTTCCTCTCTCTTACCGTTTAATAGATTATTAATCCACAAAGGACTTTAAGAATATAAGAACATTCTTTCATGAACTCCAATCAATTGTGAAGCAATTTTTTTGTTTTGTAAACACTGTGTTGTTTCTTCCCAAATAGGTAAGATTTCTATTTTATGTTCTTTAAAAAAAAAGTTTCTTCTAGATCTTCCAGCACAAACATCTGCTTATTAGTTTGTAGTTCCTTGCGCCTTCCCTGGACTCCTAAAAAATAAAACCAGACCAAAAAAACCAAAAAAAACCCCAACAACAATTGCCAAACACCTTCTAGTCCCCACTAAGTGGGAGATATTGAGAGAGATTACACACTGTAATTAATAGTTCAGGATATTGCACAGTAAACACAATTTTTGCCATTACTGGTTGTAGTGGGTGACTGTAGAAGATGTAATGAGGAGACAGTGATTTCAAGCAGAATCTAGGCAGAGTTTAACCATGTGCCTTGGCTGTAGAGAGCCTTATGTTAGCATGAGTGACTGCTATATAACTTGAGCACATCCCATGATTTTTTATTTTTCATCTTACTTTTTCCAACTAAAGTTTATGAATTTTTCCATTTTTCTCATTTGGATAGAAAGAAGGTTTTCTGAAAGCTTTCTTACTTCTAATGATCTCCCTTACCCTTGTCATAATCCTTCCGGACTTTCGCAAGTCTCTGATAGGTGGTATGTATTCTTCAGAACATCCAGGACAGTGTCTTTAAGTAGTCTCCATTGTGCCTGCAGAGATTTTACTCTTTTAGCTGTCTGTCTTTCAGATTTTGAAAAACAAAATTCCCATGTAGCTCTCCTTTTTATAGTTATCTTTCCTTTTCATACCATGACAGTTTAGTTTCTTTAAGAGCCTTCAGAAAAAAGACTTTGTTGAAAGCCTTTTGAAAAAGAACTGTGTATCATCTGAATCCACAATATATCACATTTATCCATATATTTATTAGTTAGAGTCTTTATGGTATTTCTTGGCAATTTGTCTGGTACAAAGGTCAAATTTACTTGGCTTCAGTTCTTACTATCATCTTAGAAACCTGATAAAGAGCAATTCTGCTCCCTCCAGAACTACATTTTTATGGATTATTTCTGTTTGGGTCAGTATTCAATTTAGCCTTCAAAGGGCAATAAATCCATCTCATCTATTACTGTTGGATCATACTCTAAACTGAATTCTAAATCCATATTTATCCTGATCATAGAGCTTTTCGTTAGTTTCATTCAAACCAGAAGTACACCCTTAAACTACTCTTATGGTCCTTATTTGCATCAACCATCAATTAAGCCAGACTGACAGACCCAAGGCAGACTCAGAATTACTACAGCCCCTATGACCTCTGTCTCAAACATACACTTAGACTGTGAGCTCATAACTCTTTGTCTTTCCTTGATGACCTCTGCTGAATCAAAAACTAAATATAACTCAGTGGCAGCTACTTGTCTGAACTAAATCCCAATCAGAGCTGTCAGCTGCAGAGTTAATTCTTGTTATTGGCCTATGCCTGGTCCAGTCTACACTTCTACCTCATAATTATGACTTATTTGTAAGCCTCAGACTTATTTGTAGCCTACTGTTCACCAGGACTGGCAAGTCCTTTTCATCAGAGTTTCTGCCTAGCCAAACAGTACCATTGCAGGGGGTTAGTCCGTTCAAGTGAAGTACTTTGCAGTTTTCCCTTCTGTGTTTCATGAGGTTCCTGTTGGTCCATTCTTCTAGCCTGTTTGGGTCCCTCTGGGTGGCAGCCCTGCCCTTGATTATAACACATTTTGCCTAATTCTGATTTTCAGAGAAGAATACTTTTGACTTAGAAAAGTAATGTGAACCTTGCCATTCACATTATCAAATTAGCTGTTTCTCACAGTAACTGCAATTATTTCTGTAGGTGAAAGTTTTGCACAGTTTCCACAATCTAGGGTGGGAGCAGGTATTAATACTGCTGTTCCATATAATGTGCTTATGGCCATTTTAAAAAGTACTTTAAAAGCTGGTCTTAAGAACAGATATAATTACATCTCAGATTTCTTAACAGTGGACTGACACCTACACTAAATCATATGATAGGTTTATAAATCATGTATTTCTAGACATCATTTCACTGATTTATAAGTTATGAATATGAATTATAACTATGGTACTGATTTATACATTGTTTGATGGTTTCCATAAATCATATCACCCATTTGTGAAAAGTATTGGGTGTGATTAGTAATGGTGCCACATTTCTTTCAGACAGGATGCAACTGTCTTTTGGTTTATGTAATAGATATTATATGACAGTATGTTTCATTATTACTTAATAAGTTTACTTTCCCCTAAGCCATTAGGGGGACTGTTCTGCTTTAACCCAAAGTTTTATACTACAAAGTCTGATTTGTTGCTCCATTTGCCAAGCCAGCTGTTCTCACAACTCTAATCTGATTTGTAACTAACATTATTTTGCTTACTCCAAGGCCTAGTAATAAGCAGAGAAAAAGAATCACAGAAAGAACTTAAGCAAAGATTAATTAAGTTGAATTAAGGAATCTTAATATTTTATGAAAGTTTTTTCTGTCTGAGATTAGCGTCAAGTTGTATCACATTGTACTACATCAACTACCTTGTGTATGTGTCAACCTGACATTGCACATTTTATTTTTCATTTTTTTAATAGCTTCATTCCTTTCTCCCTTTCTTTTTTTTTTTTTTTTTACCTCCAGGCATTTTGAAGGTAACTTGACCTTGTTACTTGCCTGGATATCAGTTAATTACTGGCCAGTCAGCTGAAGCTGGTCTAGATTCCTTCTTCTGTTAAGCAATTTATTAAATAGTAGGTCACTGTCTTGGTGATCAAAACGTATTCTATTATTTCAGCACTACATTTTAATGGTTTTAACAGTAAGAAAAGTGCTTACAGTAATGCATTTCCATTCCTGACCAATATTTCAGTTTAATTTATCCATAGAGTTTTGAGCATGTGTAGGTGCACATATGTACTTGAAAAGTTTTCTTGTTTGTTTTTAAAAGAAAATAGAAAAGTCTGAACATTTGAACACCATGATATAAGATTTTTAAACAAAATATACAGTCTTGGAACTGTTTACATGCTATGAACTTTGAAGGTTTAATTAATTTTAGTTGTTTCATTGAGCAAATGAACCTCCAGATACTTATATATTTTAGGATTCAAAGTAAGATTTGTAATTTGTTGAAACTGAAACAATTTTGGCCTTTTTAAAAATGGCATTCAAGTGCATTTATGTCGCGCCAGTAATGTCTTCTCTGACGCTGTCTTTGGTTTTGCTTGAACTTAACGCCAACAAATGCAACACCTAGGTAAATGTTTAAAAGGCAAACATAATTTGTAATTAAATGAACCTGCCTACCTAGAATTGTAGTATTTTTCAAAATCTTATAGGGTTCTTTTGTGTTATTTTGAAATATAAAGTTAATGAAGCAGACTTTAGTTTAATCCTTAATTTCACTGTACTTATAAAAGCCTTTAAGAGTGTCTAAGAAGCATAAAAATAGTTGTATTAATAAAAAGCTAAAACATTTTAAAAATATACGTAGCCTGTAAATCTCCACCAAAATATTCCATACAAATATAAAATTTTATGCCAACCACAGTGTTCACATCTTCAAAAAGTTTCTGCTTTATATAGAATTATTAATTCGTTGCATCTGTGTAAACATTTTCCAATGCTGAAGTCTGCAATAACTGTTCTTCAGTTTCTAGGAGTATAAATAAGTAATATCATGGCTATTTTAACAAAGAAAAATATAAAAAAAATCAGATTTCCCAACCTACCTTACTTTCTTACATAAACATTAAACCAGTGGTTTAGATTAAGGAAACACCATTAGTGTGTATGGTTTTTTTTCAACTTATTTAACTTTCATTTAACTTTTTATTTAACATTTTTCAACTTATTTAAACATCCACCCACAACCTAATGTTTTATAACTAAAAATTCAGAGTTATGTAAAAGAAACGTTTGCTAAAATAAATAATACATGCAACCAGTAAACACGACTTTGCCGTTACTAGTAAAAGGCCACTGGCTTTGCATTGACCTGACAGTGCAGAGTCTCAGGACCTGTCTGAGCTTGCCTACACTTCAGCTGTTTTAGCAATTGTTTAGCAGCCAAGCGACTGTTTCCCAGCCTGGATTAGCTTAAGCTCTGTGACTACAAGATACAAGAAAGGTCTCAAAACCTCTGGTGGTCACTGCATGACAAACTATGTTAGCAGATGCAGGGGGAGACCCTGCAACTTTCCAACTTTAGCTAGAAACAACTCAGAAGGAGGTAGACTGTGAGAAGAAATAATTTAAAAATAAAAACAAGAGGATTCCAGACTGGGGAGAAGGAGGAATACCTCTACCATGAATATCATATGCCACCTGTCAGGGACCTCAGTATGGATGTTGATGGCTCCTCAGGAACACCTGTGCCCCATCTTTTTGAATAATGAAGGTCTCTCTTTGGACCCCAAGGAGCCCATGAAGGACGAACATAGCACCAGAGAGGAGAGGCAGATAGTAGGCTTTTTTCCTGTGTATCAATTTCAGTTGTATGATCAGTGAGGCTATTTTTATATTAATAGGGTGATTTGGACTGTCAGACTGCTAAAACATAAATTGAACTAACAATAAATTATTTGCTCTCATATGTTTATGATGTGCATTTCCTTTTGCACATAACATGATTTGGATTGTAACATACGCAGTCACACTGTAATAACTCAAAATCATCATACTGTTACATGCATGCACCTCTTCCACCAGATGGGAGACATCATGTTCTCATAACTATAAGGCTTCAACACACTGAGCTCTGCTGGGATCATCTGCTACATGTGATAGGGTTCCTGGTATTTTGGTGACATTCCACAGAAGTAAAGGTGTCAGTGGCTCTCTTTATCGGTATGCTTCTAAGAGCAGAAGATTCTACATATCACAAATGCAGTGATTAAAAATATTAGCTAGCCAAATAATATTTTAAAAAACATTAATGTATGTTTACATACATAGTTGATTCAAATAAAAGTATACTTATTCACTCTAAAAATGTTGATTATACATTCATCCATCGCCGTTAAATGCAAAACTCTAATATTCATCACTGAAATAGCAAAATTTTCCACCTGTGAGATATTTCTTGTACTGTGGATCCCAGGACTGGACGCAGTACTCCAGGTGGAGTCTCATGAGAGCAGAGTAGAGGGGGAGAATCACCTCCCTCGACCTTCTGACCATGCTTCATTTTAAACACTAACTCAAGATTTCAGTGGCCTCACTCAACTGGCTTTGATGGCAATTGCCTCTCCTTCCTACAACACATCAGTGTGAGAGTATTGCTGAGAAAATCAGATGATTCACTCCCTCCTTCTGTTTCAGGGCTTGCAAACTCACATTTTCCAACTTCCAAAAGCAAGGTTAAGTTCTTGTGTACTGCTGCTTTTCCCAAGCAGCTCATGAAAGATAAAAGTTAGTAATTTGGGGGGCTAAAGACAGGAAAAAAGAAAATCAGAATGTGTCCCTTGCCTGGGAGGGCATTCAGATGTGAGAGCTGGAATCTTAGTTTCCTGTTTTAGCTTTAAGGACTGTTAACAGATGCTGTCCAATTATTTGATCATGTAAAACTTATAAACAGGCCAGGTATTAGGATTTCTAACACAATACTCTCTATTCTTAGCACTGTATGTCAACATTTTGCAGTTATTTAGACTGGCAATCCCAGACCAAGTCTACAAAATTCTAGGTATGACTGTCATTGAATCCACTCCAAATCAAACATTTTTTTTATTTTTTGCCAAGAAACATAGATTACAGGAGATTGCCCAAGATCCTTCTTGAAGCAAATTCTTCCACTGATGAATGGCATTCTGCCTAGCAAATTTTAATAAAAATTGGATCAACAAGTAAGCTACTAAGTGACATAGAACCATAAACATCTTGAAAACCACATCTATTATCTTATTGGGTGTGAAAGTCTTCAATGCATAAGCATTTTCCTGACTCTGTTTTGAAAATCTGGCACGGACATCACTCACAATAGTTCAATCTGATCAGTAATCAAGGGACACCTTGATCTTGACTGAAAAGTATGAGCACTAAACAAACATAATTCAGGAATCTCTTAGAGCATGAGATGTCTCTTAAGTTTTCTGCTCTAGGGAAAAAAAGAAGGCAAAGGTCTAATGACCTTATACACATATTGCATTGTCATACCAGAAGGTTATCCCCAAAGCAACTGAGTTCAAATAGAAATATTAACTAGATTTATATTACATATGGGATGGATATGGTGATTTGTAGAAGACTCTATTACAAACAAAATGTTTCTTTCTCCGGTAATGGACCTGACCTTGCAGTCATAATACTGAGAAAATTTATTGATGAACTGAACTGCTATTTTCTTTATGTAAGTACTCTGAGGTAATACACCAGCCTTTCATGGAGAAGAAAATTATAGTTATATTAGTAAACTTTTGTTATCCCAAATAGTTTTTGTCATTCCCGGCTGTTTGTATTGTTGAAATAATACATTAGTTCATTTTCTGTTTATGGGGGCATGAGCTGCCCCCATATACACACTGGTATCATAATCTTAAATAATTCTATTACCTAGCTTGCATGCTGATCCTTTCATTTTCAAAACATGTACCTACTTTTTAATTTTTTGCACAATGACAGGTTAAATATTACTATCTTCTTCTGAATGCCAAGGAAAACTAAGAGAAAAGGGAGTTGACATAAGTAAGGTCATTATGAATCAAGGAATGATTAATTATAAAATGTCTTATTGTTTAAGCCTGCCGTTCCAGAATTTTTAGACTATAACCTGAAGGCATATCTATAGCACAGGAGGGAATGATGTACATCTGTCCAAACAGACAGCAACCTGGCCATACTGGTGCTCAAGGACAAGGCAGAAATGCCTTGTGCACAAGCAGTAAAGCTGCATCAGGACTGTGGGGCAACCAAAGTGAAGTATATTTTGCTTCCAGCACTACCTTAAGCCAACTCAGTGTTTTGCTGCATCTTGCTCAGCAGAGCTGTGACCTGAAATGTCAGTGTTGAAGATGTCAAGGTGGAATTAGGCTCTTTTCATTTTCTTTTTCTTTTTTTTTTAAGGGAAAGTGACATATTAGTTATTTTCAGTAGTCTTTTTCCTTAGATTCCTTAGATTTTTAGGATTGCTAGAGTTAAGTACTTTTAAGAATTAAATTTTTTTTTTCTATATGTCTCTCTACATTATCCTATGTCTAGTACTATGCTTATGGTTTTATCTAAACTGGGGGATGTTGGAGACTCTCACGGTTCCTTCAATGTGGTTACTGCCCTGGTGACACTCAGGGCATGACTCAAATGCTTAGGATTTTTCCCTGCCCCACCAAATGTCCTGATTTCTACTGCTAGGCATCACACTGCCATAACCTTCCAGCCTGGGCAAATGGGGAAGCTGGTTTACAAAGCAAATTGTGGACTGCAGCTGTTCTACAGCTCTGGGCCAGTTTCATACCGAGTTAATATCCTTCAGAAATGATTGCAGATTCAGACTCTTCTAAAGCCTCACTGTTTAAAAATTATTTATGTTTTTATACTCTTAATGGTTAAAAGACTGTCAGGAGATCTTGTCACACAGCACCAAGGCAGAAAGGTAAATGGGTTTTTAATAAAAGAATATATTCTCTTTGACTTGCTTAACTTCAGCTGTCATTACACATAAAATTTGATGAAAATTTACATGGTTGATTCCAGAGTTCAACATGGCTTGAAGGCACATCCTTATGGAGTCATAAAATCATGGAATCATAGAATGGTTTGGGTTGGAAGGGACCTTTAAAACCATCTAGTCCAACCCCCCTGCCATGGGCAAGGGCATCTTTCACTAGATCAGGTTGCTCAAAGCCCCGTCCAACCTGTAACCAATATAGATAGCAAGTGTTTCACTGAATCAGATCTATGCACCATTGTGCTATTATGCCCTGTGGAGTGTGAAGGTAGGTTTGAAGATGATACAATAAAACTTTATGTTTTAATTTGTCTTTTTAATAACTAAAACCAAATAGTTTCTAAAAATATAAAAAAGACACAAAGAGAAGTAATATGGATTAAACAGTGAAATGGTCAAAAAAATAAAAACTTTTAGCACGCTAGGTATATTGATTATTTCATATGTTGATCTAGTCTATCAAAACCCCAGCTTAATTTAATCAGAGCATTGTATAACTTTAAATGGTATGAAATTAATAGCATTTCTTAGGCATTACTTTGGCATACATGTGTGGTTTTACAGACATTATTGATATCCCCTTTTAACTCTGAAAAATCTTCCATGTACTTTAGAGTTATTATGAGTTAGAGAATTATTATTGTGGCATCAAATAGCTCCAGTTCTGATTAGGACACCCTTACTTATAATGCCATGAAGATAGGGGGAAAAAATCATCGCTGAAATATTTTCTGAACAGAAACACATATAGGTAAGGTTAAGGTGATAATCTGCTGGAAAACTGACCTTAGATGATTACATACTTTATTCCCTTCTTGCATTTGTTTGCAAGGATTATGGTAAAGGTAGTTATAGGAATGGAAAGGAGAAACACTGTTTTCTTTTATATTCCATGGGTTGACCAGAAAAACTAATTTTTTTTTTTCAAGCTTCTGTTTTTGAGGGTTTGTTTGTTTATTTTTTAAGGATAAAAAAATCCCATTCAATTAAAATCAATGGCTATATCTGAAATATTTCCGAGTTGTGCAAAATTTGCAAACAATCATTCTTAGCTTTATAAATGCTATTACTTTCAGCTGATGTGCAAAATAGAATTAAAGCACCCCTTCTGCTGGATTAAAGCCAAAGTTCCCAGCCTCTTTTCTTCATGGTGATGTGGCGGTGTGCTCCCCCCCCCCCCCCCAGCTCCCCAGCTCCCTGCACAAGCAGTAACCATCAGTGGGAGTCATCCTGATAGCTGCATCCAGTTATCCTGGACCTTGAGGACAAATGGCAACAAAGTAGCCATTGGCTGCTTTGACGCAAGGATCTAAACCTCTTGCTGATATGCAAATATGACCATAAGTCAATCATCTTACTCCTTAAATAGTGGACAGCCCAGGGCCCTTTGAGCTCTCCTGCACGGCAGCGGGCTGCACGCCAGGATCTCCCCTTGAGCAGGGACGCCTCTCAAGGTTACTCCTCGAGGTTGAGAGATTCCTTGCCGCAACAGATCCTCGGTAAGTGACTAACAGCATGCTAAACTTGGAAATCTTAGCTAAGTGATATAAAGGATTGACTGCGCACATATAATCCTTTAGATATAAACCGTTGACCAAGTCTGGGACTAGGACTGGATCTAGCCGCACCTAGACTCCTCTCTGAGAAGGAGTTTAGAAAGCAAGGGGATCCTTTCCGAACCTCATGACTCAACGGGAGGGTCTCCCTGACAGTTTTGTCTGACCCTGTCCTCTATGCAGTAAATAATCAAGTGTGCCTCGCCATCGAATCTTGTTAAAACACTGTCACATTGAACTTTGTTAACTCCCTATTTTGTATCAATAAACTATATTTTTACTTCTCTCTTACGAGTGAAGTGCACTCTCACTCCATCCGCGACAAATTGGCGTAGTCGGCAGGATGGCAAGTAGTATCACTGATTATTTACGGAGGCATGGAGTGAATCCGAGTCCCAAATTCTCAGCAGAATGGACTCATGACAATTGGCATAATTGGGAAGCCATTGAAGAACACCTAAAAGTAACTAGAGGCCACACAAAAGATGGAAAAGGGAAAGGAATTATCTGCAAGATGCTAGGTGCCTGTTTAGAAGCTGCACATCAGGAAAGAGATAACAGAAATAAAAAGGAGCAGGACCTAGAGAAGGAAATAGAAGGTAGAAAGGCAACTGAGTTGTTACTATCTTTTAAAATTGAACAACTGCAGAAACAGTTACAGGAGGAAAAGGAAAAAGACAAAAGTTGGGAGAAAAGGTCGAGATGATGCTTATACAGGCTCCCCGCCCCCCCGACATTGTACAGATTAGGAAACTAATAGTATCCCCTGAAGATTGGGATGGAGACATCTGGGGTGATCCCGATGATAGCGAGCCAGAAGACGACGACCCTTTGTTCCCCACAAATCCTCCTGAGTATGAAGCCAGACCCATTGTTAAAACAGAAAGAACTGTGGGTCCTCGGGGTGGTCATCCGCGACATACTACGTGAACCATCCCTGGGATCCGTTGCAATTGACAAATTTGCAAGAGAGATATAGCAGAAAACCAGGTGAAACTGAAACGGAATACTTGTGGCGAGTATGCCTCAGTGGCGGTGACCGAATAATGTTGAGTGAGGACGAAGCAAGCGGCTATTGGGGTCCGGGAGTTTTCTTAAATTTAGGACCTGACCCGACAAATACACCTCATTCTATCACCAGCCGAGTAGCTTATTGGGCTGGAGGAATAGACAGCATGGAGCGAGGTGAACCCTCCATAATTCCCATTAAATCTTTAAGTGAGCTCTCTACAGCCATCACAAAAGCCGCCTGTATACAAGCCATGCACAAACGAGGGTCCCATGATGTCCCACTGTCTGCTACAGTAGATTTTACAATGTTAAAACCACTGATTAGAGGAGCCCCGGCAATTCTTAAATCCCATTTAGTTGCAAAACGAGATGAGATCAAGAAAGACACAGAGCACAATGAGGGACTAGGTGATAACGCTCAAAATGCCCACAAGCAGCTCCCTACCTGGGCAGAACTGATGCACGGCATTGTTAACTACAGCCGTGAGATGGGCTGGGACGATGCACCAGCTGAAAAACAAAACCTGAAGCCCCGGGGAGGAGATCACAAAGTAAGACCCATAAAACAGGGAACAGAAACTAGATCGAAGGGAAACAAATTTAAAAACCCCCAAACAGAATCTCGAGAACAGAGGAATGAGTTGTGGAGGAATGCATTAGCTTTAGGCATTCCCAGAGCTGCGATTCAAGGTCAACCTACTGGCATTATTTTAAGTCTAATTGAAGCATTCCAGAAACGAGATAATGGTGAAAGGAAGGACCATATTTCAACTCCTCCTGCACCAGACCCCAGAAGGGGAGATAACCCCTTCCTCCCCCTTAGGGAGGAACTGCAGGACATGAAGTCAAAAAACGGGTAGTGTCCGGAAGGCAATTGGGCCTGCCTGTCCGGAAAGTGGAGGCTTATCAGTGGATAAATGATAACGGCCCATACATTCTAATTCCAGTTGGTCCTCAAAGACAATTGGTAAAGTTTTTAATAGATACGGGAGCACAAATTTCACTATTAACACAACAAGATGCCGAGAAGCTGGGTGTACGACCCAGACGGCAAAGAGTTAAAATTACCGGCGTGAACGGAGTGAGTGTTCAGTGCCAAACTGCCAAGGTCAATTTATGGCTCCCGGGCGAGAAGCGCATGTCGAGTACTCGCTTTGCAATTAAAGATCACCATGAAAATATTTTAGGTTTCGATGTTTTAAACGGACGAACCTGGCGCCTGCTGAACGGCAGCGCGTGGTCCTTCGGCTCGAACATCGATCCCAACCCCAGCAGAAGCCGGGAGGCTGCAGTGCGGGCACTGCGCGCAGCCCCTGCGCTCCCAGAGTCAAAAATCACTAACGTACCGCAATATCCCATTTCTGCTGCGGCACGAAATGGAATTTCTGAAGTCATAGCTGATTTGGAGAAACGACAAATTATCTCCAGAACGCACTCCCCATATAACTCACCTGTCTGGCCCGTCCGGAAACCAGACGGGAGGTGGCGTTTAACTGTTGATTATCGGCGCCTGAACGCCAATACAGCCCCGCTCACAGCTGCTGTGCCAAACATTGCCAACTTAACAGCTACTTTGCAAGCAGCTGCACACCCGTGGATGGCAGCGCTAGATGTAAAGGATATGTTCTTTATGGTTCCCTTAAAGGAGGAGGATAAAGAGAAGTTTGCTTTCACTTGGGAGGGAATACAATACACCTTTAACAGACTCCCACAGGGGTATAAACATTCACCCACGATTGCTCATGCTGCGCTTGCTGAACTTTTACAGACAGTCTTACTCCCCCAAGAAGTGAAACTGTACCAATATATAGATGATATTCTGATTGGAGGAACTTGCCCTGAAAAGGTTGGGGAAGCAGCAGCAGCAGTATGGCAAGCACTAAATAAAGCAGAAATTGAGATTCCACCTGGAAAATGTCAGGGACCAAGTAAAGAAGTAAAATTTTTAGGTACTTGGTGGATAGCAGGCAGTGCAGTGATTCCTCCAGATACCTTAAGAAAAATTGAAGAGCTGCAAATGCCCCAATCAAGGAAGGAGTTACAATGATTAATGGGAACTTTAGGATATTGGAGGAAACATGTGCCTGGATTTTCTATCATTTCCCGTCCCTTATACTCACTCTTACGGAAAGGCAAACCCTGGGAGTGGAAATTAGAACATAAAGAGGCAGTCAAAACTCTAACTGAAGAGTTAAAAACATATCAGTCACTGGGACCAGTGCACCCCCGCGACCCTATTATAGCTGAATGGGGTTTCGCCGAACATGCTACTTACTGTAACCTGTTCCAAACTGGACCCGATGGGCCAAAAAGACCTTTATTGTTTAGCTCAACTGCATTTAAAGAAACAGAACAACGATACTCTGAATGGGAAAAGGGACTTTTATCTTTAGTCCGAGCAGTTAAACAAGTTGAGAAAATACATCAGGGACAACCTGTGCAAACTAGAGGACCATTTAATTTACTAGAAGCAATCCTAAAAGGGACTGCTCCCCCAGAAGGAGTTGCACAAAAACCCACTGTCCGAAAATGGTATGCCTACCTAACAGGAGTTGCAGAAAATATGCAACTAACTGAAGGACACACTAAGGTTTCCAAATTGCAGATGCCCATAAACACAGACCCTTTAGCTTTACAACAACCTTTTAAACCTTCACCCATTCTGGATGCACCCGGCCTCACTGAGGGTACACCAACAGAAAACATTTGGTTTACAGATGCTTCAGCAAAAAGGGTAAATGGTAAATGGCAATATAAGGCTGTTGCATTAGACATTACCACCGGCAAACAAGTAGTAGAAGAAGGTGAAGGCAGTGCACAAGTAGGAGAAATAAGAGCAGTTGTTTTAGCAGCACAGAATGGAGCAAAAATCATATATGTAGACTCCTATGCTGTGTGGGCCGGTGCCACACAGTGGCTCTGTCAATGGGAAACCTTGAATTGGGAAGTAAATAGATCCCCAGTTTGGAGAAACAAAGATTGGCAATTATTACTAGATATAGCCAGGAAAACACCTTTCAAGATGGGATGGGTAAAAGCTCATGCTAAAGATAATCAACCAGCCACAAAGTGGAATCAAAAGGTAGATGAGCTAACTAAAATTAGGAAAATCACCTTAAATCCTGAGTGGTATCGACTGGGAGAATGGTTACATCAAAACCTAGGCCACACAGATAAAGAAGCACTTTACTTTGCTGCACAGAGTAAAGGCTGGCCTATAAATAGAAAAACTTGTGAAACTATTCTTACAGAATGTCCTCAGTGTAGATTGAAATTACAAGCAGATCATCCTGCCAAAGCACCACCTTTACATATCAATGAAGGGAAAACTTTATGGTCTACATGGCAAATTGATTATATCGGACCATTCAAATCCTCTGCAGGATATCGATACATCCTTACAGGAGTGGAAGTAGTCTCCGGCTTGCTTATGGCGACTAAATGTCGGAAGGCCGATGGGCGAAACACAGTGCGAGGGCTATCATTTTGGTTCTCAAATCTACCTACTCCTGATGTTATCCAGAGTGATAATGGCTCACACTTTTCTTGTAAGGAAGTGCAAGATTGGGCAAAACAAGAGGGAATTAGATGGGTTTTCCACACCCCATACTACCCTCAATCAAATGGGATGGTAGAAAGAGCTAATGGCTTGTTGAAAAGGAGTCTCAAACCACAGGAAGCTCAATGGGATACGAGACTTCCCAAAGTACTCCATCAATTAAACAATCGGTATGGGCCTACTGGAAGCCCTGTAAGCCGAGCATTCTTTGCAAAAACTGAGCTTAGCGCTCCACCTACTAGGAAAAGAGAATATCCAATGACATTACAGCCAGGACAGCCTGTGATGGTCAATTTGCCATCTATCGGTGCTGTGCCTATGACTTTAACTAAACCTCGTGGCCCACTTGCCTGGGAAGCTACTGATAGCAGTGGTGCAAAACACAGAATTAGTTCACGATGGATTTTTCCTTCTTCTTAATGGGGTAACCTGTTCGGACTCTCCCCACCGAAACAAGTCTCTATTTTCTCTTACAGCACCCCACAGGATGGCAGACGGAAATGCTGTGTTCATGTTACTATTCCAAACCCTAACAATGCTGCTCTTCTTAGCCTGTGGTCAAAGAACCCTAGAATGGCCATGGTCCCAAGCTCGTGTTAAGTACACTGGAAGTATGGGAATACATTCTAGTAAGGGAGATTTAAAGCTTTCCACCGTGGTCATGCACGGAACTGAAACATACTTAGAAAACGAATGGAGTTGGGATAAAGATGAAGCTGATGATAAAGTTCCCCGGCTCCGAGGAACAGCAGGGAAAGAAATTAAAATAGGATGCCGGATGATCAATGGGTCTACCCATGAGAAGGCATCTCAGATTTCTGTGTACAACATTACATCAAAACCAATAGCCAAAGATACGAAACTTTGTGCCTTTGAAAAACTGGACTGTTGGTACAATTTTACCTTAGTACGACCTGTTTTTGTAGTCTGCCTCTGGGCTCACCATCGTGTGGGATTATCCTTTAAATTTAAAATAGACATTATTAAGCCTAGCACAACATCCGCCCTGACTGTAAAGGATGAGACAATTCTATCCCCACAGGTTTCTGAAGTTGGACCATATGTGATCAAAAATACAGGCCAACAACAAGTGTTATTTAATCCATCATGGTCTCTTAAACGAGTAGAACTACTAATGCAAATTAATATCTCTGCAATCAAACCGACCTGTTCACCATTCCTAGGTACGTCCTATGCAGGATGGTTAGCATGGTTACATGGGCGAACCCTCACCTCTCCAAGACGAACAAGGAGAGATGTGACCGGTATCATAGGGACAGGATTGGGAGTCTTAAATAGTATCGATGCCGAAGTACTCGTAAACAAACTGAGCACAACAACAAGTGATTTGAACAAATTAGAACACCCATTACGGTCTTCTCTATTAGCATTGGGAACTAACCAATGGCTCTTATCTGATATATTACCTCAGTGGAAAAGAATTAATGAAAGGGACCACCAACTGATTGTGGATGCACTTGGTGTAGCCCAAACCAATGTTTCTCTAGCTCTTAGTTGTATCCAAGCTCAACTGTGGATGCAATCTATGGTAGCAGCAATTATAAGAGAAGGTGAAGAGGGCACCTTACCCACTGAAATTCGAAAGGTAATTTGGGATAATGCAACTAAATTTGAGAAAGAATTCCAGTCCTGGTGGTATTTAGTCAATTTCACTTATGACCCCATTAGCAATAAGGCCACAGCTTTTGTCTTAACAATTCACAATGCTTCGGTATATACCATATACCCAATCATTGCGCTGGGATTGAATCACAATGGAACTGTACTCTATCCATTAGAACATAGAGTATGGGCCCACCGAAATGGAAACAAATGGCAAACTGTTGATGTTAATGCATGCGTTGTACGGGAACAACAAGGATTTATTTGTGAGAGTAACACCCTCAAAGCCCAAGACATTTGTCTTGACACCGAACAAAATGTTTGTCATTTTGAAATACAACCTGATGAAGTCCCTGAAACTGTACTTGTGTATACTGGAAAAGGATGTGTTTGTATGAGAACCCTTTGTGATGTTATATTTGTAGATAACGTTACTGTAGATACAAGCAATCGCTCAAATATTTGTGTTTGTAACTTTACTAAAATTGTGGGATGTGACTTCAATTATTCAGCTCCTGTTACGTCTTATCAATTGTTACAATCTAACTACACATTGAGTCAAGATTTATTGTCTACCCCCATCGGAATGAATCTTACATTGGTGAAGAAACTACTACAACATGATGACCTGTGTCAACTGCTAGAACGCATACGAAACAATGGACACAAAACTCTAATCACCGTTCATCATGATGCAGAAGAAATACACCATGTCTTGGAAAGAGTGAAGAAGGATGGAGAACACCATTGGTGGGAAACTCTTCTTGGATGGTCACCGACAGCAACAGGAGTGTTCAATCTTATGCTTCACCCAGTTGTCATTTTACTAACTCTAACATTAGTGTGTCTATTGCTTATAATTATATTGTATATAAAGGTTTGGCACATGATAAAACAGATAACCCAACTTCAACCACCCAAAACATACAAATTAACGCATAACAAATAGCAGTGCTTCACTGTCTACTTACCATGGATCTATAAGCGCACAAACCATCAGTATACTATTTATGGCACAGAGGCAAGAGGTGACCGTACCACCACTCTGTGAAGGTAAGATGAATTGACTATAGTCACGGGGTGGAGTGTGGCGGTGTGCTCCCCCCCCCCCCCAGCTCCCCAGCTCCCTGCACAAGCAGTAACCATCAGTGGGAGTCATCCTGATAGCTGCATCCAGTTATCCTGGACCTTGAGGACAAATGGCAACAAAGTAGCCATTGGCTGCTTTGACACAAGGATCTAAACCTCTTGCTGATATGCAAATATGACCATAAGTCAATCATCTTACTCCTTAAATAGTGGACAGCCCAGGGCCCTTTGAGCTCTCCTGCACGGCAGCGGGCTGCACGCCAGGATCTCCCCTTGAGCAGGGACGCCTCTCAAGGTTACTCCTCGAGGTTGAGAGATTCCTTGCCGCAACAGATCCTCGGTAAGTGACTAACAGCATGCTAAACTTGGAAATCTTAGCTAAGTGATATAAAGGATTGACTGTGCACATATAATCCTTTAGATATAAACCGTTGATCAAGTCTGGGACTAGGACTGGATCTAGCCGCACCTAGACTCCTCTCTGAGAAGGAGTTTAGAAAGCAAGGGGATCCTTTCTGAACCTCATGACTCAACGGGAGGGTCTCCCTGACAGTTTTGTCTGACCCTGTCCTCTATGCAGTAAATAATCAAGTGTGCCTCGCCATCGAATCTTGTTAAAACACTGTCGCATTGAACTTTGTTAACTCCCTATTTTGTATCAATAAACTATATTTTTACTTCTCTCTTACGAGTGAAGTGCACTCTCACTCCATCCGCGACAGGTGAATGCAAGTCACTGTTGATTCCAGGCTATTTGAAGTCTGGAATTTTTTGAGAGAGGTGCTTTGGCATCTTTTGCAGCTTTTTTACATCAATCTTAACCTTAAATCAATCTACAGCAATCTTAACCTCACTGGGGTTTTTTTCTTTGTTTTTGTTTTTTTTTTCCCTAGACATATATTTAGCATTTATTTAGACATATATTTAGCATTTATTTTTCCCTAGACATATATTTAGCATTTCAACATTTTTGTTAGCTTGTAAACAATTAAAACATTGAGGTTATATGAAAACTACAAGTCGAGAAGAGGTTTCAACAGGAAAAAATGAGAATCTAATTCCTACCAACCTGAGAAGCAATCCTATGAAAGACAAGGTGGGTCCTTCATATCTAGGCCACAGATGCTTATGACTAAGAACAATTATAATACAATTGCTGTGAAAGCCTCAAGGTGAAGTCGATGCTTGGAACTTCTAACCTGATTTTCAGCATAATGAATTTCATTGTCTTTAAGGCAGAAAGGAGGTTACCGGGACATTGATATGTATTTATTTAAGTCCTTCATTTCAGTAGAATTTCAGATCAGTGAAGATTCATTCTTAAAGGGCAAATATTTGTGTATTATATATGTATAAATGTGTTTTATTCTCTTTTAACTGAAGTGAATGGCAAAACTTCCATTGACCTCAGTAACAGAGGATTCACATTTGTAAGTTTGTTAGGAGTAGAACATGTCTTAAAACAAGCTCTCCTTCAGATGTCTCATCTAACAAAAGCAACAAAACAACAACAAAACAAATGACATTTTCAGGACACACAGGTGATTTTCATTGCCTGAATATAACATTTTAAAAAATACCTCATTTTCAAAGATTCCTTCCTCCATCCTTTGAAACTGAGTCTCTGAGGCATCTTCAAGTGGGCACCCTGCATTTGGGTTAACAGTGGGCCCGTTTGATAGTAGCCAGAACATTCAGTTGTCAATGTAACTACAAGACACCCCACTAAGGACGTGAAGTTATCTGAAACTGAACCACATGTATTTGTATTGGTATGACTGATTCAAATGTGCTAAGAGACGTTAGCCTTGATACTGAAAGCATTTTTGCACATATTTACCTTTGAGATTGTAGGGTATACCAGTGAACTATATTGGCCAGTTCATGTGCATAAAAGAAGTTGCATGTATAATAAGCTTAAACTGAGGAAATATATCATCAGGCATCTCTTTAAACGAGAAGTTAAAATCAAGCCAAATAGCTTCAAAATCAAGCATATGAACTAGAAGCAGTGACATGCAGCTGGCTATATAACATTTTGCACAAGCTGAATGCAAATGAAAGCAAAAGGAACCAAGGTAATAAAATAATGGAGGGAAACTAATCCAAACAGAGGAATATTTAATGAGAATCCAAGCTTTTTAGCCAGGCTAGCATATATGCATGTCTTCTTTCTAATGAAAAAAGGAATTATGAAATTGCCTATGGCATTAAACATAATACAGGAAATCTGATAAAGCTGGAGAGGTTGACTCCCATCCTGATTCTCCTGACGAAACACTGTCATAAGGATTACTGTTTGTGAACTACGTATGACCCTAAAAGCTTGAGGGACAAGCACAGGGGAGAAGGATCAATATAAGTTTTTCTTCTGTTCAATGGCACTCTAAATACCAGATTATATTTCACAACATAGAATTTTTGAAGATTGACCTTTCATTTAGTTGGCAATCCCCAAAAATACAGATGTATAAATAATTATATTTGCCAGAAAATCAAAACATTTTGCTTTAATTGTTGCCTCTCAGAGAGTAATACATCACAAATATGAATGAGGAAATAACTGGTTTAAATCAATAGCATTACATTCATGCTTACTAAAACTGTTTTTTTTTCTCCAAGAACCAATCCTTTGGATAATGCATTCTGAAAAGAATAGAATAAGTATTCTAGATCAGTGCTATTGTACGGTGCAGAACAAGAAGATATTTTCATGGTTTTATATCGTGACTGCAATAATGGTGATTTGGAAATCACCTTTATTCTTGGAGATGTCAATGAAACCACATTCTTACTCCTGTTGTACCTAGGTGATAAAATCAACTTGAGCAGAAAAATAGTTAATGTGAAACAAAATAAGAAATCATAAATTCAGAGGAACAATCCGACACCTAGTTCTGAGATGAGAAGCTCACTCAAACCATTTGACCTTGAAGTGAATTGCTGAGAAATCACAAGGAGAGATGGGTGAGATTTATTGATTGAAACTGCTGATCCAGAGGCACACAAACTTTTCAATAATTCATTGGCAGTTTGTCTTAAAAAAAGAATAAAAGCAAGTTTAAATTGTTAGTATATTGTTCTGATCAGATGTATTCATTTTTACAATTTTATAACGTCTTTCAGTAAGATAAACAGTGCCAGTCTCTTTAGTCCCAGGATGAGGAGAAAAGATGTCTCCCTGTTATTACTCCTCTGTGCCAGTGACTGTGGGAGACAGCTTTAGGCTCAATCCCTTGGTATTGTTGGACAGTTGTGAAAGTGAAAACACGCTTCTGGCTGTGACAGATGAACACGGTCAAATCTTATTGCAGCGGTTTAAGATGTTATGAACCCTGAGTTTCTGTCCTGCCTTTCCACAGAGGTCACTGCCCTTGCAATGCAGTCAGCAGAAAGGAACAAGTGTCATCTGGTCCCCAGGTCCAGCGCATTAGATCACGTACACTCTCCATTGGCAGCTGAAGCTAGGAAGTCAGGATCTGCACTGCTGCGTCTGTGTTCATTTTTATTGACTGCTGCAGGGAAAGTGTAGCAAAGCTACACCTGAAATGTTTGTAATAGAAATTGTAGGGGTTTATCTGTGAAAATATTCATCATGGAACAACTAAGAAATGGAACCACATTATTAACTTTCACTGAATTTAAATCTTTGAGAGGTATAGCATGCTTTTTATTCAGACAGGCACAATGAGATCACTTACATTATGGAACTATTTCTGAGATTTCACATAACATGAAAGGTTTGTCTCTTCCAGAAATGGTTATTTTACTCCATGTGTCAGTATTCTATTCAGGTTAAAAAACACTGCCTCATCAGTCTGCTACTAAGAGTTTCAAAATCTTCCTACGTATTTTCTTATAATGTACACAAATAGAGGGATTCCCTTTTTGTTAATTGTAAAATATATCTGTAGAAACTTCCAAGAATGTGTATTTTCTTTTGTGACAATACAAATATTTTACTTTGAATGATAGAGGGATAAAAATCAAGTTTCTAATAACAAAGTGTGCTTGCAGAGGGATGGATTTCAGGGAGTCTTCACTACTTCTCTATTACTAAATGAAAGCATTTTCTAGTGTGTGTAAACCAATTTAGGTAATTTGCAATGAAAGTGATAGATACAGTAAACAGGTGTAGATTAAAAACAAAACAAAACAAAACAAAACAAAAAAACCCCTTGCAACTTTAAATCACACTGAGTTAACTTCAGATTGTATAGTGCTTTCAGCTTGAAAGAGTACTGAACAACAACCGGCAACTAGTTGAAATTTTTCCAGCAGAAATGAAGTTTCATTTGAAAACACAAAATTCTGAAGCCCTAAATATTTTGCTTAAAGTAAAATATCTCAGATTGATCAACTTTTGTTGCACAGCAGGCAGCAGATAAAGACCTGCAGTCCTAGTGGGTTGTCACCTGCCGCTCTGATTATGTGGTCGGTTGGCAAGGCAGCTCCTTGGAGGGCCCTGGAAGCACAGGCTGATCAGTCAGGAATCCCCACCGATGGATGTGCTGGTGCTTGGCCCATTCATTTGCAGCAAGTGACAGCTTAGGACCATCTCTTATTCCTTGTTTTCTAGGCTCTCTTTTATTGTTCTAGTGGAGTTACATTAGTTTGGTTTCTGGTAAGTACGTATCATGGGATTTTAAAACTCTTCCAGAGTATAGCTAAGAGGGGGGTTTTATTATTTTTTTTTATTATTTGTGTCTAGGTATATGTAGAAAAGGTACATTTATAAACATGTAATACTATGCCAGAATTCTGCTAGAAGATAGTGAGCCTCTCCTCTCCTCTCCTCTCCTCTCCTCTCCTCTCCTCTCCTCTCCTCTCCTCTCCTCTCCTCTCCTCTCCTCTCCTCTCCTCTCCTCTCCTCTCCTCTCCTCTCCTCTCCTCTCCTCTCCTCTCCTCTCCTTTTCTTTTTTCTTCTATAGGGTAAAAGCTGAATTTACACAGCTATGGTGCATATTAAAATAATTACTTCTCACCACTAGTGAGAGGAAATACCGTATTGCTTTTAAGTGCAAACATTTTCAGTTTAGAATTTCAATCTGCTGTTTTGTGGTATTCAGATACAGTGTTGTATCTTTAGGGTAGATATTTTGGTGCAAAGACTTTTATTTACCTCTTTTCCAAAGACACAATCATAAGCCAATTTTCCTTCTGTCTACTTTCATTAAATTACCTTATATGAAAACAGCACCAACAAAGCACCTAAACATCCTGCCTTCTCTTAGAGAATTAGCATTTTTCCTTTGATGTGGCTCAAAGCAGGAAACCACTTTAATGTGGGACTCAGCCAATTTCTGCTATTACATTGGCATCAGCTGCACAAAACTGCTTTGTACTGGCCTCTCTGGCCAAATGTTAGCTTCCCATGTTTCACTAAAGAGAAGGAGGTGCAGGTACAGCTTCAGCAAGATTCTGTCCTGAGGTCTGATACCCTAAAACAATTTTTCAGGTCATAATTAATTGAGGTTTGTTTGATGTGATCAAAAATGGGACAAGAAGAAAACCTTGACCTATATCTTTCATATTTATTAACAGAAGAATGATTAAAGACAGAGATGGAATCCTAAGGGCTTGAGAGACCCATTGCTCCTCCCAAATGGTCTTTACACCACCTGGTCTGTCCTCCGGACAGCCAGGATGCTATGGCAGGGAGTAAAGCTCAGCTTCAGAAGCAGAAAGCTTTCTCCATGTATTCCTGCATACAACAACCCTATCACAAGTGGAAGACAAGATCTGATACAAAAGCTGTTTTTTTAAACCATATAATATTTAACAAAACGTCTAATGCTCTAGAACATAGTTACTTACAGATCACAACACAAATGGTTTTTGTCACAATGTGTTTTGTGTATTTTGTAACTTGTCAAAGGCAGTTCTGATCTACAAAATGGAGGAAGACTTGGATACAGAAAATTGAAGACCTATGTATACCACTTACAGCACTTTGTATTGTGATCATTCTCCTCCAGAAGTCAGTTAAACTCTTCATGAACAGAAACACTCAATGTCTGAGTAGGTATGTTAGAAAGGAATAATAAGCGAGCTGCATCACAGTATTAGGAAGCAGTTAGAACCTTGGGTGGCAACAGTCTCAATTCCTTTCTCATTTTCTGGCTTACAGAGCAGAAATTGTCTTTTATGTAAGTCAGTTTTGAATTACTACATGTTTCTCACCCTATGGCTACAGAAGGTGGTAAGGTTCCAGGACTTCTTCTTACGTGTCCTTTTCCCAAAGCATGCCTGGAAGATGGCGCATGGAGCATGCTCTCCTGCTCTCTGATCAGGGACCGTGTTTGTCTGAGGAAATGGTACAGTGATGAAGGCCCCATTCTGACTACTGGCATGGCTTTGCAGTGCAAGGAGAAAGTCCAGCAGTTCATACCAAAATCCATCTCTGATTAGGCAGCTTGGTTATATTAGCTGGCATTTCTGTGCACATATTCTCTGTTAATATTTGGCTGTTATTTCAAAAGGAAAAAAGAAGAGGAACAACACTGTTAGCTCTAGGGTGCTTGTTGCTATAAAACAAATAACCTTTCTTCAAAGTCTGTAACAGTTCCCACAATAAACAATAACTAAATATTTCACTTTCCTTGAAGTCCTATTGTTCCATTTATAAGAAGTCTTGGGTGTTAAGTCTCTCAAGAAGAGATATAGGAGTTACATTTTTGTAACTCCTAGCAATCAAACAAACCAGTATAAGAAATGGAAAATACATTTCAGCCAGCCATTCTCTAATGTACAATCAATCAGGACTAACAGAAAAGTACTTTGTATTTAACCTAGTATTATCCTTGGCATACAATTCAGAGGTTCAAATTTTATATGTAGTCATCAAATAATTAGGAGAATAGTATTCCAGTTAAAATCTTTTTGTTATTGCATAGCCAACCCTATTTGTAAACAGAAAGTAGGTGTGTATGGGAGTGTCTTTACAAACATATAAACCAGTATTTGTAATCAAGTACAAGATTGCTTTCAGTGATGCTTTGTTAAGAACACTTGAATGTGAACAAGGATGAGCAGACATGCAGAAAACCATGCTTTTATCTAACTTAAAATCAGGCCACAGAGGTCCTAATGTTAAAGATAAATTCTTTATTTTTGTAATCATATTTAAATACGTACCTCATTTAAACACAGATCTGGTCTATACCAAATGAAACAAATTATGCAAACAAAATTTAGAACAAGTTTTAGAACAGAGTAAGCGTAGACACAGCTCAAAGCCTTCTCTAGGTTTTTTTCCCCCTGATTAAAGGGGTTTACTATTGTTAGCTTTCCCCAAATTCTCATATTCCTATCAATCACCAGACTGGAGTTTGTTCTGAAAGCAGCTGAAAAGACTTCTTGTTTCAGTAACTAATTATGCCCCGAATAATTCCCTAGGGGAAGTCTAAGGCCCGATAATCGGAGTAGCTTCTATGAAAACATGCCCAGTGGCTTCCCCTGCTGAGAGCTACATTGAAAGGCCTTGCCAAGCCAGGAGATAGATTGGATTCCCAGTGCTGTTGCAAAAACAATCAGTTCCTAGGCTTCAGTGTACCAGAACAGCTGAAATACTAAATAGGCATGTGCAAATCCTAATTAATTAAATCTAATGCTCCTGCCAAATTATAGCATTCTCTATAACATGAAGAATTTTTAATAAATAAACAAAAATGAAAGTTCATGCTGAAAGAGAATGCATCACTATAGCATCTTCTGACATTTTCCCTACATTTTGTTTACTGAAGAGTAATTACAATCCATTTGTGAGCATATCTACTGAAGAGCATTTGCTTCCCAGAAATCCTGGAATTATAAAATGAATTATCAGTGTTTGCTGGCAGATACTCTGTTGGCCTCTTTCATCCATATTTTCACTGTCATTTCACATTACTTTTGCTATGTGTTCTTTACCTCAAGTTATTTTCATCATGCTAACATCCCTACTTCTCAATTATGCATGCAAATCCTTTTGTAAAGGACACCTGCCACAAAGCACTTCCTTACATGTCTCCATATTAAACAGTTCTGGTCTTCTTTTCATAAATGAATTAACATCTTTCTTAGAATGACCATAACTTGAAGCAGATCTGCTGACCATAAATGACAAAAACCAATGACAAGCCATTGCTGGAGCAGCCTGGTCTCCCAGCTGGTGTGAACTGGTATAGTTCCATTCAACTGAAAGGATGCAGATTAGCCCAGCTTCATTGATTTTGCTGAAATTATGCCATTTAACATCAGCTGAGACATCAAGCTAAATAAGAATATGATATTACTCTGGAGTCTTTCTGGTTCTTTCTTATTGAAGCTATTGCATTTGCCACTTTGGATCAAAACATCCTTTAAACCCCTTCTATTTCTGTAAGTTTTATTATATATATTCACATATTTTCTTCATGTTTAGGGTCATTGTCATTTCCAAATGGCTTATTTTTGTCATCATATATTCAAATATGCTAGCTATCACACCTGACAAGATATCTTTACTGAAAACTTTCAAAGAACTTAAATGAAAACTCTTTCTATTTTTAAGAACAGAGTAAGGAAACAACAACAAAAGAAAAGTAAAGCCCAAACAACAATAAAAAAACCTACAAGTAAACTAAGGCAAAGCACAAAGACACCTTGCAAGGACAACATGGATGTGCAGATTCAGATTATTGGAGTGACCTCAGCTTCAACTAATTTCTGACTCTAATCAGGTCAGACATATTATAGACACATACTAGGTATCTTTCTAGCTCTGGCCTAGCTCTAAGATGGGTCTGTGAAAAGCACGTAAACTAGACACAGATAAGCCATGAGGAGACATAACCGGAAGAGAAACTGACTTTTCCCAAGAGTAAGGAATGTGGAATTTATCCAGGTCCACTGGTTTCTTAACTACACTGTCTCGTGCTAGAGGGCAAAATTACACACATTATGACAGAAGACATTATGATAAATTACGAAATGCCTTTCCACTCACTTCTTCACCTCTAAACCTTCTTTTGATATAATGGTAGATAGAAATACATGAGAAATTTTTATTTCCATAACACCATACAAAGTCCTTTGGTCAGTGTAGCCTATGCAGATTCTTGATGCATTTCTGATGGTGAAACACAGATAGCCTAAGAAACATATAACTTTGCAACTTCAGTTTTGGTATTGTAGTGTATTCTTAGATTCCTTTGTTGTTTACGTAACTGACCTGAGTTTGATAAAGCTTTTTGATTTTCCATTTGTATCAACTGTAATTTGTTTTGTGAAGAACATCATAAATCTTAAAAGAAACATAGCTGAATCCTCAGTTGTGACAAATTCCCATAGGTCTCTTCAGCTTACAATTATTTTGTATTCTATTTAATTGTCCACTTAAATTATTTGCTACTTCCTGGACCTGTCACCTTTACTTATGAAAGCATTTAATACAACTTAAGTAAGAAAACAATAGAACAAGAAGAAATTACAATTAGGGTAAGATACTCAGAGGACATATAATTAACAGTGAGCACGAAGGGGGAACACTGGTAATAATTTGTGAGCTACGGTTGGCCTTGGATTATGTGTACTCTGTCTTTGCTTTGAAACCTATATAATACACATAAAAATGTTTAGATAATAGCAAAGCAGTCAGTATTAAGCAGGAAACGTAACAACAATGAATCCAGATAACATACTTACTTGTATGTAACACATCCCTGTTAAATAAGCTGGGATGTGAATGAAGACTACCCAGGTTAACAACTTTCCAGATAATGTTTGCAAGTTCTGTTCAGTCCATATTTTACTAAGACTAAAAATAATTTATAAGGATTGAAGAGGATAAAAAAGGTCAAAAGCAGTTAGGCCTTGCAATATGCAGCCAAAAAAGAGATCATGCACCTTGATTGTGCTATGGTTTTAGACTTTCAGTTTGGTTTAATATGAAAAAGCATGAACATACAAAGCAGAAAAGAAAAAGCTTCTCTAATCAGTGCATTGCAGCTCCCCAAGAGAAGACTGCATGTATCTTGCTTTAGTAAGCTTCCTGAGTGAGGCTGTTGAGTGAAAAAGTTTCTGTTGCCTGAGATACCGCATAGAGGTAGAAATTAATGAGATCAGTCCCAAAATAGCTAAAGGCTAAAGGTCTGTTACTTTAGGAATATATACCTAAAAGGTCAGCAAGGGTAATGAGGTCCATAGGTGAACCTGGGTAAAATTCAGAGTTGCTGAAACTGGATGCGTACCCTTGCTGCATGCTGAGCCTGCAGCTAAGGAAGACCTCGGCACATAATAGCTACCAGAGGGCAACTCTGTTCCCTCTGTTTCTAGTTTGCATGAAAGGAAACACAGGCTTGTGAACTGTTAGGAGCTGAATTAAATCAAAATGTACCCAAGAGACTCAAAGGTAAAGTGAACCTGAACCGTAAGAGTAACAGCTAAGGAAAAGATGGAAGACTCCTACAAATATACCAGTATGCAACATATTTACAACACACTTATAGAATCATAGAATCATAGAATGGTTTGGGTTGGAAGGGACCTTAAAGATCATCTAGTTCCAATCCCCAACGTCCCCATGGACAGGCACGCCTTCCACTAGACCAGGTTGCTCAAAGCCCCATGCAACCTGGCCTTGAACACTTGCAGGGATGGGGCATCCACAACTTCTCTGGGCAACCTATTCCAGTGTCTCACCACCCTCATAGTGAAGAATTTCTTCCTTATAGCTAATCTAAATCTACCCACTTTCAGTTTAAAGCCATTATCTCTTGTCCTATCACTACATGCCCTTATAAAAAGTCCCTCTCCAGCTTTCTTGTAGGCACCCTTCAGGTACTGGAAGGCTGCTATGAGGTCTCCCCAGAGCATTCTCTTCTCTAGGCTGAACAACCCCAACTCTCTCAGCCTGTCTTCATAGGGGAGGTGCTCCAGCCCTCTGATCATCTTTGTGGCCCTCCTCTGGACTTGATCCAACAGGTCCATGTCCTTCTCATGTTGGGAGCCCCAGAGCTGAATGCAGTACTCCAGGTGGGGTCTCAGCTCTCCTTTGGTAGCACTGTTCACCACATATAACCTAATAAGAAGAAACATTTACAACTGATTCCCTGAATTCGTAGATATAGTGAACTGGGCCAAGGGTTGCAATCAGGGAAGATGTGTTGTGCTCTTCATTCAGTGTCAGTTTGTAACACTGAAGTAAACTGGTTAACCCCATCTGTCTTAGCCGTATTTTTGTTACTTGGAAATTAGAAAAAAATACTTCATATTCAGCTATTAGTAGCATACTTACCTGCATGATATAAGTGCTGAACATCAACACTGTGATCTAAACCAAGCATGTGTGCAAAGTTTGCTGCTTGCAAGGTATAAATGAAATGCAATTCAACTATGGCATATTGTTCACAGATGTAAATTTAAAAGGCCTAGAAGAGGAAGAAAGTGATGAAAGTCTACAGAAGGGATAAAAATAAGCCCTGTACCTTCCTGGAGGTAACTTTAGGGTGATAGGTAACAGAATCCCCTTCTCCCCTCTAAGCAAAATATGACACATTTTACATCTATGACAGTTGCCTCAAGAGCTTTGAAAGAGTTTGTGCTACTGTCAATATTAGCCATATACTATGTTGTAAAACTGACAGTCTCCAACTGAGTTGCTAACAATATTAAACCCAAGGTAACATATTACTCACTTTCCATAATAGCCAATGCTGATCTCTACTTAAGTATTCCTTTAGGACACACAATACAAAATCATGTAAATTTCAGCTGCTGCATGCTGTTCTTGTCAGGAATGTATATGAATAAGACTGTATGATACAGAAGATTAAGCAAGGCATTGCAATAATGAGTACTTACTTTGTCTGTTAACATATTTACATTTTCTTCATTTTTATTTAAGTTCTTGGTGAATCTTTAGTCAGTTTTTTAAATAAGCAGCTGTCTGAAGTGTAATTTCTGTTTGAATAAATAGCTTGTATTGTTATTTTTCTGAAAGAATATATAGTTCTGTCTTTGAGCAGATCAAAATTTGCACCTTCTGTCTGCTCTGATGGGATGCACTTCTTTAGTCTATCCAAAGAACAGCTGATAGCGATAGATATTACTGAAACAGGAACAGCAGGTCAACTCTTCTTTCTCTTGATAAATGGCTTCTGAGAACACAAATTTGTCTTTCCTTAGCTAACAATTACTATATGTGTGCTTATTTGTAGTTCCAACTTCTCTTTCTATTTCTAAATGGCACTGTCTTTGTACTTGTAATTCATTCTGTGAGGCAGGTGAGAAAGTATTGGTATATGGGGTCTTCTACAGACCGGGAAGGAAAAGGCATCTTTCTGGGAGTTCTCGGTTGTCCTTGCAGATGTGAGTTGGTTCACTCTAACATTATATTATTTATTTTCCTTTGACAACAACACAACATTTCACTGTTAAAAATTCATAAAGATTACTTGATATGAACTCCACGGGGAAAGACGTGAAAGGAAAAGAATACAGAAGGAAATAACTGCAGTTATAAAGACATCCATCCTTCAACACAGGTGTGGTTTTTTGCAATGTTGACTTATCAAAATATCATCTAGAAACATGTATTTTAATACCATGAAGAAACCGCAACTACAGCAACAGTAATTATTATTCTTTTTGTTCTTCACAATTATGCTTGGGGCAATTATAATTAAAACAGATGTTATAATGTATAAATAGCAAGTACATTTATTGTTCTCTTGATAACAAAAATAAGTCGTCCTCTTCATGCTTTGAAATTTTCCTGTGTTTTTTTTTATTTTAAAAGAATGTCTGGAAATTAGCCAGCAAAGGCCAAAAAATTGTTAGGCTATGATTCTATTCACTTCCATTTTTACTCAAAAGAATGGACAGAATAGACAGATGAGGAAAAAAAAATAAGCCTGCTTTCTACATACAGGACTTTTTACAGAGGACTGAGCTTTTGCCACAGGCAGCAAGCCTCTAACATTGAAAATACATTTGTGCACCTTTCAAAACCATCTTTCATTCACATGATTTTCTGTCAGAGATGAAGGGAAAGAGTTTTGATTAACCTAAACCAAGATTTATTTTTCTTACTTCCTTTTCCATCCTCTCAGACGCAGCTTCTCTTGTGTGCCACATCACAAAACAAAGGGCTTTGGCAGACCAGTGCCTGCAGAATGAAGTTTCTCTGAAAATCAATTGGTCCCTGCAGTCTGAGTTTATGCACCTGAGGTGTATGTGTAAAATGAGCTCTCCAGCACGACTTGCTTACAACTTGCATCACAGAAAAACAGTGATTGAAAATGAATGGGATAACCAAATTCCACTTTTTAAATAAGACATATGGCCATACATAGTCAATAGTTTCTTTGAATATCTTTTGCAATATATTAATAAAGAAATGCATCCAATCCAAGAATACCACTAGGAATACAGTGGTAAGATGACACTGAAATACATGTACCAAAGAGAGGAAAATTACAGGGGAGTTAACTTAGTCTATTGAATTAGCCACATAAAAGGTTAGTTGCTATTACTACCCTCAAAACCAGAAACTGCTATAATGATGTAGGGGTTACTACATTTGATTTCTATGTGAATCTAACTTTCTGAATGGTGAAGAGTATATGTCACATCTCATATGAAATCCTTTTTAATAATTAGGATTTTAGAAGTTTTTCTGAGTGGTTTTACACTGCAGAGTTCACCACCAAGAAAAGTATTCTCTGTGATAGAGTAATTTTCAGTATAGTGCTATGTTTTTTGAGAAGACGGAAATTTTTGCTTTTAACTATGCTGATGTTTATGTGCTTCTTTAAGTCATCACTTTCTTAAATGTTTTACAGTTAGCGGGTTTGGGAGTTTTTTTTCAGAAAAAAATTTACTGTGAGTATGTGATCAAATAATTTCAAAAAAAGAGATGTGACCTTATAAGAATATGTATCAAAACTGTGATTGGTCTTTAATGACTTCAGTCACTCATGTACAACATCGATTATGTTGTTTTCCTGGATTTTCATTTGAAAACCACAATTTGGTTTAAATGCTTAATTTTTTTTTCTCTGTACAGTGGTAAGAAGTTAAATTCTTTATTGAAACACAGATGCTTGTTTAATGTAATTTAGATCCATGCAAAAATTGATTGAAATAACACCATACAAAGAGATGCAATGCTGATAGAGAGGAACTGTGGCCAAATCCTTACTCCAAAGTTCAGACATGAAGCTTGTAAGTCAAAGTTCTTCCTCTGCAGAGCAGAATCAGTTTGCAAATATTTCAATTAATCATTGCCTTTGTGTCTTGAAATTGTTACCTTCTTAGTTTAGTTTATTTCTGTGTGTATTTATTTTTGGTTTTCAACTGGATTCCCAGAGTTTCTATAATGAACTCTTCCCATTTCTGTTAGAATGGTGAATGAATGAGGATGCTCACAGGCTCATAAGATTGGATCCAGGTATACTAGTGTCCAAAGTCATGCTACAGTTTTTGCTTACCTGCTAATATGAGGTAATAGCAATTTTTTACTTTGAATCTTTATTGTATGTTTTTTTTCCTTATGTGATTTTTCTTCAAAGAGGAAAAGAATACAGCAATTGGTAACTTTTGTTTACAGTATTACATGTGTAATACATATAAACAGAAATGTTCCCTGTGAGAAAACACTGACTTTTATGAGGGGAGCTGTATAATTACTGGGGCTCAGAATCCAGTTGTCTTGAAAAAATTCTGATGGTTTAAAAAAAATCTTTTCAAAGGAAGAAGGGTCTAAGTGTCCAAAGATTCAAAACCAAAATAATTTGTAAATAGCAAAATAAGTATTTTAAAATACAGTAAGATAAGCACACACAAACAAGTGGGAATAAACAAGCAATAAATTTTCAACTTGATACAAGGCTGTTTTATTGTCCATGAGTGATGTAGAAGGGTTAGTTTTTTACTTAATTGTAAAGTAGCACAGCTGATTAGTTATTTTAAGTGCAGTGGGCTAGCTGAGAAATAATGACTATAATAATAGAACAAAAAAAGGCCAAATTAGATTGTGCGGTCTCAGCAAAGCAAGTTCTGGCAGAGTGGTTGACACTGGTTAACAATAAAGACAATGGAGAGCAATGCAATAAAAAAGGAGAAGCATTCAGATAGCCTGCCTGCCTCCTGAATGTGAGTGTATCAACTGGCAATTAATGCATATGGGTTTGAAAGAAAGCAAAAGAGGCTAAAAAAAAATTTGTCAAATGGTAGCAAATTAAAGAAATATTAAGAAAATTTATAGGTCCTTCATTAAGGGAATAATCTTTCTGTGTGTTGAACTAAAGTTTCTGAGACTGTCTGCACTGTCCTGGTCCTGTCCAGAGTATATGCATTAAACACTTTGAGTACTACAGTGCATCTAACAGCATGCTATCTCTCACATGCCCTATGAGGAAAAGAAAAAGATCCTCCACTGGCTCCTCTGATCTGGGAAGTCAGGGTGCTCCACGAAGCAGACCTATCCCATAGTGCAGGTGCAAAATCAGTGTTAAAATCAGTTTCTTCCCATTTCCTAGGCTGTTTCTACTTTGGAATCTCTTTCAATAGGTTGTTTCATATCTACCACTAACAATTGTTCTCTGTTATGCATGGTCTTGCAGCCCTAGTTTCCCAAGGAGATTTGTTGTTTGAATATTTTATATAATATATGAATATAAAAGAGGATTAGCATGAATCCATTGATGAAAGGAAAGTCAACTCCTTCCAAGGCTACCTAAACTTTTAATGGGACAATGATACAGTTTCTGTCCTTTCTGACAGGACCTGAAGTCTGCTCTGGATGGGGAGGAAGTTCAGGCTTAAAACACTTAAATATCCCAGAGCCAATTCTTGATTCCAGAAGCACAAAAAGTGTCTTCTATAAGCCACCAAGTCTGCTTTCTTTGTAGGTTAGACAGATTTGTCAAACTTTTTATAGGTAGTTCCTGAAAGGATAATTTGTCTCTCCACTTTGTTAGGCAGCAAATTTGGGAGTCTCTTGGTGTCTGAGCCAAAGGGTTTAAAAGGTCTCCATTATTTTCAGGGTGAGTCTAGATAGAAGAGTCTATCAAAAGCGGTTTGTTGTGGAAACCGGCTGGGCAGCAGGCATGCTTCCTTCTGAAATTCTGTTGGGAGATGAAAAAGCTATGTATTTCATAGTTCCTAAATTGTACTCACACTTTTTATAAAGTATTCCTTGGATGGCCTCTGCTAAGGAGATGCGGAAGTGTAGCTTCATTCATTTCAGTGGATATAGGCTAAATATTGAGAGTTTGCAACTGAGTGTTTGCAGATCAACATTTCTTAATTAATACACTTGCTTTTATTTTCAGCAGATCTAAAATATCCTAGTTTCTCTTTTCCTCCTTCTTTTTCTTTCATTAGTTCTCAGAAGTTAACATCTTAGGACTAAATTCTGTGGGGTACTTGTATGGCCCACTCCTGGCGAATGATTGGCCTGGATAACCTGGTAAAATAAGAATTTGAGTAGAAATAGTATGTATGTCTGGACTGAATACTCAAAACTGTCTGAATCCATTTGCCTAAAACTGATCATTTTAAAGAGGAAGGTGACAATTGGTAGGATTAGAAAACAATCAGAGAATTATGAGGCTTTTGATACAAAGAAGGAATTAGCCTGATAAGAAGTATTAAAACAGCAGGAAAATTCATAACAGGAGGAAGAGACCTTGGAGTGGAAACGACAGGAGTGAAACCTGATTTGGCACTGCCAGAAGTCTCCCTGCAGCATCACAGCCCCTGCCCAGGCCAGAGGGAGCAGCCTCCCTGCCTGATGCCGTGAGGGTCCTGCCCTGCCGAGTGGCTGCTCCCCATGGGGCAGGGACAACAAGTGGACGCACAGAGATGTGGCTCCCACGTCTCCCACAGGAGGGGTGTGCAAGCAGGGCAGCCCCACTTCCAGGAGGCTGGGGGTTACTGGCAATACACACGTTCTGCTAGGGAGGAGGTATGCTTGTAACTGTGTGTGTGTGTCTGTGTCTGTATATGCACGTGTGTGTGTTTTGGTGTGCTGAGAACCTTTGGGGATAAATTTGGGATAAGATAAAGGTGTTTATAAAATTGTAGGTGTTTAACACCCTGCCTCTAGTCTTGCAGCTATTCTGTTTTATTACCGGTATTAATCCTGTATGTATAGTTCACTGATTGCTGGATAACTAGTTCACTGATTGCTGGATAACTGTATGTTGTTAACACATCAAGAAACTGTTTCAGTCCCAATCTAGTTTAAATTATGTGAACTGAGAAGTTTTTTCCTTTGACAAATTCCGACATGAGGTGGATTGGGAAAACTCATTTAGTGATATCGCAAAGTTCCGTTGTTGAGAGAAAATAAGAATCGTGAACTAAAAAATTATAATCTATATTAAAAATGGTGATGTTTGCTTTATGAACTGTTTTGTTAAAAATATCAAAGAATACCATGAGAGCAAACCGGTTAAGAAAACAAGGATCTCATCAGCATAATTTATCACTTGTCACTGTAGTCTTTGCTATTGACTGTAGTCTTTCCTATTGTAGTGCAGCTGATGAAAACTACATAGCATAAAGTCATGATTCAGCACATTGTTCACAAAGGTAAGAGTTTCTCTGCATGTTGATAACCTGAAATACCTGGGTCTGTCTCTAGGTCTGTTAGTGATGATGACTCTAGGGAATCTCATTTACATCAAGGTCTATTTTTTCCTCATACGTATCTAGGGAGAAATTCCTGAAACAACTTCAGTATTTTTTAATGAGTTGCTGAAAAGAGAATTTGCATTTTTACTTCACTTTTCAGCATATCTTTAGAGCCTACTTGTTCATTTTGCTTTATAGCAGCAAGGGGTACGCTCACCAAGTGCTAAAAATCTTTAAAGCTGAGAATAATTGCCAGATGTTCCTGATAGCTCATTATCACCACCTTCAGCATTTCTTTCTTTCCCTCACTTTAATTATACTGGGATAAATTTCCAGGAGACTTTCACTAAATAGAACCTAGGTGACACTTGAATAAGCCAAGATGACAATATTATTAATCGCTTAAGTTGATCATTATACTATATACTTGTCCTGCAGTGATCTGCACTTTACCACTTATATTCATTAATATGCCATAAATGTTTCACCCATTATAGAAAGATAGTCCCAAAACAAAAAAGAAACAAGATAAAATACATTTCTTAAAGTAGTACTTTTGATTGAGTTTTCCTGGGGGCCTTAACACTTTTAAGTTATTAGAGCACATGAGAAAGTTTAGCTGTTCAAAAAGTTTCCTGAATCTTTCTTTCAGATTTGCTATCTTGTTTTAAGGTGCTAGCTACTACAGCTAATAGAGATAATTGCAACTGAATGACAATACAGAAACATTTGTAGGTATGCAGGGATTGACTAGAAGCCTCAGCTCTGGATGCTGACAAAAGATAAATAATTATGAGTGAAACGACAGCCTAAGATGCCAAAGACAATGCCCAGTCTTCTTGTTCCCTGACCTTCTTTAGCTATATATGCTACTGAAAAGACCGATAGGATATATTTACAGTATTAGGTCCATGCTTAAGCTAGATCCTGAGCCTCCTCCCAGTGGACAAATCAGGCATACATCCTGTCCCTCACTGGCTCAAAACTCAAAAGCTTAATGGTACTGTTGAAATTTAAAAGCAATATCATCACTTTGTTATTAAGGTAACCTTAGTAACTGAACACAGTCTAAAAATTAAAGCCACAGCATTCAAAGCTTTAGTTCATGGCAATGGCTCCCTAGGAAAGATAAAGAAAATGTCAATTACATACGAATCAATTTTACAGGAAGGAGTCAAAGGACCATCATGAGTTTAAGGCTGCAAAAATAGAGCAGAGATGCCATTCAGTGGAGGCAATTGGGGAGCCACTGCAGCTACCCTTGGTCCTCTCTCATTATCACTTCAAAGTGAATGACTAAAATACTCCTCTATACACCGGCTGTGTCCAATACTTACAAAACTATTTCTGTCAGAAATGGGCAAGGGTTGTTTGTCTCCTGAGACTTCACACTGAGGCTGGAGAGAACAACTGAAAAAGGCTCTTTGGTAAGTGAAACAGTGAACAGCTTCCTCTCTGGCCCACCATACACTTCGCTTGACTTTGCTTCCTTGATTTAGATATGTAAATGGAGATGTACCAGAGGAGAGCTTATTTTCTTGAAGTCACCTGAGCATTGCTATCAATGCTAGCTTGACTACTGAGGTAGTCAAAGCACTTTATGTATCAGTGAAGACCTAGTTCAAAACAAGGTGTTCCATCACTTTGTTTCATCTTTCCTGGGTACTCAGTATCTACACTGTGTCCCCAATTATTCCCACTTTCCCTTTTCAAGCATATTATTTTGCTTCCGTACACCATGAGTCTTTCTCCCAGGACCCCAAAACACAACCCTTTCCCCTCATATTACCAGTTTATTTATTACCCACAAACAAGAATACTATCTCAGACCAAAGAGAAAAAGCATTACCAGTTGCAAAATTCCTTGATCCTCTGATGTTTTTTGGTGAAGTTTGCAATTCATATATAGGCCAAAGTGATAAAAGAGATGCTACTTAATGGGCGTTCAAAATATTTATTGAGCTAATTTTTCAAGTCCTGCCATGAATTGTCATAATCTAATCCAGTTGTCACATAAAGACTAATGTTGAAATGGAGCATCCTGAAAACATCAGGAATGTTAATCTCCTCAAATAATTCACTACCAAATGAGCTATTATATATAAAACACAGGCAAATAACAGATGAAACAAGAAATACTAGCATGTAAGTGTTTTATTTGTTTCTGTTGAAATAAAAAAAAACATTAACTGTAATCAGAAATTTAACAAAATTAATTTTTATCAAAAGATGAGTATAGGATAAAGTGGGGAGCGAACAGTCAGAGGAAAGTTAGAGATATTCAAGTTGGCAGGATCTGATGAAATTCTCCCTGGAGCACTGAAGGAACAAGCTGATGCATTGTCTGAACTGTTAGGGATTAACACTGAGACTTCTTGGAATAGGAGGAAGGTCCCAGAGGACTGGAGAAAGGCAAAACAGTACTTATATGAAAAAAGGCAGAAAAGCAGGGTCAGTAGAATTATAGACCATTCAGTCTGATTTTGTTTGCAGAAAAAAATACCTGAATAAATTATGAAATAAATTATAATTTTATAGAGAATAAAGAATGGTGGCAGCGGGGAAAAGAGCTCAAATTGATGTATTTAGACCAAATAGTAGAAAACCATTTAATTTATTTCTTTGACAGGATAACTATGCTATTGGCTAAAGAATAATCAGTAGAGGGGTTATATCAGCACTTCATAAAGACTGTTGACATTGTAACATATGTCAATCTCTTGAATAAAAAGGGGGAAAAATGGCTCAAATCGCCAGAGTAGGTATGTAATTAGATGAAAAATCACATTCAAAGACTATCTACATGTAGTTTGCAATCAAGCTGGAGAAACTACATTTTGAAAGGTTTACTGAAGGGTCAGTCTCCACATATTTTTGTCACTGACCAGGTTGACTGAATAGACAATACATATATTGCATCTCCTGTTGTTAATGAATTCCAAACACTTTGGAGGGCAGAATCCAAATCCAAAATCATCTTAACTAATTGGAGAAAATGTCCAAAATCAACAATATTAAATTTAGTAAGCACTAGCACAAAGAACTAGACTGTAGATGGTTATAGTTAAAATGACAAATAGAAATGTAGATCTGACCAGACGGTGGAAATTAAGATGATGTTGGACTTAGAATGGATTGCAAACTGTATGTGAGACAAGAGCATGCAAGACAAGATGATGCAAAAAGGCAAATTTTAATCTGGAGTGTAATCAGTAGGAGTGTTGAATGAGGAACATAGAAAGCATATGACTTTCTGTTCTATTTGTCCCAAATAAATAAGGTTTCTAGTCGCGTACTACATCTGCTTCAGGTCACAGCATTTTTAGAAACATAACTGATGGAAGTCCACAGAAGAGGAACAACCCAAACAAAATGTTCAAAAAACCAGACCTCTTGGAAAGGCTGAAGGAATGTAATTTAGCTTGGAAAACAAAAGAAAAGGGATAGGGGTTGTGAATGGTCTTCTAGCATACAAAATGTGATTAAAAAGAGGATGATGATAAGTTATTTAACACATCTGTTCAGGGAAGGAGAAGAAGAAAACAGTTTAGCTTGCAGAAAAGGGAATTAGATCAGACATTAGGAAATAAGTGGGGATTTTTAATGCGACAGATGGCAAAACAATGGGAAAGGAAACCTAGACAATATCTAAATTTAGAGGGTTTTGGTTAAGTTCAGGAAACATCTATTAGTCATTGCCCAAAGACTACCAAATACACTCTGTTCTGAAAAAAAAGCTCTAAAGCGTCCTTTGAAGTCTTGGCTTTCTTTTCTACACCTGATGGTGCCATTTTGCTATTGGCATTTTGGAAAATCCCAAGTTGTTTCCAGTAACCTCAAGATTTATTTTAATTATTCTTCAAATCTGGTACATTTTAGTCATCAAAAGTTCATGTGAGATAATAGTACTTTATTTCAGCATCATTGGTAGCACTCCAAATATGTTTTTATCTTCTGGAGAAACTCTCAGAAAGGCATGAACCTTGAGGTCGGCTTCAGTAATAAAATATAGAAAAAATTGTTGATGAAATTATCTAGGCTGCAGAGCTGAATACATTAGCAGTGTCTGATTTATTGGTTTTGTTTGTCAGTCTGCATTTTTTATCTGTATCACCTATTTTGCTAGAAAAGTAAAACAAAGGTTTAATCTCTGTGGATCATTTGTTCACTTGTACAAACAAGGAATTGAGGTTTACTTCTAGAAAAATGTCTGCAAAATGATAAATCTCAAACTCTTAAGATCATTCTCAGTCTAAAAGTTCTGCCTCAACCCTTCCCAGAACTTTTAATGTCTTAGGCCTTATTGGACTTGACCACAAACAGAAACTAACTTTCCTTGTCTACTATAATTTCACATAAAAAACAACTGCCAGGAGGGTATATAGGCATGCATCATTTGATTCCAATGAATGTTGCTCCATTCTTAGTGTATATATGTATATATACAGTCATTTGTAGTGATTAAAGATAAAGATTCAAAGATGAAGATTCATTAATCAAAGTTGATTTATAAGGCAGTGGAAAATTAATTCTATATGTCAGTGGAAAATTAATTATATATGCATCTATAATAATACTTTATGCACTTTCGCTAAAGAGTGTGTTAATACTGTAGTTCTTCCATGAAAATATATTTGATGGAATAGAGCACTGCATGTCAGAAAAATGCAGAGTTGACTCTGAATGTGAAATGGTAAAAAAGACAATTTATTTATCAAGAGATGCAAAAACTCTCTGTTTCTCAGAGAGTTAAAATTAAGCAGAGCACTGCAGAGTCCGCATCCAATTTGTTAAGGTACATAGGCAGATGACTAAGCCCTGGCCTGAGGATTAGCTAAGTAAGTGAACTGATCATGAGAAACTGCTGGACATAGGAGTAAGAAACTGCCATGGGTCTCACTTTGAGAAACGGTTGGATTTGACAGATGGTTAAGGTGGAGTGAGGTGAGAGACAGCCAAACCCCACAGGCAATTGAGAGAACTGGAAACCTCTTGGGGATTGAAATCCTTCAATGCCAGTGTGACCTTGGTAACCATAACCTGCAAGGATGGCTTGATTGGCTAGGTTACTGTATCACTCATATGATATGAGGCTGGAATGCCCTAGGTAACTCTATCAGAAGTAGCAGGTTTGGGTATGGATGCAGCAAAACTGTGACTATTTAATTAGGGATGGACATTTTACCTAGGAGACAAGGATGAAGGAAGGGAAGGATCAACATGGATGGAGGAAGGACAAGAATGGGAAGTGGAGAGGAAGGAGGATAAAAGGGGACAGCTGAGCGAGAGCAAGGTGCGGATCAATTCACTTGCTTGGTTGAGCCCAGCACCTGACCACTGCAGGCCATCTTGTTTTCTTATTAAAATCCATTCATAACAATTTTCTGTATGAACTGCTGTGAGATCTCTCTGTTCTGCATGTGTGCTTGCATGCATGCATGTGTCTTTTTTGCTATCTAACTTTGAGCTGGACTAGCCAGCAAGTCAGAGGAGGCACTCAGAAAGACCACCAGGTCAGAGCCAGTGGGTGGGTAAAGGGATGGGGATCTGTGCAGGGGTATGAAAAGACTTGGAGTATGTGGTAATATTCCAGGTGTCTGCAAATGTGGCTGTGTCCATGAAGCAAAAGATTTAGGGTGTGTGTGTTCTTCACTAAGTGAGCCTAAAACTCTGATCAGCCAGAGAGGAGGAACAGGTCTGCGCTGTCTATGTTGGCCATGTTTATGTGGTGCCTGTAAAGGCACTGCTCTCTGTGTTGGCTTCTATGGCTGGCCATGTTTGCACTATGTGTAAATGAGTGGATGGGCACCTACCAGGAATACACACCACTGTTGGCTGGACTTGGGAGCCACAGCAGCCTGGCTATATCACACTGGGTCTGGATGAACCTTGGGGTCTGAGATAAAGTTGATTCTAATGGACCAGGAAGGAGAATTTTCCTTTGTCCCAAACCCCATGAAACTGGCTTCACTTAATAGAGTTAGTATGAGGATGTTCAGGAAATATGCAGTCCAATAGCTTTCCTGATCTGCTGTGCACTGAGATTGCACAGCCTTACCATATATGCCTCACCTTTATCATACAGAGCACAGGGAATAAATAAAGCCTTTGCCGGTTTTATTATGCACAAAATACTTTTATTGGAAACTCTTGCAGATATGTGTATGTTTGTTTTGCACTGGGGAGAGAAGGGATTGAGATGAGAGAGAGAGGGAGATGGTGCAGAGTTACTTCTGTATATCAGTAAAAAAGGCTCAACAGCAAATGGCTTAGTAAGATAGCTGTAGCTGTTTTAATAAGACAGAATAAGAAGAGTTATGTGGAAAACAAGTAAGTCTTATGTCCCTTCAGACGCTGGGAACCCCACATTTGTGCAGCAAAGGGCAAGGCCCAGATGGATTTTCACAGGGCACACTGCGCAGATATGGTCCGTGGAAGGAAGCTCCTCCTTTTTTGGTTATTTGAGCTATTGTATAATTTTTTTACAAGAAAACAACCCTTTTCATAAAGGATGCTCACCTGACAGCTTTTTCCCACACTTTTAGGTAAAGGAAAGGCTATGCATGAGGCATAATCTCTAGTACCAAGTGGGCACTGCCTGCAGGCTCCCCTGTTACAGTGAGCTGGCTGCGCTTGTCCTGCGGCCATGGGGTTTGTGCCGCACAGCACAACCTGAAGGGCAGGCTGGACGCACAGCACAGCCCAGCACAACCCAGACCTGGATTGTTATGTGGACCACTGACTCCTTGGTGTGCAGTGGTCTCCCAGTCAGGGTCATCACTTCCCACCCTTTGATGCAGATACAGTTACCTTTCCCAAAGAGCTTATAAATTATAGATTGTATTACTAACATATGGGCTTTTCCAGTCCTGAGTTCAAGGCCCAATAGAGCAGACATAGCCTGTTCAAGATCACTGACTCCTTGAATACAATGTCTTCTGCATAGCTCCCAATACAATGTTCAACATGTGTTTGAATGTGCTTAATGTCACCTGCAACTTCCCATACATTTCACAGAACAGAATCATAGAATCATTTAGGTTGGAAAAGACTCTTAAGATCATTGAGTTAACCTAACACTGCCAAGTCCACTACTAAACCATGTTCTTAAGTGTCACGTCTACACATCTTTTAAATACTTCCAGGGATGGTGACTCAACCACTTCCCTGGGCAGCCTGTTCCTTTTCCTAATATCCAATCTAAACCTCTCCTGGTACAACTTGAGGCCATTTCCTCTTGTCCTATTGCTTGTTACTTGGGAAAAGAGACCAACACCCACCTCACTACAACCTCCTTTCAGGCAGTTGTAGAGAACAATAAGGTCTCCCCTGAGACTTCTTTTCTCCGGAGTGAACAACCCCAGTTCCCTCAGCTGCTCCTCATAGGACTTGTTTTCTAGGTCCTTCACCAGCTTTGTTGCTCTTCTTTGGACACACTCTCCTCACCACCAAAACTCCCATAATGATACCCCACAACAATATTCCCAGTATTCCAATAATCTCTAAAGCGCATTGCCCACCTGCTGGAAAAATACCTTCTGTGCAGCTTAAACTAATATTGATGGTTTATATCTACAAGAATATTTCGCTTGAGATGTTTTTTCAGAACATATTCATTTTCAGGCTACACCTTACTGCTCTCATGCACTTTGCAATAAGTATACTTACTGACACTCTGGTGCAACTTATATTGACTTTACAGGTCTTCAGAATTCTCTTTCAGTTGTCAGGTGCAGAAAAGACAATGCCACAATGAACATCTGCAAAACAATTGTCAAAATAAAGTTCTTTGCTTATTCCTGTGGCAGTTCTAAATATCCTTTCTAGAGCTACAAATGACAAATATAAGGGATTAAGGAACTTGTGAGTATTTCCATCAGTTATACAGTAATACATGTTTTGCCAGCTTCCTGGAATAGGCCAGAGGATGCAGCCGTAAGCAAAAGGCAGTCCGATAATTCTCTTCTGGGCTGTTTTGGGTGCTCTGGCAACTGATACTGATTAAAAAGCATGCATGAATAACTCTGGACATCCAGATGAACAATTTTGGAGTAGAATTTCAAATAGGTTTTGCCAAACCTTGATTAGACTATGCTTTGGGTAAATAATTAAATACAAGAAAATTTTACATTCTTTGGTACTGAAAGTAGAAGTTACTCTTTCAAATGGAACTGATAGGCATTTCACATATCAAGTACAAATAGATAAAAGACTTACTGCGTGCAAGACAGTAATAAATGTGTGACATGATTGTTGAGGTGCTGAGCATCTTTGCTACATGTCCACTTCTAAAAAACCCACAGAGTAAAATGGTAATTTCTGAAGAAAACTCGAGTTAATTAGGTGAAGGGTAAAAGTACACATGCAACACCCATAGAAGAGTTTGTTGATGTTCAGAAGAATATGAGAAAAATAATCTATTTGTAGTGATGTAATTCTTTTTCTAAGTTGGGGGATGAAGAAGCCAGTGAACAATAACAAAAAAAGAAAGCTATATGGCAAAGGTACAAATGAAAGGAACGGAAATATTTATTCCTTACAGCAAATTTCCATCAGAAAATGCAACTTGAGAAGGGAATGTATCTATAGGGTTCATATAATCTAATTATGTCAGAAGTTACATCAATAAAGACAATATCAGGAATGAAGTCACTTTTCTGTTCACCCTAAAACAGAGAATTTTTTCTACTGAGGAACTTGCATTTTCATACTAGCCGCAACATATGGTACTGTAGCCAGAAAGCTATTTAAATATGCTTACACTGCCAGCTGAAAGAGATTGACAGTGATTTAATTTAAAGAGCTGCCATCATATTCCAGCAAACTTTAAAAAAATTTAACTTTCTGGACAGAAAAAAAGCCTTTGAACACCACTACTACATAGATCTACTACATAGACAATATTATGCATTTCTCATTATAATTTACTAAATTGCTTTATAGAAGTTTGTTTTCTGTTTACAAACATTCCTCCTCCTGGTTGATTCACTTAGTGATGTCACAACTCACTATTTGTAGTATTACAATTGTTTCCATGGAGATGGCCTGTGATACCACCAGCACAGACATTTAAGGAAAATGACTCAGGAGGAAAATGCCTACGGATCATTGATCTATATACTCATAAGAGAGATTAGATCAGAGCTATAGCAGATGCAAATCAAAAATAGTGGGTGCAAAAGTTATCACTTACTACAGGAAAGGTATCACTTACTATATTTCTATATCTCTGCTGCTGTCAATTTGCCCCAGTCTCAGCACTGAAGGCTTAAGAAACATACCCAAGAGTCATCATTGTGATAGTTTTATGATGAACTTTAATCTATTTATAATTTATTAATCCAATGTCACTGCACTTCTCAGTCTAGCACAAAGGTTGCATAGTACAGATCAGAGCTACTGCAAAAAAAGAGTAACAGCTGAAATAAAGGGTAGATTTCTAAATAACTGTGAGAACAGGAGTCTAAAGGGTATCTGCAGTGGAACAAAGATTAAACAGTTTTTCGGAAGGAGCAGCCATAACCAACGAATTTTTTTTCTAAAGTAATAGTATTTAAGCCCCATTGGAAATTCAAATTCTAAATGGCAGTCTTGTGTCAGAGAATTTGCCCACTTAGTTGATCCTGCTTTTGCTAAAAACCTAACTGTATGCCCAAGGATAGTAGACATCCTTATCCTATGCCACAACTGTAAATTGATTTTGATGCTGCTTTTACTTCCAGCATGCTTTCTTTAGTGTTCCTTGGGTTTAATATATTATTAAATAATACAAAATAAACTACAAGGATAGTATTTTAAAATATCTAATAGAAAACATATTCACTGCAAGTCAAAAACCTTTCTCTTCATCTTCTTTTCTCTATACTGAAGAGGTGCCAGCCAAACCGTATTTAGATTAAAAACAATCTGAAGTCCTAAACAGTCCTAAACTTGGTGAGTGATCTCCCTGTCCTTATCTCCTTATTGTCCTTACTGTATCTGAAGAACTTTTTGTCATATTTTCTCCTCCTGTCCTGTTGATGGAGGGCAAGTGAAAGAGCAGCTTGGTAGGCACCTGGCAGCCAGCCATTGTCAACCCACCACAGGGGTTTCACACTATCACAGACCAGACTCTGTCTCCTCTATAATTGTCCAGAGCTATTCAGGAAAATCTCAGTCCTCAGAAGGACTGTCTGTCCTTCATTGTCAGTTTTCCTAGTCAAATGGTGAAAACTACATTCAGATATGAAAAATAAAAAATTTTAATTGTTTTTATTGAGAAGAGAAGGCTCCTGGGAGACGTTATTGTGGCCTTTCAATATATAAAGGGGGTTTGTAAGAAAGATCATAGAATCATAAAATCATAGAACAGTTTGGGTTGGAAGGGACCTTTAAAGCTCATCTAGTCCAACACCCCCTGCAATGAGCAGGGACATCTTCAAAAAGATGAGGTTGCTCAGAGCCCCGTCTAACCTGACCTTGAATGTTTCCAGGGATGGGGCATCTACCACTTCTCTGGGCAACTTGTTCCCGTGTTTCACCACCCTCATCATAAAAAATTTCTTCCTTATATCTAGTCTGAATCTACCCTCTTTTAGTTTAAAACTATTACCCCTTGTCCTATCACGACAAGCCCTAATAAAAAGTGTGTCCCCATCTTTCTTATAAGTCCCCTTTAAGTATTGAAAGGCCACAATAAGGTCTCCCTGGAGCCTTCTCTTCTTCAGGCTGAACAAGCCCAACTCTCTCAGCCCTCCTTCATAGAACAGGTGTTCCATCCCTCTGATCATTTTCGTGGCCATCCTCTGGACCTGCTCCAACAGGCCCATGTCTTCCCTGTACTGAGAACTCCAGAGCTGGATGGAGTACTCCAGGTGGGGTCTCACCAGAGCAGAGTAGAGGGACAGAATCACCTCCCACAATATGCTGGCTATTGTTCTTTTGATACAGCCCAGGATACGGTTGGCTTTCTGGGCTGCGAGCACAGGTTGCTGGCTCATGTCCAGCTTTTCATCCACCAGTACCCCCAAGTCCTTCTCCTCAGGGATGTTCTCAATTCCTTAATCCCCAAGCCTGTATTGATACTGGGAGTTGTCCTGACCCAGGCGCAAGACCTTGCACTTGGCCTTGTTGAACCTCATGAGTTTCACATGGGCCCACTTCTCAAGCTTGTCCAGGTCCCTCTGGATGGCATCCCATCACTCAGGCGTATCAACTGTACCACTCAGCTTGGTGTCTTCTGCAAACTTGCTGAGGGTGTACTAGATCCCATTGTCTATGTCATTGATGAAGATATTAAACAGTACTGGTCCCAATATGGGACTGATCTCTATCTGGACATTGAGCCATTGACCACTACCCTCTGGATGTGAGCATCCAACCAATTCCTCATCCACCAAACAGTCCACCCATCAAATCCATATCTCTCCAGTTTAGAGAGAAAGATGTTGTGGGGGACTCTGTCAAAGGCCTTACAGAAGTCCAGATAGATGACATCTGTAGCTCTTCCCTTGTCCACTGATGTAGTCACTCCATCATAGAAGGCCATTAGGTTGGTCAGGCAGGACTTGCCCTTGCTGAAGTCATGCTGGCTGTCTCAAATCACCTCCCTGTCCTCCATGTGCCTTAGCATACCTTCTAGGAGGATCTATCTGTTCCATGATCTTCCCAGGCACAGAGGTGAGGCTGACAGGTCAATAGTTCCCAGGGTCCTCCTTTCGACCCTTTTTAAAGATGGGCACAGTGTTTCCCTTCTTCCGGTCACCAGGGACTTCACCTGACTGCCATGACTTTTCAAATATCATGGAGAGTGGCTTGGCAACTACATCAGCCAGTTCCCTCAGGACTCTGGGATGGATCTCATCGGGTCCCATAGACTTATTTATGTTCAGGTTCCTCAGGTAGTCATGAACCTGATCTTCTCTTACAGTGGGAGGGACTTTGCTCCCCCAGTCCCTGTCTTGCAGTCCATCCACTTGAGAGGTGTGGGAAGAGGGGCTGCCAGTGAAGACTGAGCCAAAAAAGTTGTTGAGTACCTCAGCCTTCTCCTCATCCATTGTTACCAGTTTGCCAGTCTTGGTCACAGGGGGGGTATGTTTTCTTTTACCTTCCTTTTCTGGCTGACATACCTGTAGAAGCCCTTCTTATTATTCTTTGCGTTCCTTGCCAAGTTCAGCTCCAGCCGCGCCTTGGCCTTCCTGACCCCACCTCTACACAACCGGGCATCGCCCCTATACTCTGCCCAGGATACCTGTCCCTGCTTCCACTGCCTGTGCATTTCCTTCTTGCGCTTTAGTTTGACCAGCATGTCTCGACTCAGCCATGCCAGTCTCTTGCTTTCCTTTCCTGATTACTTACACCTTGGGATCGAGAGCTCTTGCGCTCTATGGAAAGCGTCCTTAAAGATCTGCCAGCTCTGTTCTGCTCCCTTGTCCCTGAGGGCAGTTTCCCAGGGGGTCCTATTGAATAACTCCTTGAACAGCTGGAATTTTTCTTTCCTAAAATTTAGGGTCCTGACTTTACTCTTCGCTGGACCCATATCCCTCAGGACTGCAAACTCCACCAGTGCATGATCACTGCAGCCCAGGCTGCCTCTAATCTTGACATCACTGATTAGCCCACTTGTGTTGGTGACCATGAGGTCCAGTATCGCATCCCCTGTGGTAGGGCTGTCTATTACCTGGCTTAAGAAGTTATCCTCAATACACTCCAGGAGTCTCCTGGATTGCCTACAGCTCGCCATGCTACTTTTCCAACAGATGTCAGGGTGGTTGAAGTCCTCCAGTAGGATGAGAGCCTGAGACCTCAATGTCTCCTGTAGCTGGAGGAAGAAGGCTTCATCAATAGGCTCCCCTTGATCAGGCAGCCTATAGTAAACACCAACCACAAGGTTGCCTTTGTTGCCTCAGTCTCTAATTCTTGCCCATAAGCTTTCAACCTGCTTGTGGCTATTCTTCAGAGATAGCTCTTCAAGAAAGACTTTTTACCAGGGCCTGTAGCGACAGGCAGGACAAGGGGCAATGGTTTTAAACTGAAAGAGGGTAGGTTTAGATTGGACATAAGGAAGAATTTTTTTACGATGATGGTGGTGAAACACTGGAACAGGTTGCCCAGAGAAGTTGTGGATACCCCATCACTGGAAGTGTTGAAGGTCAGGTTGGACAGGGCTTTCAGCAAACTGATCAAGTGAAGGATGTACCTGCCCATGACAGGGGGGTTGGACTAGGTGGTTTTGAAGGTCCCTTCCAACTTAAACCATTCTGTGATTCTGTGATTTTTTGATTAAGGATCATACCTTGTTCATGGAAAATCATAAATAGAAGAATGTCCAAATTTGATGAATAATTAAATAGATTAATATCAGCACACCTGTAATTCCAGTATTGTCTGATTGTTTTTTCTTTTAAATTCAGTGCATTGTGCAGAACTTTTTTCTTAAAAAATAAAAAGAAAACACGTGCATAAAAGTTTTTCTTTAAACAGATGGCAATTTAAATTATATAGCATAAGACTGCTCATGCATATTACTACAGATTACCCACAGAAAACCTCCCCCTGAGCCCAGAGGAACAAAGCAGCTGGAAGAATGTAAAATAAGGTTGACTTAAATACGTGTCACATTGTGTTCTACAGGAAAACTGAAGGCAGGAATCCATAGGGAATAAAATGTCGAAATTACAAAATCTCTTTTTAAATAATCAAAGGTTCCCATTATAAAAAATAAAGAGAATTTCTAAAATGGTATTATTTGAAAAATCTATAAAGTCAATTGGGTCTGCCTAAAAGATTTTATAATATTTAATTCTTCTCCTTAAAAGCCTTTTAGTCTTACAGGAACTCACTATTCCAATTCTGAATGGAGAAAAGTCTCTTCAATTAGTTCTTATTAATAAATCAAAGTTAACGGACTGCTTAATGTTTTGCCTTGTCTCATTCTCCTACCAATCAGCAGCCTAGTTTTACATAGCCAGAAAAAAACCAGAAAGTAAATTATATTTTGCTGCTTTATCTAATAAAATTTTAATCATCCTGCCAATACCAGAAGTGTGGAAAAAATGGATATATGTAATGTATCGTTCAATAGTTATAAATTCAAGCAAGGTAAAACCCATAGAGCCCATGCTGAGAATTACAAAACAAAATGGACGTATGTATAAAATGAATGGGTTGCAGTAGACAATATGAAAGAATTGTTTTCATTTAAATGCTATTTTTATACTGTCAGAAAATAAGACTCTGAATATATCATTAAATTATTTTAGTGGATACTTTGAATCACCTCCAACCCCCTCCTCCCAAAAAATTAACAATAAACTTTGGAAGTTCATAGCATTTCTCAGTTTTGGCTCTCAGTGTATAGCTGGGTAAAGACAATAGTCTACTGATAAGTTTCCAGAATTCTTAGACTCAAACAGTATTTTAAGAGATAGGACCCCTGTTGTATAACTGAACGTGTATTTTAATGAAATAGCTGTGCAAAAATCACAGACCAAGCAGTGCAGCTCAATTGGCTTTTGAACAGAGGCAATGTCTCCAGAGAAGAGAAATAAGTTATGTACAATATTTACAGTAGAAGCATGTGATATTCTTTGCTCTCTTGCACTGAACTAACAACCTCAGTATAGACAAAGTACAGACACCAATAACAATAAGGGCAAGGTGACATTTTGGATATGAGTATTATTCAATAGCAAAAGCACTGAAGTGAATAGAGTTCTACGCTGCAATAATACGAATTGCCCTTATATTGATATGTCAAAGATGTTCCATCCCCAGTGACAGAAAATTGTATTTTGATTCTAATCTATGCCATCTACATTATATTTTTAGAGTTAAATATAAGAAAATTTTAAATTTAATTTATGTACTTTACAACCAATGCCCATAGAACATTCCTTCCTCTTCTTTATTTTTTTCCAACTCCTGTAGTAATACTGGCACATGTGAAACCATTTACATTTTTACTAAATTGTTATCATTTGGGGTGAGGCTTGGCACTTTAATCACCTTAAACACACATGTAATTTAACATAATTTCCTGAAGTATTTCTAGAGTTGCTAGAGGTACTTGTACATGTATGCTGCTACATCTCAAACCAAACTTTGGGCTGATTCTGGTGTCTACTAGAATCTAGATACTACTTGTACCTTTGGTCGCTGCCAGAGTCTCTGCTGGATCAAACCTACTAGCCCTGTCTGAGAAAAAAAGCACGTGTTTTCAGAAAGCAGTTCATTATAGGTATAGTTAAATTCCCATCCTTTTTACAGAGTCTTGTGCTTTCTAACAGTCCTATATTCTCATGCCATACCCAGGGCATGCAACAGATGCCAGGCGGCCAAGAGGGTTAGGGTTTACTGTCAGTATGTGTGCCATTATCGGCTGGACACAACCACTGTCTGGTTCCCCTGACTCTAGAGAGAACACAGATATCTCGATTAAGTTTTATTTCTGATGTTCAGATGGAGACAGTTGAGTGAGGCACAGCCTTTTAAATATGAAGTATACATTCCTGAAAAAATAAAACAATAGGCCAAATTCTTGGACTTTATTTCCATGTTTCCAGCAAAGTAAACATGTCTAGTTTCCAGATGAGCATTGTCTAAATGGGGGAAGAAGTTGGAAGGCAAAAAACATAGAAACAATCCCTTACTTTAGGTCTTCTATTGACAGCTATTTAGTTGGAAGTGGGATCATAGGCACTTTTTGCAACATGATATTTATTTAAAAGCATTCAAAGAGATGCTGTGAATTGATCATACAAGAGAGAAATTGCTTTGTTTCATCCTCTCAACATACAAATTATGCCACTTACACTCACACTGATTTGCCAATGTGTAATTTGGTGTGACTGCTACTAACTACTGTGATAAGAGCTGAGTAACTTTTTTTCAGGGAATAGTTTATTATAGAAAATTAGAGAGGAGGGCAGACTGTTGATGAACTTGTGAAATCAGAGGTTGAATAATCTCAGTCAAAAATGTTTTAACAGAAATTGAGTTGCCATAACACAATAGTATTTTTTGTAGTTAAAGGACACTTTCGTTTCCAAAACTTTGATCGAAATGGGTTGAGGGCCTGAGCTCCACTTTTTACAGATATATAAAAAAACTTCTGATTTGTCTTTATTCTTTTTTATTATTTTCTTAAATTTTCTTAAATGACCAAGTGAAATAAAGCAAAAAAAGATTTTAGTGTCCAATTAAGTATATGATTTTTACCTAGTATATTTCTGTAACTTTTCAATTTTTCAAACCAAATAAATAAGAAAGTAAAAAAGCACCAGACAGAGTTGTTTCAGATTTTCCAAAACCTTTATTTCTTCAGTACAAGAGATAATTAAAAAATCCCCAAAGCAGTCATGATTATAGAGATTAATACTGAGTATGCCTTATTGTACAGGTACTGATCTAGCACAGCAGTTTGAGCTATGCATCATTATGCCTGTACTGTTAAAAGAAGGAAGGTCAGGGAGCAGTCCTGGCCCTGCAGCCAGATGGCCTCTGTTGGCTTATATCCATTTGCTAAGGGCTACACCATTCTAAAGCACACTGGCTGTGTCCATGCTGGTAACTTTTGGCACTTTTGTGTCCCTTATCTCAGGCTCATAAAAGTAGAAGAACTGCTGAAATAATTTGTATCAGTCCAATGACAAAATTTTGGTAGAAATATTTGTTTGGAATAAAAATAGATTGGAGACCAAAAGAGGAGCTAAGGTAATAAGCAGAATTCCATTTATAAACTTGAATCAAATATATTGAAATGGTTTACAAAGGAGAGAAATATGTATATCCATGTGGAACAAATGGAGGAACTGAACACCTAGAGGAAGGCCTGTGGCAATTCTGGAAATAATTTTTCTGCTATGAGGAATGCCAGAGTACTTCTATTTCACAGGACAACTTACCGTTAGGATAATTTCCCTAAATGAACTTGTTGCAGGCAACATATTAAACTTGTTTTAATCTAGTTCCATGTTCATTACAGAAAAGCAAACAATGCTTAGTCTAACATTTCAGTTTTCATCCCAGAACTCAATTCCTAATTAATAATTAACTCTAAGTTGCACCAGCATTTGTGTCACCTCTGCATGTTGTCTTGGGTCTACGCTCCAATCTTCTATTGCATATTGTTCTAAGGGATTTTTATTCCAAGGTGTCGTTCCCTGATGATCAAACCTTTGATGGTTTTGCCCACAAGTTGTACAGGTAATGAGGATCAGAGTTACATGAGTAGTTGCCTTGAACACTGCTTCCGACTTCACAAGCTCCATATCTGAAAAGCAGAGCTTTGGAGCTCTTGGAGTAGACTCCAAGTCAAGGGGGACAAGGGTTTTCGGGGTGAGTGCTCCTCTGCAGTTCAGTGACACTGCATTCTTGTAGGCAATCCTCATTAGAGCTTTCCCAATCTACTATGGAGAATGCTGGAGCATCTGCCATCACAGTATGAACCTCATTTTATGAAGAAGCTCTTCAAATAAACCAGTGGAGGGAATGTGTAAACTTTCTCTTCTCTGAGATCACAGGGTTTTAGGTGCCATTGATTGTGATTATGTTCTTTCAGAGGGTGTTTATGTGGCTTCTTATTCCTTAGGGACCTCTTTCTCTTAGGTTTACTAGCTAAATGGCAAAAAATGTTTGTACTAGTATTTCTAAGCTCAGACAAGTAGCATTTATATTTCAGGCAGAGGATTTTTCATTTCATTTCCTTATGGCCTACCATAGTGCATGTCTGCTAATAGTTTCCTGTTATTTTTCTTCTTGAGTTTTCACCCACAAGAGAGGGAAATTATGGATGAAGATAGCATGCCTTCTTGTTGTCTGAAGAATTCATTTACAAATAAATTCAATCTTTATTGAGGTGCCATGTATTAACTAAACAAACCTCATCTCCTTTGAGATTCAATCATGCAACCAGAGCTAGCATTATCAGGGGTATTTTTAAGACTGGAAAATAGATAATACATATCTTAGAACATATTATTTACTGAACTGAAATCAAAACATGTTTCTTCACAAAAGCAAAATGCTAAAATTTTAGAACAAAAATATTAATTGTTAAGCTGTTACATTGAAACCTCATAATATTTTCTTTTAAAACTGTATGGAAATTACAAATTTGTTTTATTATTATTATTATTATTTTTTATTATTATTATTTAGAAGACAAAACTTTTTCCACTCCCTGCCTGAAATGTTACTTTTGTTTACACTCACAATCCTTAAGATTTAGTGCATATGGAACACCTTGAAGCAAAATAAAAAGTTTATATTTAGGAATTGTAATCTTGCCTTTCAATTTACCACAATTCCCTTCTATCATTTTTTCAATATATACTTGTTTATTGAATTGGAGCTACCTTCAGGAATTGTCTACATATTACACTATTTGGGAAGAATTTACTCTTGACTACAAAAAAAAAAAAAAATATGGCTCAGTTCTAATAAAAACATAGAAAATGTTTAAGAGAAAGAGAGGACAGGAGGCATGGGGTGGACAGAAAACATGTGGACAAGCAGAGTCTAATAGAAAGGAAACACAAAAAGTGAGTGAAAAAGTTAGATGAGAAGGAGAATTAATCAGATACAATATGAATAGAGAAAGGCAAACAAAAATAGAAAACCTAATATTAAGTCTATAAATTATTGACTACTGCTCATCATCATGGTAAATTGTCAAAGTAGCCTGAAAGAACAAAAACCTAGTGCATTAGTGAAGTACAAAGATCACTAAGTAAGCAGAAAAAGAGCTTATACATTAACTTTGGTTTTTAAAATAATGGGTATCCAACACTAGGTACACATAATAAAGTCTGAATACCTTAATTTACGAGATACAAAAAGAATGGCATGGTTATAGAGAAACAGAAGAAGCTCTGAGAAAATTACATATTTTAACTTTTACATTTTTGGGGAATTAGTCCTTTCATTTAACAAAAAGATATTTGTCCCTAATCAGTACAGACTTACCAGAGATTTGAAAGTCCCAATTGTATCCTTTTTTTTTTTTTTTTTGAAACTGCTCATCTGTTTGATTTCTCTCATAGCCAGGTGTGAGGCAGTGAAGCATAGAAAGCTGCCTTCTTCTTCACCTTCTGGGCCTTCTGTTTTGTGTTTGCAAGGATTTAAAAAGGATTTCTATTTCTGCTAGTCACATGGTTCATTTCCCAAACCACTTAGTGCATTTAAAAGGAGAATGCATAAATCACCAAAAACATTTTTGCGGGAAATGCAATTCCATATAAAAGGTGCACTGATGATGCCAGCTGGCTATCCAGGTCTACTGCTCTGCATACCATTTGCAGGATTTTTGGGCAGCTCATGTTTGCTAAAGTGGTTATTGCCAGAGGTTTTCTTCAGCTACACATTCCATATCCCTATCATATGAGTTTTGAAAAACAAAAGTGGGTGTTTTGGGGTGAAAATTAGGTTTTGAAATAAATGCATATTAAATCTGAATTGGATAGGTAGTGAAAAATATTATCTTGGTTTATCTTACTTTCACAGTCTTATAGTGTCGCAAAAGGAAACACTGATGGCTGTTCTTCTAGATTTATCCTATGAATTTTTTCCTTACTCTGAAATATGCATTTATTTTTTCCTTTGACTGTCACAAGCCCTTGGTTCTGTCTTCAAGAACCTTTTGCATAACGCCCTGGAATGGCACTGTTTTGTGCTTCTGTCACAACTCTGCATAATTCATAGCCCTGGCATCTGCTTCCTGAACAGTAATGGAAGATGCTCTGAAGATTAGTGTTTGTATCTATCCAAGCTCAAGTCACTGTTATATTAGGAACTTTCGAACAGTTCCTTGGAATTGATTTAAATATGGATTTTCAAAAATATCTAGATGTGGAAATCCCTGTGATGCACATGGCAATATTTTCAAAAGTCCCCAGACATATTAGGTTTCCAACACTCCATGAAAGTTTAGGCTTTGGAAATCTTAGTTGGCCCTTGTTTTTATGGGTGCCTAACTATCTGGAGTGTTTGTAGGCATTTTTAGGAGTTATTTGCCTGACAGTTTAAAAATGTGGGCCTTGATAGCACAACTGAAGAAATAAGCACATGAAGTGTCTTTGCAGTCACTGTTATTGACTACCATATCATCAGTGTGGTGACATAGTAATGGTGTCACTACATTGTATTTAAACTCTGTGCTCACTGAGCTCTGTCCCTCCTCCAGTATCTCAGTCTTCTGATTTTCCAAACCAGGGACCCTTTCAGCTTGTTTTCTCAGGCCCACTGGGAGGCTAGTGGCACTGGAGGATGAGCATATGTATGCTCATACATCTATAACATTTAGTTAAAATACAGGCAAGGCATGTACCATTAGCTGGGATGAGTAAAACGTTCACAGGTCCTGCAGTTTATGCTACCTGCGATGTCCTTTATAGCTTGCATGCTGCTTACCAAGGCAGGGTGCATAGGTGTAGAGGAGACAAGTGGAAGGAAGAAAGGAAGCCTGCTTATAAATTGTTCAGTATCAGTGCCTGTAGTGCATGTAGTACTTCAGTCTTACCTTTGCCATCAATTCTGAAGGATACAGGCGTAGCAAAGTACAATTTCCCTTATTAAATCTTCCTCACTATTTCTGAACCTTCCTCTGGTATTTCCAGAGAATAATTGTAAAATATTTGCAATTAAAATTTAAAAAAGGGAAATATTACATTAGGAAACACTCTTTAACACAGATCTAGGCTTCCACATATCAAAGGCAGACATTAACTGGTCATATATACTAAGATGTGAGCATATGAATTACTTCATGTGGAGTTCATAGAATCATACAATCATAGAATCATTAAGGTTGGAAAAGACCTCTAGGATCATCTAGTCCAACTGTCAACCCAACACCTCCATGCCTACTAAACCATGTCCTGAAGTGCCACATCTACACTTTTTTTGAACTCCTCCAGGGATGGTGACTCCACCACCTCTCTGGGCAGCCTGTTCCAATGCTTGACCACCCTTTCAGTAAATAATTTTTTTCTCATATCCAATCTAAAACTCTCCTGACGCAACTTGAGGCCATTTCCTCTCATCCTATCACTTGTTACTTGGGAAAAGAGACTGACACCCACCTCTCGACAACCTCCTTTCAGGTAGTTGTAGAGAGCAATAAGGTCTCCCCTCAGCCTCTGCTTCTCCAGACTAAACAACCCCAGTTCCCTCAGCTGCTCCTCATCAGACTTGTGCTCCAGACCCTTCACCAACTTTGTTGCCCTTCTCTGGACACGCTCCAGCACCTCCATGTCTCTCTTGCAGTGAGGGGCCCAAAACTGAACACAGTATTCGAGGTGCGGCCTCACCAGTGCCGAGTACAGGGGCACGATCACTTCCCTAGTCCTGCTGGCCACACTATTTCTGATACAAGCCAGGAAGCCATTGGCTTTCTTGGCCACCTGGGCACACTGCCGGCTCCTATTCAGGCGGCTGTCGACCAATACCCCCAGATCCTTTTCCGCCGGGCAGCTTTCCAGCCACTCTTCCCCAAGCCTGTAGCGTTGCATGGGGTTGTTGTGGCCCAAGTGCAGGACCCAACACTTGGCCTTTCAGCCTTTGTGTTTTAAAAATTCAAGCCCACTTGGATTTTTAATTTTGCTGTGAATAAAAGAAAAGGTGTGAGAAATGTTTAAATGTGCTATGTTTCACCTGGATAAAAATATGAAGTCAGACTTACTGGAGCATTTTTTTCTGACCTTGGTCACATATGCCTCAAAGAAGGATCTCTCAGGCACTTGAGCATAAGGATTACTTCTTCCTAGTATCTTTTGTGGTGAAACCACTGCAAGAGGTGGCAAAGCCTTCAGTAGTTGACACTTATCATAATGTAAAATCTTCTATGTTTCATTAAGCTCCAATTATGTTGTAAAATGTTTCCTGGAGCTCACTGTGAAATTGTATAGCTATACACCATAAGAAATAAATATAAATTTTGTGACAGGGTCATTAAGGCTTTAAATGTTATCATCATACAAAACTAGAAAACTTAGCTTCAGGCATTTGCTCTGAGCTGAAGAGATTCAGTGAATTTTTAGAGCTTTTTAGGTAATTTTTTCCTTTGGTTCCTTTAGCTTTTCAGCTTATCTCTTAATACTAAGACAGTTATTTATAGAATAAAATTACCTTTACATTTAACAAAATTTGGATTAACTCATGATCTGTCCTAGTTTATTTTCTCTTAATGAGCTATTTTGTAATATCCCTACTAAAAGCAAAGTTAAAAGCATTACCTCCTGGTAATCATTAGGTGAAAAAAAAGAAAAAAGGCACCAAAAAAGCACCCTAATATTAGTAGAATAATACTTTTCCATAACTAGGAACTTAAATCTCTGGACAAAGATACTGTTCTGAGGAGTAATTTTTTCCCTAATAGGATCTCAGAGGTCCCTATTCGCATCAAAATCTTACCTTGAGAGCTATAGAGGACTCCTAATATTATACTTAAGAAGAACATCTTTCACCTTTGTCTGCAAACCTTTTTTTCTCAATAGATTCCTTTATGTATACTATCTCTTCTTATTTCTTTGGGGTAGGACATTAATTTATTCTATGCATAAGACTTGCAGAGAAAAGGTTATTTCAAGTGACTTTTTAAAATGTCTCTTTCGATACACCTAATACATCAATCTACTGAAAAGCCTGCTAGTTCTGCCTAGTAAAAATGCCATTGGTGTAGGATAGCCTCTCCATCTGTTGTGGAACTCAGTTAGTAGTGATAGGATAAATACTGTAAGATATACATCTAGTGTGGCCAGCAGGACTAGGGAAGTGATCGTGCCCCTGTACTCGGTACTGGTGAGGCCGCACCTCGAATACTGTGTTCAGTTTTGGGCCCCTCACTGCAAGAGAGACATGGAGGTGCTGGAGCGTGTCCAGAGAAGGGCAACAAAGTTGGTGAAGGGTCTGGAGCATAAGCCTTATGAGGAGCGGCTGAGAGAACTGGAGTTGTTTAGTCTGGAGAAGCGGAGGCTGAGGGGAGACCTTATTGCTCTCTACAACTACCTGAAAGGAGGTTGTCGAGAGGTGGGGGTCAGTCTCTTCTCCCAAGTAACAAGCCATAGGAGAAGAGGAAATGGCCTCAAGTTTCGTCAGGAGAGGTTTAGACTGGATATTAGGAAATTTTACTTCACTGAAAGGGTTATCAAGCATTGGAACAGGCTGCCCAGAGAGGTGGTGGAGTCACCATCCCTGGAAGTGTTTAAAAGACGTTTGGATGAGGTGCTTAGGGACATGGTTTAGTGGTGGTCTTGGTAGTGTTAGGTTTACGGTTGGACTCGATGATTTTAAAGGTCTTTTCCAACCTATATGATTCTGTGATTCTGTACTGATACTCCTAACTACTGACAAATGAAACAGGCTGGTAGTTTTAATGTAAATATATGCAACACATACACCTTCACTGCAGAAACAGGAAATGTGTTACATACATATGATTTGAAACATAGACATGCTTTAGCAAATCACAGTTTATTATAATGCTTATATTTTGCACAGTATTCCTTGTTAAAAAAATAGCTCTTGGCCCATAGAATTAACTGTTCAGGTAAGCTAGTACTTTGCAGAAGCAGATGGCACCCTGTCTTTCTTATCTTTCTGTTTTCTTTTTACATGTCTGGACTAAGAAACAGTGACTCTGAGGACAACGTTCAGTAAGGTTTTACTGAAAGGTGAGAGGAGAAAAGAGGTATAGAGAAAATGAAAAATTATGGTGACCTAGAGAAATCTAGAAGAGGCCCAGAAGAAAAGGGGGGAAGTTCTGACTAGAGAGATACATCTTCGTTACCTTATCTTTTGCAACAAGTTAATGAAAAGTTAAAAAATGAAGGCTGTTGCAGTTTTTCTTCAAACCATACATGATGAGGTGGGGTCAACTGTCAGGTGGAATACCCACAGACAATTTGTGATTACTGTTCATTGAAAATATCAGCTAAAGGAAATCAGATTCTTCAGCATACCATACGATTACAGCATTGCTTAATTTATGGGGAAAAACCTTTCATTTTTGTATTTTTCTCTCCAATTAATGGATTAATACCAATTAATGGTAATTTCTTTTTCTCAAAACTAAAAATATCTCAGTACTAACGGATACTTTATTTCTGCAGGATTAAGCAAACTAAGCAGCACATACTAATATAAACATACTTGTTTAAAATGGTTTCATTCATGTAGCAAAAAAGGTTAAAAAAGGAAAAGCAGAAAAAAAATAATAGATTAATAACAACTGGAGGCTTCATGCTTTAGAAAGTGTTTTAATCACAGTTGCTGTCCGACAAAGATCAGAATGATGTTTTCTGAGCCTTAGGTAGCCTCATCTGAATTCCTGTATAAATGTATAAATTCTACATTCTGTGATAGATTGATTGATTGATTGATAAACATATAGATAGACAGACAGACGTAGAAGAAAGAGATAAAGAAATCCACAGATGTGCTTTAAGCACAAATTTGGTATATTTTATACTTCTATGATATTATTGTGGTGTACTGAATTTATCCCATCAGGATTATTAGCCGTCCTATAAAACTCAGTGACCTCCAGCTCTGCAGAACAGTAAATTTACCTACAAATATATTTTGATATACTGTCATTTCTAATTTCATTTACAAGTAGTTTATTTTTATTTTTCTCTTAAAACAACTCTAAAAATTAAAAGTTAAATATTAGCATAATATTTTCATACCCAGATAATACTTGGAACGCAGAGTGAAAGTCCTTTGGTCTGTGATCTTCTGTCTTAGATAAAGAAACATTAACAAATTTCTTAAGATTTGGTTAACATGGCACAGAATACTGAGGAGTTTCTCACTGAAAGTGGGCTTTTTCCTCCCACATGACTTGATTCTATCACTGACAGGGTAGAGGGAATAATGCTGGATGCTAAATTTCATTGGGTAGTTCTCTGCACTTGAAATAATCATCCCAGTGCCCACGAAGGTGTATGATCTGTTCAGGTGGCTACGTTCCCTTCTTTTTTTTTTTTTTTCCAACTCTCACAAGTGGATACAGTAAAAAGACAGAGAAACTACAGTTCCCGTGTGCTAACTCTGCAGCAGAGAGATGTTTTTCTTGGAGCTCCACATATTCATGGCACTGGAGAATGAAAGTCCACCCTGGCTGCTTTCATGCCTGTGAAAGACTCCCAGTTCCTTTACCTCTTCGGCCATCATTGATCACCCAACATTGCACTTGCCTGAGGCTCTCTGAAGTTCTGGTGTCACTGGTCTACCCCTTAAGTAATACAATACCAGGCAGCTATTCTTCAATCACTTAATAAATTTTTTGAAATAAGGTCTTAAGTTTCTCATGCAGACATCTCACCTGGGATTTATTCTGCTGACCCTAAGTGAGGTGCCTGCACCACATGCCCTGGGCAAATGCCCCAATGTGAGAACAGGAGTGCAAATAGTGTGCCTGTGTACATCGAATACATAAAACTGGCTGAGCGGGCATTTGTCCAAAACTGATCATATGTAAGAGGAAGATGACCATCAAGCTGTGTGAACAACTGGGGAATTACAATAATACTTTTCAAAGAAAGAAGGAGTCATCCTGAAAAGAGATCTAAAAGAAACATGAAAATTCATGTTTCATGATGGAGAAGCTTTAGAGTGAAGAGTGGAGAAGAGAATAAAAACTCACAGAATAAACAAACAAACAAACAAACCCAAAAGGCACTGGGAAAAAAACCCATAACCAAAGAATCAAAAACCCCAATGTTTCTGGGTGTCTAAAAGTATTTTGACCTACTTAACTAACAAAGCACTGGATGTGCAAGACTTGAATAGGTTTTCTTCTCAAGCAAAAGGATACAGTGCACAAACTTCATACAGAGAAGTGCAGTCACCAGATCATTTCTCCACGATGTGCATAAATTTGGTTCTAGTCTTTCTCCATCATTTCAAGGAATGTAAAGCAAAATTTAACCTTTCCCATTTCAGTCTTTCACTTTACTGATTATTCATTTCGCTGAGTTACAGTGTTGCATTTCATAGTTTTGCCATTTCCTCTTGTACACTTTATATCCTTCTGGCTATGCTGTAAATCTGTGCAGAAGTTCACCTTCCATCCAAATACACGTCATGCACACATATGTAAAATTTTTAATAATTTGAAGTATTTTTTTTTAAATATTTGACTTTATTTTCAGTCATTTTAAGTTCTTGCAGATCTCACTGACTTCAAAATAAACTCCAGATGTAAATGGATCTGAAAAGTGAATCCATGCTTTGGTCAAGTGTGGCATATATTTGCCACATATATTTACTCTAAAATACATGCCTGTGATTAAATGTTTGAAAATGTTAGCATTCCTTGGGCCTGTCTGTTGGTTTATGGATATTGTCTGTATCTATGCATAGATATTGGATAAGTACTCCTGTCCAAAACATGAATGTAACACCTCATTGTCTTCAACCATTATTTAAAGCAAGCCCAGAAATGTGTATCACCTCACATGTCTATGCATGCTTGTATGCCAGCATGTACTTCATGCCAAAGTAAAAATATGCAATGCACTGGAATGGCTTTAACTTACATGCAATTTTAAATTTAAAAAAAAAAAAAAACAAACAGAAAAGAAAACCATGAAAGAAAACACTGAAACTAATGGCACTACAGTAGGCAGTGTTCTTTAACATGAATCAGTGGTCTTGCTCATGCTCTTAATGCTCCTAGCAGATTATGCAGGATATTTTTACTTCTGGTATTATTAATAGTAATGCTTTAAAATTTGTGATTGGTACAAGATTTTATAACATAGCATGCAGAGCTGTTATTCCTGAATTCCTATCCATGTTCATACTGTATTTTCACATCTAAAAAGTTGGTTTCTGCAAAACACTTATGATTTGACCAAACTGAGGGTAATATACTAGGTATATAAGGCAAGTGGAAGCTGACTTCAGATTTTCCCAACTCCTGACACCCATTATTTTGTTTTCTCTTTTCCAATAGCACTCTTCTTCCTGATTCCTCCTCTGCCTCTGGATGAGGAGAAGATTTACTTTGAAGTGTGGTTATGTTAAGAGTAGCATAAATACAAAAAATACAGTAATTATTTTCTACATTTTTAGATTAGTCGTAAGTTCCAGACAGATACAGGAACTATTACTTACTATCATGAAGTCCACTCCATGATCTCCTTCACATAGAATGGACCTGTAACTCCATGTGAAAATGACCATACTCATTCAACTTATTTCTAGTAAGGACTGCTCAAATTGTGTGATATCATAACAGTGTATCCTGACAAAATTTTGTCATATCTAAATTTTAACAAAGAACTTTCTGGAACAGAATGTATAACACTATACAAAAGATGGGGTTTTAAAATGCTGTATGATAAATAAATAAATAGCATAAGTAAACCAGCAGATTTTTACTGGTAAGGAAAAATTACTTTGCTAAATCATATAATCATAATGTAAGAAGTTACCTAATACTCATATGAACATATAAATGCTTTAGAAACATGATAAAACTGTGTGGATGACTACTGTATTGCAATAGTACTGATAGAGTGGTAACTGAAGTCAAATTACCACAGTTTCTTTTATGGATATGTTGATTACCTCCCCCTCAAACAACAAAACAAAACTAAAAAATGGTTTGACTCTTATTCAAAATACCAGGGAATTGTTTATAGATATCCTTTAAGATTTTAGATCTTGCTATTGTCTTGTTATTTAGTAGTAATTAAAACAGAATACATAGTTGGATAGTAACTTGATTCATCTCTGTTCATTCTTGCTCTCACTTTAAATCAGGCTCAAGCTCAGCCTGATTTCAATTTACTTCAGATAGAATAGGTTTGTGACACTGTGATCTCAGAGTTTAATGATCAATGTACTGTGCAGATTTTGCTTTCTGTTGATGTCTTAAAGAAATCCATTCTACTTGCTGTATTTCTTCTATTGTATTGCATGGAAACACAGTTTGCCCTCATTTTGATGAACACTAAACAATTTAGTGAAGAATTCCAGCAATAATTGACTGGATAGCTCATCCATCAGAATCAATAACTAAGGAGAAGCAGCAAATTTGAGTGATAACTTGAAGTATTCCAGTGAAAAAAAGAAACCAAATCAGCTCCCTGTAGCATTTAATCTTTTTAAATTGTAATGACTAATGTAGGGGGTTTTAGCTAAAAGCCTATATGTCTTCAGAATCTTTATTGTGAGATTAGGCATAACAATAGCTCATCAATAATACTGAAACAATGACAATTCATGAAAACATCCCACAGGTGTGGAACTGACACTTTAATTATTTTGACAATGAATAGCAGAAGATAGTCTATGTATCTTTAATATCGATGAAGAAGGCAGAAAGGGAAAAAAAAACCCACCAAACAGTTAAAAAATAGACCCAGGCTTTAAATGTCCTCTTTTGATCCTCTGAAAAATGAATCTAAAAATTCTGTAAATAATGTTGTGTAGGAACAGCCATAATAAGTAGATAGTATTGTACTGTTTACACCTAGGATTTTTCAATGTTCCTTCTCAATGGATCCTGTAGGTAGCTGTTGATATCTGTATTTTCACTGTCCCATAATTTAATGGGCCAACCCCATGCTGTACTCAGTTTTTAAAGAACTTGATCCCCACATCCACATTTAATGCCTTTGTGTTCCTGTTGCTCCAAATATATAGTCACATAACTACTTCACAGTTAGCTCCTTGGTTATACGTGCTCATAATATGTATGTGTGTTCATATACATGTATGATAATATGTGTTCGTCTTTTGTCTTTTGTATGTGTTGAAATAGCTAGAATTGTATTTTCATTGATGCTTTATTGACAGCCTCTTCCACACAGTCCTTTTTCTGAGTATTTCGTTTCTGACGTTATCTCATAAGTTGACACTAAGAAGTGACATGAAACACCTCATTCAAAAGGCCAACAGTTGTTCTGCCATAGAATTCTTGACGGTCCATGACATTGCTGCAGGATTCAGATAACATCTTATGCAGCTTGATGGTCTTTTTAGGCCTAGAAAGATGTCTTAATCTCTCGTATTTCTGTCAGATCGTACAGAATCATTTATTCCACTTGAGTCTTTCCTGTGAGCTCCATAAGTGATTGTTAACCCAAATTAGCAGCCTTCCCAGTTGTACAGAAATGTTCATGTCAGCTGTTTGTTGCCACTTATTTTAATCTCTGTTTAATAGAAGACTTTGAAGAACTTTGGATAAGAATATTTAAATGCAATAATAATAATAATAATAATAATAATAATAATAATAATAATAATAATAACAATAATAATAATAATAATAATATACCTATTTGAAATGTGAGCTGCATTGCTTAGGAAATTGCCACTGGGTTGCTTTGATAGCTACATGAGCATGGCTATCAATCACCTACGAATCTTTTCTCCTTGCACCATTCATAAAATCTCAGCAATCATAAAGGCAGCTGACAGGCAATTATTTAGTATTTATTTTGGTGTCTAAAAAAAAAAAAAAAGAAAGTTTACCACGGAACTGAATAAATTCTGTAGAAATGAAGTATCACTTGAGAAATCTGGAGAATTTGTTAGTATCAAATGCCTTAGCTATGAATTTATCTTAAAGAAGAATAGTCTTATGACTGTTTTATGTTTTCAAGAACACTAAAGGGAAAGATATATTCTGCTTTTTCTAAGATATTGTTAGTATGAAAAATACATTCATCCAACTTGATTGTTGATTGAATAATTACAATCTGTTAGGGACAACATTGTCTAATAATATAGAATAACAATTATAAGGTAGGAATAGAGGAAAGGCTAGCTTGTATGTGTATATTAATTTACTCTAGACAAAATTGCACAGATGTTTAAGTATCGCTGTACCAAAAGCATTCCAAAGCTAATTTCTGCAACAACAGGAGTACCAAAACCCTGAAAGTTAACAGCAAATTCTGTATAATGTATTTTTATGCTATAATAATTGTAATACTGGAGTAAATCTACAGCTGATGTTGATGATGGTGACTTTAACCCCTCTTGGAAGAAAGACCTGCTTTTCCATGCAAACTTTTCAGATTTCTTATTAATAGCTAAGGAACTATTTGTACATTGCAAAAAGTTCTAGTCTTATCTATACACGCTTAATACTACCATCATGTTACTTAAGCAATAGCAGACTTAAAGCTGAATTAAGTCCAGATTTTTTGATAACAGGAATATTTTAGGGGAAAAAAAAAAAAAACACAAAAACCCCTTAACAGTGATGTGTGCATAAACATGTATGAATGTTTATAGAAATTCAAGAAAAGATTAATGAAAATTGCTGAACTCACAACCTCAGTCACTCAACTACTCCATTTCTTAATATATTGATAAAATTTACTTCTAAAATTACACTATAAACTTCCCCAGTTGTTCATGATGTAGAGAAAATATTTCAGTTGTGAAAAAGCCACATTTAATTTCCTCTTATGTAAAAAGCATTTATACTTGGAGGTCAGTTAGCAGTTTGACTGTTGTTCTTCCAGCAGAGATGATAACACTAGTTCACTTACAGAGACAAGCTCATATTAGGTTAGGACTTAATAGTTTTTATCACTGCAGAACATGCAGTCTTGCTGTCCTGGTTTTGGCTGGGATAGAGTTAATTTTCTTCCTAGTAGCTGGTATAGTGCTGTGTTTTGGATTTAGGATGAGAAGACTGTTGATAACACACTGATGTTTTAGTTGTTGCTGAGCAGTGCTCACACTAAGTCAAGGTATTTTCAGCTTCTCATCCTGCCCTGCCAGCAAGGAGGCTGGAGGTGCACAAGAAGCTGGGAGGGGACACAGCCAGGACAGCTGACCCAAACTGGCCAAAGAGCTATGCCATACCATATGACATCATGCTGAACAAAAAACTGGGGAGGTTGGCCGGAGGGGGTGGGGCCACTGCTCAGGAATTGGCTGGGCATCGGTCAGCGGGTTGTGAGCAATTGTACTGTGCATCACCTGTTTTGTATATTCTTTTATCATTATTATTATTTTCCCTTCCTTTTTTGTCCTGTTAAATTGTCTTTATCTCAGCCGATGAGTTTTACCTTTTTTCTGATTCTCTCCCCCATCCCACTGGAGGGAGTGAGTGAACGGCTGTTTGGTGTTTGCCTGCCAGCTTAAACCACAACACATGCATAAGGCTCATTCCTTGAATAAAGGATGTTTTTTCCAGTGACTTCAGTAGACCTAGGATCAGATTCCAGAATTCAAACTCATAAACCAGAAAAGAACAGTACTTTCTTATATTCATTCCATTAGACAACATAGATCAAGAACAGCTTTAAATCTTGTAAGCTATAATGACAGCAGCAACTTCTAAATAGAGACCTGTCTCCTTTCTATCTCAGTCAATTGGCTTACATTTGCTATTCTCAACTTTATATTGGAATCAATAGGAACACATTTATCAAATATATAATGTTAGCATTCTCACATCTTCAAAGAATGCTATAAAAAAGAATTCTCATGTGTTTTAGTATTCGATTTAAAACATTAAATTTAAAACCTCCTGAATATTTCTCAAATTCTAGTAAGATCTATTTTACTTTACCATAGTCCTCTAGGTTCCCTCTGTCAGCAACTTTCAAGCACTTTCAGAAAAGCAGGACTTTCAAAAGGAACTTGTCCTTTCCTATTTATCCCACCTATTGAGGTGTCAAAGATAAATGGAACAAATTACTCTCTGGAGCACTTCTTTCTATCCATTGGCTGTAGAAGGAACCTAGACAAATTAGCTTAGGCTACTTTTAGGTGACTAATTTAAGATTTAAATTTATACCACCCCTACATGCACCTTATTCGTCTTCTTCCATTCTCTGCACTCTTGCAGAAACTATTTTCCATCCTCTGTTACCTTTTGGTAACACAGCTTTTCTTCTTCCATCTCTTCTACCTACAGCAACATTTTAGTGAATCTCCACCTGAGCAACCTCCCAATTCATTTTAAATCTCTCCTGAAAAGAAGAACATTCTTCTTTTTCCTCTTAATTTTTCACTGCTTTTCCTGGTAGAGTGGACTCAGGAGTTGAAAGATAAGTATGGCAATGTATTTGTTTTCTTTTGAGATATTTTAGCAATGGGTGCCTTTATCCCTTTCCACACTTTTGTTGTGAGAAACTGCACAGGAGAAAAAACTTACCTGCTACAGGTTGAATGTCCAAAACAAAATCCTTTTTATTGGTTGAAATATTTGTAATTTTTATTTTTTAAATAACTTTTAAGTAACAGGATAATAGTCCTGAAGAGTCAAACTAAAGGTCATTTGAGTAAATAGGTTGCAATGACACATACATACAAGATTAAAAGAAGTAACACACAGTGGTGATAGGAAAAATAAGAATTACATTACTGTTATTGGGGTGATCTAACACTATAAAGGCCATGATAACATTACAGTGCAAAAATTAATAATATTTGTCATATATCCTCACCTGCAGTCAAGTAGCTGCGCTGAGTAAACTGCATTAGAGTTTGGCTTTTTTCGTTTTTTCTTTTGTGCTGTGTAAATCAAGTAAAAATGATAGCTTTCACTCTCCACAAGCTTACGTCTAAGAGCTTCTAAGAAATCTTAATAATTAACTACTTCTATCTGCTTCATACTGACAAGAGGTTATCAGAACACTATGTAAAACACGAATAACTGAATTTTCTCTCCTATAGTCAAAATAAATTATTTCCTACTGCCTACACTAAATAACACTTTTCAGTATATCTCCTTCAAATGGTTTGTGTACCATCCTACCACACTGAAGATTTCCATAAAAATGAAAACAGGCTTACAATGTCTGCTCAGAAGAAAACTTCTTTTATCCAATGATGATATTGGTAGGAAACGTACAAAAATATTGAGTGTGTTCTGCTGACTCATATCACACCATTGCAAGTGGATCGTCACCCAGATTTCAAGGAGGCAGGATATAAGACAGAAAGGAAAGTGAGACTGAGATACTTGGGATTTATCTCTACTTTAGCCCTCTCCTTTAGCCCAAAACTACGTGTCTTGTCTCACTTAATTGTCATCTCACCTAAAATAATCAGTGGAGAAAGACACATACTCCTATATTTCTCTTATTGCTGCCTCTGTTAAAAATCTTTTACGATGGGCTCCAGAGAAGCTCTTTTTCCATTTACAAGGGAGAACCTAAAGAGGGATATTAATCTCAACCTTAACATCAGAGTAATCATGTGAGTAGTTAATCAAGACATTTATATGGTTTTACTATCTTTAGCAGGTAACTTGTGATTTTTTTCTTTAACCTAAGCAACTACCATGGCTTGTTTGAACAACTGAAAATTGAGTTAGGTGGTAATGTCAACTGAGCTCTGCATAAATTTGTAAGTTGAATGTAGAGTGGAATGATACTTTTAAACTTTTGTTCCCCTGATCAGATATAAAGAGAAACCACTTCCGGCTGTTGCTTGCTTCCTTCTAATGTTTTACGCTTCATTCCACCAGAATCCCTAAACAGAGGATGGCTTTTATGTTTCTGATGATTTTCAAATAAGCAGTCACTGAAAAAAACATCTAGATCAACTGGGAAACTGAGTTATCACGTTTTAAACACATTATGGTAGAATATCTTTTAGATATATTTCATGTCAGTTAAAGGAGCTGATTCTTTTGCAGTTTGTATCCTTTTGGAAATGAAAAATTATTAATCTGATCTGTAGACAAAATGGTGGGACCAAACCACTCGAGGGAGAAACAAAGACAAAAGGGAATAAAAAAAGAAACAGCTGAAGGTTTGGGAGGATTTACAAAGGAAGAGGTAAAATAAATAAAAACAATGAACAAGAGCAGCACTAGAGCAGTATCACTGAGATTTTGTTTGGAACTAAGGGGTATCAGTCTCCCTGTTTAAGCCTGGCTCACTCAGTTATCTCAGAGTAACTGAAGACAGAGGCAGGGTTTCAGGCAGTTTTTCTCACTGGAAACACTGTAAGTCCGTTTCTCTTGAATGACTGTATTAATGCAAAGGGTTGGTGGCCAGGCAATTCAGCATCAGTTTCAGAACATTCAAGCTCTATATTAAAAGCATGCTTGTTTCACTCCTGCAAGTAAATGCATGCTGGGAGTGATTATATTTATAAACTGGACAGAATTTGGCCTTTAACATGGCACTGAGATAAAAAAGCCCAGACAATGCAGAATTTCTGGAATCTTAAGGTACATGTTTTTCTATTTAATTTTCTTCAGATTGGGCAGATATTAAAAATTCTTCCTATTAGAAATGTTAACTTTCTAACCCTACATTTTAAAGCACTGCCGTGAAGAAACAGAGATGCTGCCAAGAGCTTCAGGCTAAATTATTTTGGATCCTAACTCGTCAGGAAGCTTCTGTTCTGAAATGCTCCACAGAGCTGGCAGGACAACTCGCACAACCAAATACAATAAATCAGTAAACTCTTAGATCTGGTTTTAAATGAAAACTATTAACATTTCAGAAAAACATAGGGACATGAGGAATTTAAAAAATATAGTGGAAAAAAAGTTAGACAAACAAAGCAATGTAATAAAAAATCCTGAAAGAAAATCAAAACAACTCAGCTTAATTCTGGCAAAATATCAAAATGACAAGAATAAAATTTAAAAAGTCCTGACAACTGTGAAGAATGTGAATGCATAAAATATGAGGAAATATGGGACACTGACAAAGGTTTATTTTAAAAACCATGAATGTTATCAACATTGTAGGAGCACATTTTATGACTATTTCTACAAATGCTTATATTTGCTTTATAAATTAAAAGAAAAGCTAGCCAAGTTGTCATGGTTACTGCCCCACAGATATAGCATACCAACAGTGGTGTTAGCTTTTTCTTTTTGCTTTTTTTACTATTACAAAGGTTAAGGCATAGGAGAAATACTATTTAATATTCTGTTTTCTGTCTGACAATATGCCTTGTGCTCTTGCTGTCCTAGGAAATCAAAGGCAGGGAGCTGACATTTTGATCCACTCGTATTAGTGCTTTCAGATATGTAGCTCATTCCTGGTGTTCATTCTGAATATGCATAGAGGGGAAAAATATCCTCCTATTCACCTGATAATAAAAATATTGACTTTAATGGCATAAGAATAATTTCTCTACAGCCTTTCCAAGATATACATTTTAAGGATATTTGCATTTCTAGAAGTCTCTTATTTGAAGTTTTCCCTTCTCCTATTCAAAGGATAAGGTGCTCTTCGGAAAGATTTTTCCAAATTCAGTTCTATTCTGCTATCTGGAGAGGGGAGGAGGATTCTCAGGCAACACCTTTTACTTTGTCTCACTGACTGCATCTGTAAACAGATGAAAGGAATTTATAATGCAAGAGGGGAAAGACCTAATGGACTATTTTAACATCAGGTAAAAGTAGGCTTCTCAATAGGATAAACAGACAGCAGAATTTAAAATACATTTTAAATAAAAAAAAAAAAAAATCTTTGCATTCTAGTTTCCTACTTGTTTTCTAGTAATAAAAGCTGTTCAGAGTTTTACAACCTACTTTTCCTTATAAGACACAGTTGATCCCAGATAAGGTACTATGCAATTCACTGGTTTGGTCTCCTAGCATACCCCTGGCGCATTTCTAACCTCATAACACAGTTGAGTCCTTGCCTTCTCAACACTGTTTATCTTAGACTTGTTCTAACAAAATGACCATTATATCAGCTTGCATAGTATCTGTATAAACAGGAAATGAATCTGCCAGCACCACACTAGCACTAGCAGTACAAATAATTATTTAAATATTCTTGTTGTCCTAGTGATTGTCATTTCCGCAATGAACACAAAGAATTTATGGGGTTTCCACACTTTCTTTTTGTGATCATGAGGGTTAAAAAATGTAATTTACTGCACACCAGAAAACCTTCAGTGTCACCAGTCAGTGAAAGACCATTCTTGACCCCGGCTCAGATAGACCAAGCAGGCACTCACTCTGCTACCCTTTAGAACACAATAGAAATTTTTTTAGGTGAGTTGGGTACTTGTTAAGTGGTTATGAGTCTTTAGCTTATACATTCACCAGATTCCTGTTAGCCATTGTTTTAAAATCATACTTAACATAGGTGAGCATAAAATGCAAGCCTTTTTTTATAATATCCAGAACAGTCAATCCAGCTGCAAATGTTTATAAAACTCATAGATGAGAAAAACATGTTTAGATAACCCTGGAGACTGTAAACTGAAGTTACATCAGAAAGGTTTCTTCCACATCTCTTACTAGTTTCCTTCCTGAGGAGGTGGTAGTCAAGGACTGAGGATTCACACACTCCTCCTCCTCTGAGAAATCTATTTTCCCTTATGGTTAGTCTTCCCTTCAGCATCTGCCAGGGGTCCTAGCTGGCTACTGTCACTCTAGAACCATCATATTCTCTTCTTAATGGGAATGAGAGGGTTTCAATTCCATAGGTGTTACTTTGTTACAGCAGGACTACTCCCTTGCAACTGTTGTTAGGCTTTCCTTTTCTCTTTAAGTGAAATACTTGGTATTTGTCATTGAGAAATGCCGAATTTCACTATATGTATCGATCTGTACGTTAAAAACATACTTCATATAAAATCGCAGATGTGTTAATTATAGGCAGATTATTAGCAATACTTGGTTAGTACCAGACTTTGTGACAATCAGCCACTCTGAAGTGACTCATCCCCAGCCAATTCCTCTTTGCATATTATGACAGCAAGCAATTGTATTTCTCCAGACAGCAGTGTTTTTCTGCAGCTTGCAGACTATTTGCATCAGAAGCAGCCTCTACACTCCCACTACTTCAAGCATGTCTGACAGAAGACCCCAGGAATTAGATGCCAGCTGGCTGGATGCCATATTTAAGTTAAGCATATTTTAATCAAACTATAGGAAGAAGATACATTCTAGAGCCAGTTGGCTGCTGCAGCTACAAACACTCTGGTTTGTACGCAAGTATAGTTAGGACCAGCAAATAAGTATTTACAGCCTCCCATTAGTAGTCCCACTGAGTCATGGTGGAAAACACCATGCTTAGCAAAGTCTGCCAAATCAGGTTATGAAACAGACTGTGCAGCTTGGATTCATGATGTATTGATGGTGTATCTAATTCAAGCTGTTATTTGTAATTAAAGCTTAATTGTCAGGAATGATAAACATTTGAAACAATTCCTTTTACCCTATGAAAAATACTATTTAGAAGAAACCTCTGAAATTCAAGCTTCCTTATTCTGTCTCTTTCCTTCCCTACCACCCATAAGTTCGAGATATAGTTAGAAAATATTTAATAGACTAAATTACAGTTTAATTTCACAATCTGAACTATTCTGTTTAAAATTTAAATGTTAAACTGTATTTTCCTCCAGGCAATTCCAATTCTACTGTTTCATTTATTTTTGTATCTCGGAGAAAAACAAAACAAAACAAAACAAAAAACAAACAAAAAACCCCCCACAAAACTGTTTTTTGATTTTCCATCTTCCAAACTAATTAGTTATGATTTTACATAAGAAACAATTTCTCTTGTGTTGATCTTGAAATGCTGAATCCTGTATTACAAATAAAGAAGTCAACTCATATAAGTTCTATAGAAATTAGTTACTTCTATAAAATAGCACAATTTTCTCTTTTATCATAAAAGCAGTAAAAATTCCTGCCTAGAGCATTTTAGGGGTGCAAATCACTTTATAAATCTAGAGGACTCTCATTCATTGTGAAATAAATTATTATACAGATACAGTTCCTTTAAAAAGAGAATAGCCTCACTTCAAGATCCAATAGAGCAGATGACAATAAACGCAATGTCCTTATTGCAAGAAATGGAACATTTCACACAATTAGCAGCTGTAGTCAACATTATTAGCTGTGACTTGTAAGCGTTGCTGCCTGAAAGACTACAGTAAAGGGTAATAGAGCTGGTAATTTTTCTCCTTTCAGCAATTTTAATATTTTGAAATGTTCTGTGAAAGTGGAATTAAAAAGTAAAAATAAAATCTAAATATTAGGAGATGAGACATAAAAATATAATGGAAAAATCTGTTGTTAATGTTTTGACAAATGTAAAACATTAAATATAAGGTAAACGTTAAAATATATTACGTTTAACAGCCTAAATGAGTTTTTGCACCCTTCTAGTTACACTGGTATTAGCACTTATTGCAAAAGGATTTTGACTATGACAAACTGTCTTTTCAAACAGAATATAATTCCTCTGAATGTGGCATATATGAGACACCCTACTTCGAAACTTTTAGTGCATTCTTTATGAATAATCTTAAATAGTGCAACAAAGCAAGACTAATAAACCATCACTCACTGCTTCTAGCGTATCAAACTTTTTTTTTTTTCCCCTAAGCACACTATTTGGGAAAAAAACTACAAACTGATTAGTTGCTACATCATAGAAAGATATATATATTTTTTTTATTTTTTTTTCCCCTGTATACACTTCAGTGAAGTACCAGGTCCTCCACTTATCTAAGCCACTGTTACTTTCATCACTGGGACAGCTAGGTGAGGCCTTACCTTTCTCTGCAGTCAACAGAGAGAGGCATTGCCACGACTGATTCAGCTGAAATGTATTATCCATGGGGAATGAATATATGGGGTTCTGGGATGAGCAGGTTCCTACTTTAGAGGCCTCGGTAAATAAATCTAGGTATTATAAGTAAAATGTCTGGACCTGTGGGGTGGGGTTTTTTTGCAATTTATCATAAAGCTCTAGTATCGGTATTCCACAGGTGTCTATCTAAAACTAGAAATGTCCTAAAAAGTTTGGCAAATATTTTTCCCCAGACCAACACTTTGACTGCTGTTGGAAGTTTGTGTCCACAGACATTAAATCCACAGATGCAGGCTTGTCCCCCCATCTTGTTTAGCATCTGCAAAAAAACAGAACACTACCCAGATAATCTTGTACTGTACTGCCTTTATGCTAGCAAGCATCATTTCTGTATTTCTTTTTATTTCCTTTTTCCCAGTAAATTTCTAGCATGTACACATATTAAATAAAAAAACACCTTACTTTTTTAAGAGAGTAAAGCAACGTATTTTCAATAGAGAGATTTTCTTATGTTGTTTTTAATACAAGAATTTAAATTTTAATTCCATCTTAATGTGATAATAGGTTTGGGGTTTTTTTAAGATATGCCTTTTCTAAATATCTGGGTGGCTGGCATGTGATAGCTTAGCACTTATCTTCTATCCATCTTATTTTTGTTCTGTTTGTTTTCTAAACTTCTACATTACTTTTCAAATGCTGTGTTATTGGTGTTTTCCCCCCTCCCTAGAACATGATTAAAAGTTAAAATTCAGACGAAAGATTTTTCTTGCATCTATTTTAGGTAGGGAATGTTCTTTGAAAGGGAATATGAAGGTGCTGGTTCTCATGCATTCAGGCAATTCAGGCAAACTTGCTGTCCCCTCGCTGGCTGCTCTGCCCCTCTGTGCAAAGCCCCACTGCTTCGAGTCAAGCTGTCAGGAGCAAACACCTGCCTGAGCCACAGCAGCTGCATTTTTCTGACCAGGGCTCTCTTGGGAAGTTTCCCCCTTGGGTGGCTACAGCAATGGGTGAACTAGGAAGGGTTGGGAGGCAGATAACTAGTTTTGTCACATCTTAACCTATTGCACACAGATTTTCCAGATCTTGTCTGTCAACAGAGACTGGTCTGATGATGGTGTTTGAATACCACGTATGCTTTGCCTCAGTCCAAGTATCTAAACAGCACAGTCTGTGGAGCAAGAGGTCTGAATTTCCTCTCAAATCGAGAGAGCCGCTGCACTGAGCTCTGTAAATACTCATTTTCTTTTCACTCCATTCTTTACAGGAAATGAAGTGTTGATTTATTATCCACAGTGATTATAGTATTGTTCCTGCTGATGAAACAGGACTGACAATTTATTCTGAATCAAGCTGATGAAAGCACAGTATAGATATGCTTAGCATGACACTGGAGGAAAAAAGGGTCTCCTTCCCTCTGGCAAGACTATATTATAACAGTAATAAAGTGGAACCTGTATGATCTTGCTTTATTGCAGTAAACACATCCCCCAAGTTATTTTATAATGCATCTTATGTCTGATGTAAGAGGAAATTTGCACCACTAACTTGAAATACCATATAATAAAATAAAACTGCTGTATTGTGCACATGCTACACTGTAGTGCATTGTTTAGATGTTCCTGTAAGAACTGCTTAACATTTTGCAGTCCTCAGCATGGGCAGGTACTTCACAACTTGGTCTCTAATAAAATAGTTATGCTTTCACATAAAGACTAGCCAAAGCTTTCTAGAGTGCTGCCATAATCATGAATACAGGTCTGGGGAGCTAACCTCCCAGCTTATTGTACAATTAATGATTTAAATAGAAACAGCAAACATTTTAAACTTGGGATGTGGTCAGAACTCAGAATACCCAGAGAAATTGTCATTAGCTTGAAGTTTTCTTTAACATAGTGTTTTTAGTAAATTTGGTTTCTCTGGTTTCAGTGGACAACTGTTTCTCCCTGTATTACTGTAGGCTTTGACTCCTAATATATTCAAGCTCATTAGTAACCTTGGCCTGTTCTTAGACTTGCTGGCAGCATAGGAAATAAAAATAAATTTAAGCTTATTTGAAGTAGCTAGGTGATCTGTAACCCTAATTTGCCAGTTCCCCAATAAAAATATTATTTTGGATAATGTATAACATAAATACATTGCTGATTTTTTGGCAAGTAAAAAAGAATTTTAAAAAAGAAAGAAACACATGCTGTCTACCTTCACATTCTGCTCAGTACTATCTATCTACTCCATCACTCTATTTTTCAGCAACGAGGGAGTCTTCCAGAGGAAGACGAGCAAGAATGGCAATCCTTACTCCATAAGAATTAAATCCAAAATTAAGGAATCCTCACCTGAGATATGAATGACTGCTCTGTTCTTAACAGGCAAAATCTGAGAACCAAGAGCCTAATACCATGGGAATCATGACTATTCCCATGCCACATTCTGACTATGCCTTGTCTGGCTTGCATGGTTGCAAAGACCTGAACAACCTCCGCAAAGTTGTTACCGTTGTTATTCTCACATAAAGTTTTCCAAAAGCACATAGCCCATTCAGGTTCACTAAACAAATCATACTGATCTGCCTATGTGTCTATAAATATGCAAGCTAAGCACTGAGAGTAAGACCTATTCTTACCTCAGTAAATCATACCATGGGGTAAAAAGTAAAGTCATATTGCCATATCTTCCTCATGGCTGACATCCTGTGGTTTTAAGTGAAAATCATTGAAGGTGCTTAAACAATTTGCTGTGGCTTCAATTGCACTGCTTCATATAAGGGCAGCCTACAGGAAAGTGCAGCTTAAAGTACACCAGCTGCATGTGATAACTGTGCTACCCAAATGCTTTCTCTGATTACACAGAAAAAGCTTATTTCGCTGAATCTGAATGTGGGGGGAAAAAAACAACCAAAACCAAATCAAAACCAAAAACCCACCACTCTTTTGCTCTCTTAGGCTCTCTAATGGGCCTTCCAGCACAGGGAAGGAGGTAGAAGATATGGAGACTGGAATTGGAATAGTTTCTTTTAACTATTTACTTTGCTTTATGTTTCACCATCTTTGAATGTCACTGTCCAGATAAGCAGTAAGGTTTTAGAGTAAATATCTTTCCAGAACAAGAAAATATACAGATTTTCAGTCTTAACATCTGCTCAGGACTTCTGAAGGAGTTTGAGACTGAGACACCAGCCTCATTTGAAAAGGACACCAGCTACGTACCAGAAGGATAGAGGCTACAGGAATGTTTTGGAGGAAAGCTTATGTATCAAACACTGAGTCTCTTTAGCATATATAAATTATCCTCAATGAAAATTATAGGTTAAAACTTTCAGTGTGATCAGCATAGTTGTGTTGATTTCCAAACTACAAGAATCAACTTAAACTGTAAAGCTTCCTCAATATAAATAAACCATAAATATACCTATTTAATTTACCATCACTGCTTTGCTAAATGTTCCCAGGAACATGCTGAAGCCATGAAACTAAACAGAAAACCAATACTTTCTTTGTATCTCATGATTTACAAGGTCTGTTTTAAAAGCAGACCTTTCAATTTGATGTACAAATAGTAAATGCACTCTGGGGATAGTTTCCAATGGATTTTTCAAGCTTATCCATCTACTTGGAACTTTTAAAGGCGAATCACTTGACAAACATTTCCTCTCAAATACTACTAGGGAAACATTTTAAAAAGGCATTGCATCTTTTTACAGTCGAAGAACAAATTGTTAAGCATGCAGTCAACCCTTAAAACAACTATCTCAAAAGCCTTAAAATAGCTCAGAAAGAAGAACCCAAAACATTCAAAACCGAGTTAAATAAATCACAATTCTGCCTTGAAGAGTCAAGATATCATGAAATTAATAACTGTCAGACACCAAGTTGTAGTAAGTACTCTCTTAAAAATTCCAGTAGTGGGTCACTGCCGTTCAACTTCTTTACTGTACAGTGACAGTCATAGCAAACTGCATGAAAAAAATTTAAGAGGTCTTCAAAAGTCATTTAATGGAAAGCTTTAATGTGGGTAAATGGGTTAGTACAAAAGAATGGCAAATTCTGCTCAACTCAAGCCAATTAAAAATAAAAATACACACACCAAAAAAATGCTTGTGTTCCAGATACTTTTCATTCTCATCTGGTTACTTAGATTGAGAAAAATATTTTAGCCTCCTGATGTAAATTCTATAAAATATGATACCTAGAGTATGTCATAAATAATTCTCTATTTAGAGCTGCTAAACTGTGAAAGATATTCTTGTACTAACAGGCAAAAATTCTACCTTTCAGGTGAAGAACCTTGAGATGTTGCATGTGGAAAGGAGACACTGCTTCAGCTGTTCTCATTCATCCACATGTGCAACTGAATCTACAGGAAATACTGTAAAATACACACTGTAATGAAAATGTTTTTCTACTTTGCTATACGCTGAACAGACCTATGAATTTGTATTTCTGTTTAACCAAAACCTTTAACAATTAAATATTATGCAGTGTTTAAAGACAGAGGAGGTGGATTTAAGACAGGTAAGAAAGGCAAAGTACCTTGAAGAATCAATGCATAGATTTGGAGATCCAGAGAGATTTCTTCCAAGAAGTGACTTATGTTTTAGCACAGCTGGAGAAATAATTCTTAAAATACATTAGAAAAGTTGCAGAGATCAAATAGTCATAGCAGCATGAGGAACAAGGCAAAAAGAACTTATGAGATTTGTGGGCATGGGAAGACTTGAAATTGAAAAGATATAATGTTGGGATTCAACAAATATAACTGTTTACAGAGCTGCTATGTTCAGCTAGCACTCCATTATCAGCTGGAAGAAGCATTTCTGATACTGTTAGCTTGGTGTATGTGTTGTGATTAAAAAAAAAAAAAAGAAAAAAGGAAATTGGAAAACTGGTGGTGTTTCAAGAAAAAACGGTTAACAGAAAACATGCTTGACTAGGCAGACTATAGCAGGTGCTTTAAGTCCTCTCTAATTCTGCCAATAAACTTAATGCCAATGAATAATAAAGGATAGCATGTAAAGTATGACAGCTAGTCACTCAAGGGTATTCAGTCAAAGAAATCAGAAGAAAAAGTATTAGACTATTTAAGTAATGGTTATGCAGGAACTCTGAAGCAGAGTGCATCTTTCAAATCAAGATATAAATATCTAGAAAAATGCATAAATATTTTAAGTCAAGAAAAGAGTTTGTAAGAAAAAATATTCTCTTACACACCTTTTATGTTAAAAATGTGCTTTTTTTCTATTCTTTCTCCTTTGTTTACAGACATAAAATTAAATCATTTTTAGATTTAGACCAAAACATCTTTCAGGTCTCCAAATATTTAGCCATTGCTTGAAAATGGGTATGGAGACTTTTCACTAACTTCACTAATAAATGTTTTCTTAGTTGATTGTACTAAGGTAAAACCAATTAGGAAGATGTATTGTATAAATATTAATGGTATTCAGAGACCACACTATACCAAAACTAATAGATATATAAATGATATAGTCATCATCTTATTTGAAAGAAAACATTACCCATGACTTGTGAAAAAAAAGAGAGGAAGAATAAATTTAATCAAAATATTATGAAGTTACAGTGGTTGCATTTCCAGCTAGACACTTAAAGGCTTGATTTACTTTGGTTTTTCAGTAAAGGATTGTACCCACTAGCCTTAGCAATGAAGAATGCAAATTGATTTATTGCTATTAATATTACTATGAAAATACATGGGCAGAATTGTGTAAAATTATTATAGACATAATGTCTAAGTCATAAAGACGCTTTCCCTATACAAATGTATTCAGTTGGGTTCTCATGTTAAGAAAGCTGGCATCTTAAATACTGTATATCTTTCATATTACACACTACAAACTTTGCAGAAAATGAAGAAAAAAGAAAGTTTACTTATCAATGTAGAAAGGGCATATGAATAAAAACCTTCCTTTGAACTCATCCGGTATAATTTTAATTAAACCAATTCTAAGAACATTACAGTCAGACTCTCAAAGGCATTTAGGTGTCTAAAGCTAGGTGTCTATAGGGTTTTCAAGAGAGCTTAAGAAAGTTAGGAACTTAATTTCCACCTTTGAGCTTCTGAATGCCTTTGGCAATACTCGTTTGCTGGAGAGAGTCCAGCACAGGGCCCCTAAGATGATTAAGGCACTGGAGCACCTCACGTATAAGGAAAAGCTGAGAGAGCCAAGACTGCCCAGCCTAGAGAAGAGAAGGCTCAGGGGGATCTTAATGTACATAAATACCTGAAGGGAGGGTGCAAAGACGATGGAGCCAGGCTCTTTTCAGCGGTGCCCAGTGACAGGACCAGAGGCAATGGGCACAACCTGAAACACAGTAGGGTCCTTCTGAAACTCAGGAAACACTTTTTTACTGTGAGGGTGACCAAGTCCTGGCACAGGTTGCCCAAAGAAGTTGTGTCTCCCTCGTTGGAGATATTAAAAAACTGTCTAGACACAGTCTTGGGTAACTGGCTCTAGGTGGCCCTGCTTGAGCAGTGGGGTCCTACCAAATGATCTCCAGAGGTCTCTTCCAATCTCAACCAGTCTGTGATTCTGTTTACACTGTTCAGAAGGGTACAAAAGGAGCTTACTGAAAAGTATAACAGACACAATAAACCTTAGACAAAACAAAAGTATTTAAAAATACTTTATTATCCACAGCACTATGCTGTCATGCATTTAAGGGAGAATAAATCTACAAGATTATAAGCAAGGCACATCTTTCCCTGCCCATGAAGAATACATCGTCATTCCCTGAATACAGTAAATATCCAAATGATCTATATAAGGCAAAATTCATCGATAAAAAAAATTAATAGCAAGATCAGTTAAATGCAATATTTTCTAAAGTAAGGTGAGATTCTATGTTACTTTCTAAAAACCCAGGAGTAAAAGCAGTGACTAAGAGAAGAGTGTAAATTAAATCTCTGGTGTAGGCAATGACCAGGATCTTTAATCTCTGCAGATCTCTGTGCAGGTGACTGTAATCAAAGCACCAATACAACTCAAGAAGGGTAGTGTTGTGTCCATCTGAAGGCCAAATAGCTCACTACTATAATGATCCTTCTAGATCCACAGCTTTTGGCTGTGGCCAAAAGATGCATAGGTCAGAAAACCAGAACAGGGCAAGCATGGAGTGGAACTTCCTTAACGTATATACTCTGACTCCAGAAAATTGAGGTTCAATAGGGAATTTTATTATTATTAATTATTTGGATTAAAACATTTTTAAAAACTTACATGGATTCTTCTTACATTGCTTGGCTAGTCTCTCTTTCAAATTATATATATAAAAAAATCTGAAGTGTAATATCTTGTGGCAGAAGATTTCACTCTTTAACTACATATTTTGTTAAAAATCATTAGCTTTTTTGTTTATATTTGCTTTGGGGTTTTGATCCTTCTGTCTGCTGGATCTGGCAAACTACTTAATCAGATACTTAACTTTAAGCATACACATAATCCTTTAATGAGATTTTAAATTAATCATATTCTTGAATACAATGCTGAATTATGGCTTGAGTGTATAAAAATATTGTGGTGGGTTGACCCTGGCTGGATACCAGGTGCCCACCAAAGCCGCTCTATTACTCCCCCTCCTCAGCTGGACAGGGGAGACAAAATGTAATGAAAGGCTCATGGGTTGAGATAAGGACAGGGAGATCACTCACCAATTACTGTCACGGGCAAAACAGACACAACGTGGGGAAATTAATTTAATTTATTGACAATCGAATCAGAGTAAGGTAATGAGAAAATAAAACTAAATCTTAAAACACCTTGCCCCCACCCCTCCCTTCTTCCCAGGCTCGACTTTGCTCCCGATTTCTCTACCTCCTCCCCTGAGCGACGTAGGGGATGGGGAATGGGGGTTGTGGTCAGTTCATCACACGTTGTCTCTGCTGCTCCTTCCTTCTCAGAGGGAGGACTCCTCACACTATTCTTCTCCACTATGGGGTCCCTCCCATGGGAGACAGTCCTCCATGAACTTCTTCAATGTGAGTCCTTCCCACGGGCTGCAGTTCTTCATGAACTGCTCCAGCGTAGGTCCCTTCCACGGGGTGCAGTTCTTCAGGAATGGACTTCTCCAGTGTGGGTCCTCCATGGGGTCGCAAGTCCTGTCGGCAAACCTGCTCCAGCACAGGCTTCCCACGGGGTCACAGCCTTCTTTGGGTTGCAAGTGGATATCTGCTCCACCATTAACCTCCATAGGCTGCAGGGGAACAGCCTGCCTCAACATGGTCTTCACAGGAATCTCTGCTCTGGTGCCTGGAGCACCTCCTCCACCTTCTTCTTCACTGACCTTGGTGTCTGCAGAGTTGTTTCTCTCACATATTCTCACTCCTCTCTTCTGGCTGCTCTTCCACATCGGTTTTTTTTCCCCCTTCTTAAATACATTATCACAGAGGCACTACCAGTGCTGCTGACTGGCTCGGCCTTGGCCAGCGGCGGGTCCGTCATGGAGCCAGCTGGCATTGGCTCTATCGGACATAGGGGAAGCTTCTAGCAGCTTCTCACAGAAGTCACCCCTATAGCCTCCCCCGCTACCAAAACCTTGCCACACAAACCCAATACAAATATTTTCACTGTGCTGATTAAGAAAAAGTTACAGACAACTAGAAGTTCTTGTACATGGAAAAGTGCTGCCTAGTTCTAATCTTGCTTAAAATAGTTGTTCTGTGTGAGATTAGACCACACTTCCTGCTTTGAAGTTTATCTTTTTGTATTGCTAAACAGTACAATTATTAGTTGTGCAGTCATTCAGAATAAATTTCTTTCAGAAATTTTAGTTTAAAAATATTGAACTGAAATGGAGAATCAATAGGCAGGATGTGCTGTTCTTCAGAAGTCTCACTTCTCGAACTGAGTGTAACATAATTTCTCATCACACAGGAGTCAGCACTACTGAACTACTTACTGTTTCACAGAAGTAGTGCCCCTGCTTGTCTCATGTAGCATTCTGGGCGAACTGAAAAAGGGAGAACAAAAAGCTGTTTATAACACAGGAGTTCCTCTGGTAGAAGTGTTCTGGGAGCAGCTCAGATCTAAGGTAGGAATCAGAAAGAGACATCATCATCAGTACCTGAACCCCATTAACTGCAAATCACTTGAATCCAGGAGCAGCCTCACCAGCTGAAGACAAAGGTTTTCTGAGTCATGCCCACTGTCTTCAGATCACAGGAGCACACACAGAGTACAACGGGCTGTTAAGGTGTATTACTGGCTTTAATTCACTGATTCATTTTTTCCAAAAACAAACCCCAAGTTTCAACTGCTTTTTAAAAGTCTTTTCCTGAGAACCCTGATAGGGATTAATATTTTTTACTTACATTACTTTGTATTTCAATTCCTTACTTTATACTCAAGTAATCAACTACTCTCATTGGTCATTGAAACAAAACACACAATAATACTCAGTAAAGACAGCAAAATCATAGTTAATGCATATACTTTTTTGTTTATGATATTTTGTAAACTTGAACTTTAACCATAGAAATATTTTGTGCGAGAGCTTGCTCCTTAAAGTATTGCTAAAAACATGTATTTCTGAAGGAGTTTTATTTTTCTGTCCCCACAATTTACCTGTATGGGTAGACTTTGGAGTTTCAGTTAATAAGTAGTCTTTCATTTGGACATTTTTTAGATATCTGGGGTTTAATTGTTTCTTATTGGTGCTCTTCTATGTCTTTTTTTCTTTTTTTTTCTTTTTCTGAAAGAATAAAAGAAGAACAAGAGGAAGAAATATGATGGAGAGTGGGGGAGAATTAAATAAGAAGGTGATGGAATTACATTGATCTGAGTGGACACCAGAGAGCATTGAGGCTTGTTGCATAGGTATGGATGAATAAGGTGAGCCTGGATAAAGAATCACAAGGAAGAGCATAACAGGATACAGACCACAGAAAAAGACTAGGATTTAAGAGGAAAGAGAATGGTTAGATTGAGTGGGAAAAGTGGAAGCAGACATGCTAGCAAAAGATACTGTTATCTGACAACAATGAGAAGGACTAATGATGGGCCATTGCGGTTCTGATCATGCAGACTACACTGTTCAAAGCAATTCTTCAGCTAATCAAGAAAATTGGAAGCACCTTTTCATCAACTTGTTGAGCATCTGATGAATTCAAGGTCTACATTTTAAAAAGTTATTGAAGAAAAGCTGAAGAGAGAGATAAGAAGGATGCATGCAATTTTTGAGTTGAGCCATTGTGTGGTACTTAACTTCACCATTTGTTCACATGGTAACAGGTTTGGGAACCAATTAAAGGCAACACTCACTGATGCTAGAGAAGCCTACTGTGTCACTCAAGTGGTGGTAATAAAATTATTAGGAAATTCAAACTGGAAGAAGACTGTGACTGATGTACTAAAATTCTATGAATTCACTATGCCGTAGCTAAGACAAGAAAATCAGTTATTGCTCTACACAGGACTGAGCATTATTTAGTCTCTGTTTCAGTAAATATTCATGCAGCTTACATTACTTTATCACACCAGCATTTTCACTCTTAAAAAACACTTTAAAAGACAAAACTGCTTTTTTTCCTCTTTAGCTGTACTCTAAACTACTATTTATTCTGTTTTCTATCTTCTGCAGCCCTGTGCTTGACCACATATGACACTTTCATATCACAAATCAACACTATAATGACAGATAGAGGTTGAATACGCGAGGGAAGGCACAACCAAAAGCAAGGTATACTTCTTCGTCTAACTGATGTGCTAGTGAACAACAACATTTCACGTTTAGCTACTGAAATCCTGGCCTGCACACAGGTGCTACTAATACACTATGCAAAGCAGGAGCTAGAACATTCATTTAATCAGGCCTCTGCTTTTAAAGACTGTTTCTATTCAGCATTGCTCTAAACGTAAAACTTTTGGCATTCTGGCTTTGCACATTGCTTTTTCTTTTCTGATTTAATTCCTTTTAAGGAGTGCTGTTATTACACTAAGAGCTGAGGCATGGAGGATTCATACAGAAGCAGCCATTTGTGGTTCAGTTCCTATTTCTCATGATGAGGCTGTGATTGCACATGTGGGGACCTGGCTTTCTAGTGAGGAAGAGAACATTACGATGGTGAGAGGGATCTCACAAGGCAATATTGCTCACTTCTTACTACATTTGTAACCATGAAAGCCCAAATAACTCTGTTCATATCTCTCCTTTTGTTGTTAAGCACTGCAGCAGATCACTTGTTTTTCTTGTCCTGAGGCTCCAACTGCTTTCATGGTTATTTCATTGCTCTGTTTCTACCTTGCTGCATGGTTTCCGCAGATGGGTACTTTCCTTGACTATATTGTTGGTGCATAATAGCCCTTGGCACTTCCACTTCAGTGCCATTATATTTAATGGGAAAATGCTTCAAGCAGCTGCAACTTGGTTACTGTATTTTCTTAGGGCCAAATGGTTTCCTGGTGCACAAAAATAATGAAAAAGGAAAAACGCACTTAGGATTTGTGTGGATTGCCATGTTAAATGAAAGGTACATACACAGGCACACAAGAAAAAAATATTTATGTGTCCTGAGAACTGTATTTACCAGCTGTTGATTCACTGCAACTATGAGTTATCAAGGACAGTCTACTAGATTCCACATTAGCTTTTGAACCACTTTCCAGTGAACATTCCAGGATGCATTCTGACTAGAGAGACTAATCCCAAACTTAACTTTCTGTTTTGCACCTGGAGGTGCTAGTCAGTTATGATCCCAGTAAGAAAGGAACTCAGACTCTGTAAGGTATCATTTAAAATCCAATTTATTAGAGCTAGCACCACAAGGAGGGAATAGTATAGATGATCAGAACTCCAGGTGGTGTTGCAACTCATGGGCCTCCAATCCACGTGCAGGATGCTGGGCAGACCCCATCCACAGAAGAGATTCTCCCATTTCAGTCATCTAAGCTATTATAGAACATTCTTACAAGAAAATGTATTTGCAGAACAGTGCAGTACAGCACAAGCACAGCACAGTACAGCACAAGTACAGTGCAGGCTTGGGCATACTCACATTAACTTTTATGTGGATCACTAACTCCTTGGCGTACAGTGGTCTCCCAGTCAGGATCAATATTCTCTCTTTCCTACAGATGCATAATTTGTGCTACAACATAGATATTTATAATTGAAGTTGAGCTGCATGTTGTACAATTTATAATTGTAGTTGACATGCATGTTGTCATCTTGGTTATTGAGATAATTTCCCTATGCAGCAAGGAAAAGAGAATCTTCTTTCTGAATCATTTTCTAGGTGTCAGCCTGGGTCCCCAACAGGATGGAGGAGCTAAGTATCAATGCGTGAAACTAAAAAGTCAGCAAGAATAGGCTATAAGGACTGTGGATTGATATGTGCTTTAAGGGCTGAAACCCACTAACATACATAAAATATAAGCAAGCTTGAAAATACAACAAAATTAACCATTCGTGGTGAACACAAAAATCCACCCATGGTCTCTCAAGAAGCTAGTCCTCTTAGAAAACAGTAAGTATGACAATACTTTGTGTAAGATAGATTCACTTAATCCATTTTGCCTGGTGCTTTTTCTACCTCCATTTAATTGAGGACCTGTTGTCTTTGTATACAGCTGGTCACAGACTCCTCTATACAGTTCTCCCTGTGACTCCCCTAGTCACAGGGGAGAACTGCAAAACTTAAACCTGATGAGACTTCAGGACAAACAGGTTAAACTGTGCTCTTCAATTCAGGCTAGGAATTCAACAACTATCATCCTAGAATATATGTTCATCCCAGAATATATAGGGCATGTGGTCTCATATTTTAAGGGATGCACTCAAGAAATGATAATGAAATTAGCATTGTAACCATGAGCAGATTACTTAGTGCATTTTGACAATTCCACTCATCATAAAAAAGCTAGTAAGATCTGAATACAGTTGTATATTGTCCATGATAGCTAACTAAACATCTGTAACAATGAAGTTGCCCATATCGGCTTAAAATAGTGACCTACAAATAGTGCCTTAGTTTTGGATATTTTAACAAAATTCAATCATATCTAATGATACAGACAGACTCCAATTCTTCATTTTATAAAAAGCCTTTATTTGGGATATCTAGCAGCTTGTGGCGGGTAGACCTTGGCTGGCCACCAGATGCCCACCAAGCTGCTCTACCACTCCCCCTCCATCAACAAGGAGGAGAAAATACAACAAAAAGCTCATGGGTCAAGATAAGGACAGGGAGATTACGTACCAATTACCACCACAGGCAAACCAGATTTGATTTGTGGAAAATAATTTATTTTATTGCTAATTAATAACAGAGTAGGATAGTGAGAAATACGAACAAAACTAAAAAACACCTTCCCCTTCCCCTTCTCTTCTTCCCAGGGTCAACTTCACTCTGAACTCTTCTGCCTCCTCCTCCCCAAGCAGTGCAGGGGGACAGGGAATGGGGATTGTGGTCAGTTCATAACGCTTTGTCTCTGCCACTCCTTTCTCTTCACACTGCTCCCCTGTTCCAGCATGGGGTCCCACCCACAGGATACAGTTCTTCATGAACTGCTCCAATGTGGGTCCTTCCCACAGGCTGCAGTTTTTCAAGAAATGCTACATCATGGGCCCTTTCCGTGGGGTACAGTTATTCAGGAACAGACTGCTGCAGCCTGGATCCCCCATGGGTCACAGTTCCTGCCAGAAAACCTGCTCCTGCATGGGTTCCTCTTCACAGACCACAGTTCCTGCCAGGAGCCTGCTCTGGTATAGGTTTTCCATGGGCTCCAGCTCCCTTCAGGGCACATCCACCTGCTGCAGCATGGAGTCCTCCATGGATATCTGCTCCACCATGGACCTCCATGGGCTGCAGGGGGACAGCCTGTGTCACCATAATCTTCACCATGGGCAGCAGAAGAATCTCTACTCCAGTGCTGGAGCACCCCCATCCCCTCCTTCTTCACCAGCTTTGGTGTCTGCAGGGCTGTTTCTCTCATATTCTCATTCATCTCTCCCAGCTGCAGTTCTTCACCCTTTCTTAAATATGTTATCACAGAGGTGCTACCAACATTGTTGTTTGGCTCAGCTTTGGCCAGCGGCGGGTCCATCTTGGAGCCAGCTGGAACTGTCTCTGTCTGACAAGGGACCATCTCCTGGTGTCTTCTCACAGAAGCCACCCCTGCAGCCCTCCTGCTAGCAAAACCTTGCCTCAGAAACCTGGTACACAGTTCTTTAAAATATTGCTAATAAAAACAGCTAGAGCTCTCTAAGGGAGATTTATATCTGTCTATCTATTTATCTATATACCTACCTATCTGTCCATCCATCCATCCACTTATGTTCCTTTCTATCTTTTGTAGCTGTATTTGTTAATTTAAAACATGTAGTCTCTTTCCTCTGTTAGATGGACTAACATTGTATCTTTTTAACCTAAACTTATAGTTCCCACATCGAAAGAATTTCATGCAAATCTCACTGAGAAACAAAATTCAAATATAAAATACGGAAAGACCAGATGTTTGAAATATAAAGGCAAATAAAATAAACAATATGGTCTATTTGCATGTTTGAGGACTTTGGTCAGAGTAGCCAAAATTATTTTGAGCTTTCAGTTGGCTAACTTAAAACTACGATTGCAAATTGCTGACATATACAAAATCACTGAAAATTCTGGCCTTTACTCCTGCTTTCCCTCATATCCTTTATATTCTACATAATTAGCACTCTACTCTGATGATGAATTCAGGGTAGGGACTCAGTCTCTCACTAATTTACATGGACATACATTACTTAAAAATTTAGCTGTTTTACCAAAGCTAGAGTATGCCTTCCACAAAAGTAAAGATAAACATATAGTAGAAGTAAAATAAATACTGACACATTGGCCCCAAAATCAGGAATGAAAACAGGAGGATACTGTGAGACAAATCTGTATAATCCATGAGCAGAAATCATGAAACTGGGGAGAGGAAGGGAAACAATAAATCTGGAGAACTATGTATTACCTGCTTACCCATCAGGCTGTGTTCCTCTTGATGTTAAAGGGGAACTCGTTTCCCTTGCTGTACTTTGCAAAGGCTTCTCATGTAAGTGCTGGATCTGTGCTGATCTTTGCAAGGGGTGGAAGCCAATAGTTTGGGATAAAGCTAAAAGGAATTAATAATGGTGCCCTGCCCTCCTCCTGATAGGGCTGTATTTTCATTGCTCTGCATTTCCCCTCTAGTATTTTTTACATGAAAAGGAAGGATCTGGGTTAACATTATCTGTCTAGCAGAGCATGCTGTTGTGGTTTAGCCCCAGTCGGCAATTAAGTACCACACAGCCGCTCACTCACCCTCCCCCCCCGGGGGGGTGGGGGAGACAATCGGAAGAGCAAAAGTAAGAAAACTCGTGGGCTGAGATAAGAACAGTTTAATAATTGGAACAACAACAACAAAATAATAAAGAATCGTAATGAGAAGGAAAACAACAAGAGACCAAGAGAGGAACAAAACACAGGGGAAAAAAAATCCAGTGATACAACCGCTCACCACCCGCCGACCAACACCCAGCCAGTCCACGAGCAGCAATCGCTGCCCCCCGCCCAACTCCCTCCAGTTTATACACTGAGCATGACGTCATATGGTATGGAATAACCCTTGGCCAGTTTGGATCAACTATCCAGGCTGTGCACCCTCCCCCAGCTTCTTGTGCACCTGGCAGAGCATGGGGAGCTGAAAAGTCCTTGACCAGTGTAAACACCACTTAGCAACAGCCAAAACATCACTGTGTTATCAATGTTATTCTCATGCTAAAATCCAAAACACAGCACTATACCAGCTACTAGGAAGAAAATTAACTCTATCCAGCCAAAACCAGGACACACGCAATGACAGGATTTTATGAGGACTCTAGGGCGCATGGTTAAAGTTCAGAAATGATAAGTGGTAAATTGGTTGCCTCTATTGAAAAAAAATAAAGGACATCTTCCTGGTCATGCTGAATAACCTTCTGTATGCATAAGTCTGATGCGATAGCCCTTGCATGCTAAGGAGTGTGAAAGACAACAAAATGAAGCATTGAAATTTTATTGAAGAAGGAAGTTTTCAGACTTATTGATGAAAAATGGCCTGTTACAGACCAATTGTATTTTAATACTGTTGGAGTGCATTTTGAGGCTATTCTGTTAGGTCCATTGAACAGACACCTATTTTGGATATTAAGTCATTAAACTCTGTTCCTGAACATGATTTTCCCTTTTTCCTTAAATGTACTCACATAAAATTAACATTTTTGAATTACCATGTCTTGAAAGCTATTACTATGAATTCAAATACACAATTCCTTAATTTAAAATAAAAAATGAGAAGGATAGACAATGATTGTGGATTTTTTTTTTCATTCCACTGGAGATTCTTACTACATTTCCAACAAAGAGAAAGTAAATGAGCCATAAAGTCCTCCATAGTTCCTTTCTCTATTGAAAATAGGACTGAGTATTACACAGCTATTGCATATTGTATACGAGCATTAACTCAACCAGTTACTGATTTTGGTGGTAAGGGAAATTGGTTAAATTCTATTTGGGATACCCAAAAGATTCAAACAAAGGACATATGTTTTGGATTGCCATACTAGACATTATCTATTTACTCACATTTCCATAAGGAGAAAACACAGATATTTATACTATTGCAGATATAAACCTGTAGAAGGTTCATTTAAGAAAAGCTAGTATGATATTCAGAGACTACATCATCCTGCATGTAATTTTAGAATTGGTATTTCAATACACAGAGCCATAAAAAGACGCACGCGTCCCCTTCACCTTCTCACCCGTTAGGCTTATTCATCTGTCACTGGCTTCTCCTCACTTAAAAAGTCTTTCTTGTTGGCAGAAATAAAGTGACAGCCAACAAAGCTGTAGTGTACTTGTCTCCACTTGACATCTCCTTAGAGAGATGCCCTTAGTGAACTCTCCCACCGTTGTTTCAGCCCTGTCAACAGTTTTAAAAGTATAAATAACATACAATTTTAAACAACTTCTAAATTGGTAGCTATTTTGTTAGTCTTCCTAGCTTTTTATTTATCCATGAGTGTAATATGATGAACCATCACAGAAGGTTTTTTTAGAAACAGGTTGTCTGTGATTTTAAGACAATGTAATTCCATTTATTATTAAAAAAATCCACAATTAGATGCCCATTCCTTCTAAGAAAGACTTTTGCCCAAAGGCATTGCTACAGACATGATTTTCTCACTTAACAAAACTTACATTTGTGCCCTATCCCATTTCAGCAGAATATATTAGAATAACCCTGAGCTGATTAAAATAAATAAGACAGTGTGGAAAGCAAGTTATTTATATCTATTGTTTTGTTCCCATTATAACTTGTTAACAGAAATAAACTTTATACAAATCTCATATACGACTTGATCAAAACAAGGCCATGGAAGAAGGTCTCTTTCTTCTATCTTCTGACTTGTTATCTACATTCCTATGACTAGTAGAAAGATTAGATTAGATTAGATTAGATTAGATTAGAAGGTAGGGAGAAGACGGGAGAAGGAAAACTGATGGAAAATTGTCCCAGACCTCTCTTTTGCAAAGGATGAAATCATTGTCACATTAAGTAGATGACAAGTCAGTAACAAAACTGTCACCAACTTTCATAGGACCGAAATTTTCAATCTATGCACACAAATATACACACAGTGACAAACACACATACAACAAGGGCAAAGTGTGGGAAGCAAAGATTTCCCTAGCACTTGAATCATATTTTTGTCAGTCAGAGTTATAGAGATGACACCACAGGCTTGTGGATTTAAAATGATACTATACTTGTCCACAACTACAAATTTGCACTGTTGTTTAATGAAAGTCCTATCATAATGCCAAAGACATTTGGGTAGCACTTAGAAATTATCACAATCTCACCAACAGTTCAGACACAGCTTCGTAACGCTCTAGCCTCATTTTTGGACATATTCAACCCCACATGTTTCATTTTCAAGAAATCCAAGCTGTTTTTGTGAAGAATCTGACACACTTGCAAGATCATCCTCTCAAAAAAAAAAAAAAAGATCTATTATATTTCTGCTACAAAACTGTGGAAGATGTCTTTGGTTTTGTGTACAAAGTTGTGTGCAGTGCTCATCTTCACGCTCCTCCTGTGGGACTGGTATGTAAAGTGTAATCGTACATAGCTGTCTATGACATATATGTCTACACTTAAGCTAGTCTTTCTAGTTTCATTTATACTCAATGATTAATAATAAACTGTTCACAAATAATAAAAGGTTCACAGCATGATTAACCATCTTAAGGTAGATATTTAAAATTAGCCAGATAGATAAGAATCTGTATGGGGCATTTTGTTTCTCTTTGTTGACATTAAAGGGACCATAAAATGACCAGTTCATACATAGATGTCTGAAACTACTCGTTATGAATCTGTTCCTCTATACATCTTCATACAAAAAGATTTCGTACTCCTCACAATGTCCTTTCAACAGTTTCAAGAAGCAAAAACAGCCACCAGAGATTAATTTTACATAGATGCTTTCTCCTTGCTCCATTTCAAATAGCTATGGTCCATTCACCAATTCCAAAGTTGGAGAAAGAGAGGAAGCTAACTTAAAACCACCAGAGAATCCATCTAAATTTATAATCCTCAAAAAAGAGACCCCGCTTTCACAGCTGACCTGTGTCACAGGTATAATTCAGACTCCAGCATGTAAAATTCATAATTCCAACATGTTACTAAGAATTTCTTCAATGCATCATAGCTATCAGTAACCATTCAGATACTAGAACTGAATGTATTTATTAGCTCACAGTTTAGTCTACATCATCTCTCAGATTGAGGGATGCATTAAAGGACTTGTACGTGTCTGACTCATCTTGCATGATGCATAGATCTTTTGCAGATGGCATAAATACAAGTTGTTCTCTAGGTATGTTGACTACTCTGTACATACAAAGGGAGCTGGGCCCAGTCTATCCCTAAAATCAGATTAAAAGTGTCATTAAGCTATATGTACTACCCCATCTTTCAAGCGCTATGCTAGCCTAATTCAATGAGACCCAAGGACCTAGTCTGTTGTTACCACATAGCTCAAACATGGTTTTGTTGTCTATGTTAGGTAAAGTGTCTCTGAAAATTACTTTAAGAAGGAATGGATGTAGTCAGCCACAGTAGGTGGCTTACCATACTGTTGACATACTTCCGTAAAATACAGTCATTTATAATGTACTAAAAATAAGTATCTTAAAAAAATCTTGCTTTTCATTCAGCTCATAAAAACCTTTCATCTTTTTTGTAAGCAAACAAATTGTAAAAGAAAATAAAGTCAGTCCTTATAGACAGTAATAACAAAAATATTTATTTGACTTAAACTGCTTCATTTTATCAGAAATAAGCATTTCCTAGTTTTGTACTTTGTCAGAAATATGGAAAAGAATACTATTGCTAAGAAAGAATCAGGGAAAGGTTTAAAAAATTGTGGATACCTTAATTAAACTACACATTTTACTTTTTTACCATCTGAAAGACACTGACAATCTTGTGTAAATGACTTTTTCCATGTGAATTAAGTGTCCTGTTGTTTATGAGGACTGCTGGTCACGAAGGACCTTTAAAATGCACTATTTACACATTTCCTACCTTGAATCAGGCTAGGCTTAATATATGGGGCAAGAACTATGGAATTACTGAGATATAAGCAAAAAATTCATGTTTGTGCTATAGTTATAATTGTGGTGCAGGTGGGTATCATGGCAGCGTCGTGCTATGCACACCCAGTGGTCTCAACTCATTACTTTCCTGGGTAGACCAGGACCTCCCCAGCTATTGTCTGCTTAGAGAAAATGGGCTGATAAAAGACAATAGACTGACTTTAGCCAGGGTGGCTGACTGAGCTCCTATATGCCTCCACAACAAATTATTGGACTAATTCTTACTGGAGATCTCTAGGTAGGAATTTCAGTCAGTTTTAGAGATTCCCCCAGGCAGTTCCTGCTGGATCCAATCCCTTTTGTATTTTTCAAGTTGTCATGCTGGGAAGGGGTGCCTTCAGTGGCAGACCTGGCCAAACTGTGGGCAGGTAAGATGCAGTGGTCAGTAGAAACTGTTCCTACAGGTGCAGAAATGGCCATGCAGGACATTCCTGCCAAGGATTAGCAAGAGCAGGGCTGCTCCAAGATGCGGAATGAGGCAGGGGCACAGTCTCACTGGCCAGGGTGCAGTCCCTCAGGGTGTCAACAAGATTGGCAGGAACAGGGACTGGTAACAGGGTCCACCAACAGTCCAGACAAGCAATTATTCATCAGGTCCAGAGTCCATCCAGGGAGTCTTTTCAGGAGCAGCAGGAGATGGGACCAGAGTTGGGGCTGGAAACAAAGTTAAGCATGGATCCCAAGTCTATTCAGGAGATAGGGCTGGAGATGAGGTAGAGAATAAGCACACCTACGGCTTCCTTCAGACAAAGTGGATGCCCAGGGTCTCTGGGGGCAGAAAGTGTGGGTATGGATCTCAGGTAAGACTGGTCAAGGCAATTAAGGCCTGTTGGTGCCCTTGGGGTCCTGGCAATTATTTTGTACATAGTTAAGATAATTAAAATACGTTTTGTATGTCATTTAAGATAAACAATAACAGTGGATCATGCAAATTATGAGCCCTTACACAGTACCAGAGCCCAGCTGGATATAAGAGTTCAGTAAAACAACAGTTTGTGGAGTATCACCTAATTCAGCAGAAGATGCTTCTGCAAGGATCCTTGCAATGGAGATTCCTGTCACCTCCTGGACAGCAACTGTCATCCTGTTTGAGAAATCTGTTTTCTCATGCCAGCATTAGCCTTTGCAAAAATACCAATAAATTATGTTTTTCTTTCTTTTTTAAACAAACACTGTCCAGGAATGTCTATGCAAAACATTTTTTATAGAAAAGTTTACTCTCGGCTTTTGCCTTTTATTAACTTCACAGTAGCAATAATGTATCAGTTACATAGACCTTTTTTTTATAAAGTTATGCAGGCATTGCGGCCTATTAGGTAGTAAGCTCTTAAATTATAGCTAGACAGCCCTAGTTATAAACTTTTTGTTCTTTAGATAGTAAATCATCATAGTATATTTTTTTTCCTCAGTATGTATATACATATGTGTATTTATATAATTATAGGACAACTATAAAAATAAAAAGCTATGAAGTCTGGAATTTAGTTTAGAGGTTGAGATTGTTGTAATAATACCCATTTGGAATTTGTGTAGCTTTTCTTTTTTTAATTAAATATTTTTAGATAGTTTGCTGGCTGAAGAAGATAGCATAAGCTGTTCAAGAACTCAAGGTTCCTTTTATTTTTCTCTTGGAATTACATTTTTCCCAATTTAAATAATACACATGCACTTCTCAAGCTTCTGCTGGTTTGTGTCTCAGTTTATTCAAGGAAGAGAGGAGTCAAAAGATGGTTACAGTACCCACCTCATCAATGCTTTTACCTTTCTAGAAGTCTTTGAGTTTAAATGTATATGAAGCCACCAAGGAGAAATATATGGATATATCAATTCAGAGACCAGCAGTAAAGAAGGAATCTTCTCCACAGTATCTATTCATCATAGGATATTTCCCAGTAGTTTCACTGACTATCAGATATTACTGCTTAGATGTTATAATCAGGTAGTCTGTGACTGGCAGAGATAGCATGCTGTTGGAAGGAGTGAAGTGGCTTATAGTCTCCGTCAGATCTCTTCCTTAACTTACTATGTAAGACTGCTTTAAAAATCCAGTTCACATGTTTTTATTAATAATTCAGCAGTGTATTGCATTCATATTATCAAAGTATATGGAGAGACTATTTCCCCCACAAAAGTCCAGCTATACAACCAGCTATTACTTAATGATTTATTCCAGAATTAGAAATGCATGTTGCTTTTGTAACTAGGCATGCGCTGTACTCACTCAAGATTTTGTTTTCTCCTGTATGTAGTTACATTTACTCTTTATAGATAGGTTCATTCTTAGTTCAGGCCTAGCACTGTTTGCCTAGTAAGCTAATAAATACAAGTCAAAGTTCTAACAATTGAATTTAAAGCCTTCAGGACAACAGCATTTGAGAAATCATCATTCCTATCATAGCCCTCCATAACAACTAAGCTCAATGAATTTGTTCCAGCTTTTTACTTCAAGTTAAAATCTCAATTTATGGGAGCAGGGAGTCTTCTAAATTCAAATCCTGTGGCTATTGAATGTGGGACTAACCTTTCTGTCTGATACAAGAGGAAAGATAACATGATGGGGAAGGTGGTTTTCTCAGGATGAGGCTCATTCTCTGCAAGCAGGCTGTGCTGGCCCCTGCAGTTTCCCTAAATACAGGAAGCTCAACTGCATAATTCATGGTAGTTTTTGTAATGAAGACATGGAGATTTTGAAATTTGTCTGGAGTTGCCTGGACAGGTTCTGGTTTTGTTGTTGTTTGGCAATAACACATTTTAGACTAACTTCTCTACAAAATATCATGACATGAAAAGGGAGGTAATGGCAGAAAGGACTTAAATCCTATGCCTTGTATTTTACGCTGCGTCTTCCAAATTGTATTCTGAGCAAGGCTGCATCTTTTTGTCATGACTGAACAAGGGCTGGGAACAGATCCCTCTCCCAAAGAAAAGCAAGATAAAGCTTTGCAATGAGAGGATGAGACTATTATGGCACTGCCTGTCCATCAGTCCTATCTCCTGGAATGAGGCAGAAACCTGCTAATTCCTACCCAACCCAAACAGCTACCCTTATTAAGTTCAAGGCTTCAGAAGAAAACAACTATGGGCTTCCAAGTGGGAAACTATGTTAATAGGATACAGGAAAAAAATGCTACATTTATTTTCATAATCACAGTCTGCTTAGAATCATTAACTGTGTTTTGCTTATATCCCCAAACAAATCACGATTAATAGCAAAAGGCTCCAGGACAGATATTGTAATTTATTAATTATCAGACTTCAGTTAGTTAAAAGCTGTATTTATATTGTACCATCAATAGTATAGCATTGGTTTTAGCATCACTGACATACAAATGAAGAAGAAGAGCAAAAGATTAAGTCTGAGGCTCATATGTCATCTGTATGACATCTCCATAAGTTACTCCTCAATGCATCGATACTCTGCTCAATATATCTCTATTGCAAATATGCAGGTTAACATGAATAATGTCACTGCCCTGACTGGCATCTTATTCTGAATATGGAGACATTTCTATATGCTAGTCATTATGAACATTTGGCCTCACATGTTATAGCAGAGGCAAAGACAGAGGCATGCATCCTAGTTGTTGTCTAGAATCCCATAGGGATGGAATCACACCCCTGGGTGTGACAAACACACAGCTTCTTTACAAAATAATTTTGTAGTGATGCAAATCAATAAAAAGGATGATGAGCAATCAGAATAAAAGCACAAATTAAAACCATGTGGTACGACACAAAATGCATCTCAGTATTTCATTTTACTGAAACAATGAAAATATGGATATTGTACATAATCTGCTCACATTAGAGTATCAAAATCTCTAGAGAGCAGTCCAGTAAATGTTGATTGCTGCTATTGGTAACTATCTTTAACACGTAATCCCATTTTCCTTGAAATCCATGTTGGAAGCATGGAAGGTGCTTTCATAACGCAAGCCCTGGCCACCAGTGGAACAACATGGATCAAAGGCCCTGTAACAAAAAATCAGTGAGACAAGGTTCTTCTGGCAGTGGCATCCAAACTGCAAGCAAATATGTACATGTGTGGGTTTATATTCAAGGGTGAGATGTTATACTGTTCATATTTGAATACATGAACAACTAGGTTCAAAAATGGGCTTTTCACACCAAAGGCTAAAGGGAAAATGGCAGAAGGCCTTTGAAATCCACCACATGCATGGCTATTTCCTACCTAAAACTCTGACCAGAAGCTGTCGTCTTTTATTTCTCCTACTGCCAGATCAGCACTTTCTTTCCTGGTATTTCCTCTGGGAAGATGGGAGGTAACAACTAAAGATAGGGAAATAAAAGATTTTTCCCATGTGCAGCATTTTCAGTTTTCTGGATTCTTTCGTTCTAATCAGTTCTTCAGTAAGAGAGACAAAAATGTCCAAAATGTTGAGTATTTCCTCACCTGCTCTTTTCACTAAGACTTTTTTGCATTAAAACAATTCCTAAATACTTTTACGCACATACGAGGACAAGTACAGTAAAATCAAAGCAATTTTCAGCAAGATGGCCGACCTACAACTTCCAGGGACACTTCTACCACTTTTCAGGGACTAACACAGAAGGCAGAAAATGAAGGAAATTATTTGATATTGAGCAACAGCTTTTCTTTGCCCAGTGATACCCAAGAGCTATTGACTAGAAATGTATAGATACAGCAGGAGAACATTAGCAGTTAAAGGACAACTTTCCTTCAGGCTCTTCTGGTCTGAAGTAGGAAAACAGTTTGCCTGTTGTGACGATAGAAAAATAGAAAAACAACTTGACTACTGGGCGGTAGCTTAGCAGTATCACACTGCAAGGCAGAGACGGCAGAGCTCGCCAGAGTGCCGCAGAAGCCCTGATACAGGTGAATTCCAGGCTTCCTGCTGCAGACACTCATTGTGCTGGCACTTGGTGTCAAAGGAGATGTCCAGAGCCAAACCATGAGCTTATATGCTGACTACAGGTGTGGCAAATGGCTTTGCAAATCTCACAGAAAAGGCTTTGGGTTTGGTTTGGGTTTGGGGGATTTTTTGGGTTTTGTTTTTCCCTTGGAGCACAAGACCTCTGGCTTCATCCACGTCTAATTAACTTTGGTTCTGCCAGCAGAGGGCATGAGGAGGCAAACTTTGATTGCTTCACAGTGACACTGTCCGCATTTTCCAACAGAAGGAACAGAGCGACTAAGCTGCACTTTGTGATCTCTGGAGTCTCTAACCAGGTTGCTGATTGGGAAGGAAGAACTGGAGGTGCCCTTCTGAATGAAGGAAATCCAAGAACATACCCTTGGGTATAACCAATGAGTACAGGGAACACAATCCCTTGCTGTGGGAACACATTCTTGTAGAAGAGAAAGGTCAATTTATGCACCCATTTGTGCACCCCAGATTTCAGATCAGCTCAGAGTGTTGTCATCCCAGGGTCCTTGCCAGGTTTAAGAGAGAGATCAGGGCCAGGGCCTTGTTTACAGATTTGCATGGACAACTGACATGCCATGGTGTGCCATGAAAATTACTGTTTAGAGTAGTGATGTCACTTGTTTAGTAACTTTAGTGAACTTAATAAAGTAAGTTAAACTGTGAAGTCAAAATAAAATTAAATGACAAATTACAGGCTCTGGGCCACTGTTTTACAGGGCTGCTGATCGAATTTAACACATCTGTGTGGAAAGTGACTTGAAAGAGGTGTGGGGCAAAGTCCAACCCTGTTAGACTGACCAGAAGGCCCACACCCAACTCCATTCTATCCCATGCCATGCCATGCCATGCCATCTCATGCCATCCTGTCCAAAGAAGAAACCAGTTCTCTGAGTCTGACCCAGGGGTCTCCTCACTCATCCCCAAACCAGCCACATGACCACACAGTATTAGTGTAACAGCCTTTAGTCTTTTTGTCAGGTCACCACCAGGCCGGCAGCTCCCTGTGGGCCAGGAGCTGGGAGCATCAGGGGTTCCCCATGGGACAGAACTTGGCAGCCAGGGCCTGTTCCACCCCCAAGCCAGGAGCAGGGCAGCCAGGGGGCACTGGGGCAGCCCCAGCCCTAGGCATCAGGCAACAGCCTGGGGATGGGCTGAGGCTGGTCCAGGATGTGGACCCACAGGTGGGCCTGGCTTTGGCATGGCCCATGGCTGGGCACGGCGGGGATGTGTGGATCTGGAGACCAGCCCTGCTGCGGTGTCACTGGGGCAGAAGCTGATGGCCCTGGGCTGACATGGGGTCCTGGGTCATGGGCAGGGTTGGGGGTAGTCACGGGGGGCTGGATAGGGGCAGGCAGGGCTGGTGGTGGCCCTAGGTCCCTGAGACTTTCCTCTGCTTCAATATACAGGTGACATTTCATACAGAAATTGAAAGCCAGAATAAAAAGCGTAATTCCCAGGAACACGTGCTTGTGGCCAGCCCCCATTTTAATTTCTTTTTCTATCCTCAGTTTTTAAAGATGACATAACTATCAAAGAAAAGACAGCAACATTTAAAAGAAAATAAGAAAAAAGGCTGAAGACATCAAACATACCATCACCTCTTCTGGTTCCTGATTAATAAAGCCTCTTCAACCACAGCTGTTTCATCACCTTATGTTTGATGTTTTTACATGCATGTTTTAGCAGTGTGTTACTAGACACGTCTTTGCCAGTGAGGCTATTAAAAGGCATTTGCTACGATCCTGGGGAAGTGGAAAGCTTTGTTGGTGTAAATTCAATTTTTGAAGCATCTAAGAAGCGAACAGTTGATATCAGCAGAAGCCAAGAGGCACCATGACTTGCAAACCAGGATGCTTACAGTTTATACAATTCACTGAAAAAGAACTTTAGGAGCAATAAGGTGATTGTGATAGATCCAGATGCTCAAAGGCAGGTGCATTTGGTGCATGAACGTTGGTTTTCCAAACTGAATGACAGTGTTACGCACATCTTAATAGACATAATAGACATAATATCCATGTATTCCTGGACTGTATTTTTAAAAGACAAGATATGTTCAGAAAAAGCTATGGCTTTTAAAACCAATTTTAGTAGGGGCATATGCCTCAGAAATTAGAGACTACCTGGGAAAAATAATTTCTAAACCAGACTTTAAAAAAGATATTAAAGCAGGATAATATTCACTAGTTTGTTACTAATACTACAGTGAAAGCCTACCATCACAGAGTCTTAACAAGACACTAAAGACTATGATGTGGATATATTTTACATCATGTAACACCTTTTACTATGTGGATAGGTTTATAACCACAGCCTCCACAGAACTGTCAGATCCAGACCTGTGGAAGTGAAACCTTCAAACTTTGTGAGGGTTTGGAAAACGATGTACAGACATTGGTTTAAAATTAAAGAAATTATGTGTCTTCTCCCTTCAGAAAGGGAGAGCACAAGAAGGTGTCTAAAATAAAAGTCAGATTTGGTATCAATCAGCTTATAAAAGAAACTATGAAAACCAGTTTATGAAAGAAATATTTATGGTATATGAAATCATGAGAAAGGGGAAGGGGTATCAGATACACATATACCACATAATAGATTAGTCACAAAGCTAGCAAGGGAATATTTTACCCCTAAGAACTTCAGAAAGTGGACGCTGATGAGGATACTGCTCAAAAAATTTTCAAGAAACTCACAGTGAAAGGGAAAGAAGAAAAGAAATAGTTGTTGGTGTAGTGGTGTTGCTGGACTTTTTTGCCAAAGAAAAAATTTTCCTTGGCTGTTCCAAGAAGGACTATGCTTGTGTTGCCCTGGTTTACCTAGGCACACCTATGCATTCTTCCTGTACTGGGGATGCACATTGTCCAACACTTCCTGAACAACAGGGTCAAGGTATTCGAATTTCTTCACACGGTCTACCACTTCTGTTTTGAGTTGTTCCAGTAGAATGAAACTTCATCTCCCTTTTCCTGATCGTTCTGCTTCACATGTGCCAAGGTTTGTTGAAGAGCTCTGCTATACAGCTTGGCTTTTTTATATCCTGTTAAGCCTAGTTTTTGGAGACTGTCCCTTATTTCAGCATCCAAACAGTGGGAAACGTCAGCCCTAGTGTCTTCATCAGGTAGTGGTGGTATCCTTACCTGCTCCTGCTGGTTTACAGATACCAGGTAATTTTTTTTCATGTGGTCTATCCCTACTTAACTGAAAGCCCTGGAAATAGGCAAGTTCAAAACTTAGAAAGAGGATAATAAACCCTCCAGGTTGTTTCATCAACAGCTTTTTTCTTTTGAAAGACATCCTCTTACTCTCCAGGTTTTTAATGAATTTGTGACAGCTTTTCAGCACATGTATCTGGCAAGACATTAAGAGGATGCCCTCTTTCAAGGTATTCAGGGCAATTCAGAAATGTCTTTTATCAGGTCATTAAAAACAGTTCAAAGCATAGCTTTCCTCAAGTCTGGGGAGGGAAAGAACAACAGCTCCAGGAGGGACAGGAGCTGTTCAGACATTGGGACATCATACTCCTGTTCCTGTCTCAATAGCAATGCAAGGATGTTGGATCAACTTATCTGTTTTTATTGCTGAGTGCTGGTTTTCTAAATATGTAAATGGAAAGCTGGTTTTGCACAAAAAAAGTCCTGTTCTTAGGCTAAAAGCCTCTGGTGATAAATGTTTAAATCAACAAACAGGTACGCATATGGTGACGTAATAATATCTTCAGACACTTCTAAGAAGACCATGTCTTCCCATGACAAATCTGTCTGGGGGTAAAGTTTGGAACATATCTCAGGGGTTATAAAGAGCACTATGCATTTTGTGTTGAGATTAATGTTGCAACTCTTTCTACCCTGACAAAACCATTTTGGACTCTAAAAAGGATACTAAGATCCTTGTGATACATATACTTAGAAAAAGCTTTCTCAGTTTTGCCACTTCACAAGCAGAATTCATAAAATCATTGATTACAATCATATTTATTTTATTTGGGGGAAAAAAGGATTTACTGTTAGGACTTGAGTTAAGTTCCCCACAAATTTGACAAAATGACATTTACAGAAGACTTTCTAGTATATTAATTGTGAGAAACTGTAACACAAAAAATATTTTCAGGTGTATAAGAAAGTAACTGGTCAGCATTCTCCAGGGGACATTTTAAAAAATAATTTTCCCCACAGTTGCTAGACAACCCTGCAACAATAGTGGTAAAAGGGTACTTCTAGTAATTCTTGGTGATCAACAACTGTAGGGGCTGCTGTTAAATTTTTCAGTAATTACCTATTTCCTATAGACCACCCTCTGCATCTTCAGAAGGGGCATCATTCCTGTAGTCCTCATCTTCTTGTTCCTGATGATGGAATGATGATCTATCAGAACCTTTTTAAAGGTGGTACCATATGGATTTACAACAAAGACCAACATGATGTTCCTCCACACCTCAAAACTGACTTTTGTCTGTTAGATACATTTCATAGAATCATAGAATTATACACCTCAAAACTGACTTTTGTCTGTTAGATACATTTCATAGAATCATAGAATTATAGAATTGTAGAATCATAGAATCGTATAGGTTGGAAAAGAGCTCTAGAATCATCTAGTCCAACCGTCAACCCAACACCTCCATGCCTACTAAACCATGTCCTGAAGTGCCACATCTACATGTTTTTTGAACTCCTCTAGGGATGGTGACTCCACCACTTCCCTGGGCAGCCTGTTCCAATGCTTGACCACCCTTTCAGTAAAGAAATTTTTCCTAATATCCAATCTAAACCTCTCCTGACGCAACTTGAGGCCATTTCCTCTCATCCTATCACTAGTTACTTGGGAGAAGAGACCGACACACACCTCACTACAACCTCCTTTCAGGTAGTTGTAGAGAGTGATACTGTCTCCCCTCAGCCTCCATTTCTCCAAACTAAACAATCCCAGTTCTCTCAGCCACTCCTCATAAGACTTGTGCTCTGAACCCTTCACCAGCTTCATTGCCCTTCTCTGGACATGTTCCAGCATCTCAATGTCTTTCTTGTAGTGAGGGGCCCAAACTGAACACAGTATTCAAGGTGTGACCTCATCAGTGCCGAGTATAGGGGCACGATCACTTCCCTACTCCTGCTGGGCATACTATTCCTGATACTGTTGGCTTTCTTGGCCACCTGGGCACACTACCAGCCCATGTTCAGCCGGCTGTCAACCAGCACCCCCCAGTCCTTTTCCACCAGGCAGCTTTCCAGTCACTCTTCCCCAAGTCTGTAGCATTGCATGGGGTTGCTGTGGCCCAAGTGCAGGACCCGACACTTGGCCTTGTTAAACCTCATACAATTGGCCTTGGCCCATCGATCCAGCCTGTCCAGATCCTTCTGTAGAGCCTTCCTACCCTCAAGCAGATCAACACTCCCGCCCAACTTGATGTCGTCTGCAAACTTACTGAGGGCACACTCAATCCCTACATCCAGATCATTGATAAAGATATTAAACAAGACTGGCCCCAAAACTGAGCCCTGGGGAGCACCACTTGTGAACGACCACCAACTGGATTTAACTCCATTCACCACAACTCTCTGGGCTCGGCCATCCAGCCATCCAGCCACCCAGCAAAGAGCACACCCACCTAAGCAATAAGCTGCCAGCTTCTCCAGGAGAATGCTGTGGGAGACAGTGTCAAAGGCTTTACTAAAGTCCAGGTAGATAACATCTACAGCCTTTCCCTCATCCACTAGGTGGGTCACCTGGTCGTAGAAGGAGATCAGGTTGGTCAAGCAGGACCTGCCTTTCATGAACCCATGCTGGCTGGGCCTGATCATCTGGTTGGCCTGCACATGCCTGTTGAGCGCCCTCAAGATGAACCGCTCCATAACTTTCCCCGGTACCGAGGCCAGGCTGACAGGCCTGTAGTTCCCCGGATCCTCCTTCCTGCCCTTCTTGTAGATGGGCATCACATTGGCAAGCCTCCAGTCATCTGGGACCTCCCCTGTTAACCAGGGCTGCTGATAAATGACGGAGAGTGGCTTGGCAAGCTCCTCCGCCAGCTCCCTCAGTACTCTTGGGTGGATCCCATGCAGCCCCATAGACTTGTGAGTACCCAAGTAGCGTAGCAGGTCGTTAACTGCTTCCTCCTGGATTATGGGGGGTTTATTCTGCTCTCCATCCCTGTCTTCCAGCTCAGGGGGCTGAATACCCTGGGGATAACTGGTCTGACTATTAAAGACTGAGGCAAAGAAGGCATTAAGTACCTCAGCCTTTTCCTCATCCTTGGTGGCAGTGTTCCCCCCTCATCCAATAAAGGAGGGAGATTCCCCTTGGCTCTCTTTTTGTTGTTAATGTATTTCTAAAAACATTTTTTATTCTCTCTTACAACAGTGGCCAGATTGATTTCTAGCTGGGCTTTTTCCTTTCTTATCTTCTCTCTGCTTGACTTGACGAGATCCCTGTACTCTTCTTGAGTTGCCTGCCCCTTTTTCCAAAAGTGGCAAACTCTCTTTTTTTTTTCTGACTTCCAGCAAAAGCTCCCTGTTCAGCCAGGCTGGTTGTCTTCCCCACCAGTTCATCTTACAGTACATGGGGACATCCTTCTCCTGTGCCTTTAAGACTTCCTTCTTAAAGAATGCACAGCCTTCCTGGACCCCTTTGCCTTTCAGAACTCTCTCCTGAGTTTTAGAGTGATACCGTTAAATTTGAGGCAACGGTTCCCCTGGCTGTGAGTAGCTGTAGGTTTTGGATCATGACAAAATTAATGCGGTGATTCGTTCATCAAATGGAAAGTTATTTGTCACTTCAGCTAAGTAGTAACCCAGCTGATGGGTCCCAGTTCCCTGGAGAATTTCTGAATATCACAGCATCTGTGTCGTGATAAAGGCAATGGTCATGCAGCACACAGAAGACAAAGCTAACATTGCACTCTAGAGTCACATTACCTTTGGCATCCTTCCACAAGGCAGTGGACATAAGATCATTGAGAGGTGCACAATGTGACCTTTCCCTTCTATATGAATGTGTTCCTACAGCAAAGGGACAAAGCTGTGTCTGTTCCCTGTACTCACCATCTTCTGGGGTACAGAGCTGTGAAAGGAGAAAGACCCTGAAATAAAGGTATACCCAAGGGTGTGTTTTGTTTGTAGGCGGGTTATACTATTAGGCTAGCTGCTGTCACTCCCATACTCCATTTTAGAGGAGGCATACTCTGAAAGAGCTTAAGTCAGCTCTGCGGCCATCCTGGGATGGTCAGCCAAGGGCTGTTTCAAATGAGACAGGACTGGCTATACATGGTATCCTCATCCCATAACTCCTCAGCGATGCCTGTAGAAAATTGATTTTGTACAAAACAGTGTTACTGAAAAGAGCAGGTCAGGAAATTCTCAACATTCTGGACATTTTTGTCTGTATCACTGAAGAACTGATTAGAACAAAAGAAGCTGGAAAACTGAAAATGCTCCACGTGAAATTTGTCTTCCCAAGCAACCCTTGTATGTGCTGAGGCTCTGCTTCACAGACGGTGCCTGGACATCTCCCTGCTGATAGGAAGCAGTGAATGAATTCTTCATTTTGCTTTGCTTGCACACACGACTTTTGCTGTTCTTGTAAAACTGTCATTATTACAATCCACTTGTCTTTTTTTCCTTCCTTTTATTTTTCTCCCCATCCCACATGAGAGGGGAGTGAGTGAGACGCAGGGTGGGTGTTTGGCTGTTGGCCAGGGTCCACACACCACAACTGCACATGGGAAAAATCTTTTATTTCCCTATCTTTGGTTGTTATCTACCATTTTCCCAGTGGAAATACCAGGAAAGAGAGAAAGTGCTGATCTGGCAGTGGGAGAAATAAGAGAGAACCACTTCTGGTCATAGTTTTAGGTCAGAGACTAGCTATGCCCATGGTGTATTTCAAAGGCTTTCTGCCATTTTTCCTTAAGCCTACAGTAGGAAAGTTTTGAACCTAGACATTCATTTATTCTGATTCAAACTGAGTAGAAGTGGATCCCTATGGGATTCTAGACAACTACAAGGATGCATGTCATTGTCATTGCCATGTGTGACTGCATATTTATTGTGGTTGACCTATAGAAACTTCACCATGCTGACATTATTTCAGGCCAGAAGATCCTGTGTTTCTGAAATGTTGACTATTTCCTTATTACTCTAGCATTCTAAGGGAACACATTGTCTTCAGACAATCATGTCAGCAGCAAAACTATCACTTGAAGATGCTTGATCATGTACTTGGCCATAGCAATATGTGTCATGTCCAAGGGCAAAGTGTTATGAACCAACACGTAGAATTAGAATCATTACAGCTAAACACAATTTCTAGCCTTGCTGTGCATTATTTAAAGTAGAAATTTTGAAGGAACATAATTTCTACCTGGACTCAAAGGCTGTTATACAGGCATAAAGCTGGCACTGAGATGTACAGAATTGGGGCCTTATACTTTATTTCCTAAAACTTGATCCCTAAAATCTTTCCTTCAGTTTTATATGAGTTAAAGTTTAAAAATGCATTCACTTGTTAATAAAATTATAAAGAAAACAGGTCATAAAAAAAACCCCAAAATTCTACACTTTGGCTAAAATTGGGAAGAAATATTTTCTTCTCTAAAGACTTTGATCACTTCCCATTTCTATCCGACACTAAGCATTTGGAAGTGAATGTTGTGCTCAGCTACGTAGGTGCCATTCCATGAAAATCCATGACTTCTTTTAGAATGAAGCATTTCTTTAAAGCAGCAAAGTTTTATTAATGTGCGACAATTTAAGTTGCAACAGAGTGAAAGGAAGTGGTGTTTTGCTGAGGCTATTGCATCTCTATCTGTTTAAAACATACCTGGATGTGATTCAAGAAAAGTACATTTTGATCAAATACAAGCTCCTGACATCTGTTTAGATGAGCTACTAAATAAAACCTTACAGCCATTTCTTTCCTATTTTATTTTCTATGTGTATAAGACTTAGGTATAAAACTACTATCACATGTACTTTGCATGCTGCATGCCAGCTGTCATCATTTTTCTTTACATATTTATTGAGATTTGTCACTAAAACAGAGTAGCAAACTGTCAGGGCACCTCCTGGGAGCCGGGACCGCTGGGGCTGCCCTTGGGGGGTCCCCATGGGACAGGGCCTGGCAGACAGGGCCAATCCCACCCCTCAGCCAGGAGCAGGGCAGCTGGGGGGGCACCAGGGCTGCCCCAGCCCTGAGCCACAGGGATGAGCCAAGGCCAGGCTGGCACATAGGCCCGTGGGTTGGCCCGGCGCAGCGCAGCCCATGGCTGGGCAGGGCAGGACTGTAGGGAGCTGGAGACTGGCCCCTGCTCTGGCATTGCTGGGGCTGGGGCTTATGGCTCCGGGGGGCTGATGTGGGGCCATGGGCAGGATGGGGGGGAGGCCTGAGGGGGGCTGGACAGGGCAGGGGGTGCCCTCAGGGCCCTGACACAAAGCGAATTTCTGAGAACCCTGATACTAGCATATGAAAACATACCAAGGTGACCAGCCAACAGCAGTCAGACATCACAAGGGAATGACAGTTTATCTCAGCCACCAAATAATAAAGCAGGAAAAAATCAGGAACATTAACATAAACAGCTCTAGTGCTCACATCACATTCAAGACAAGTTCCTCACTCTCCTCATTCTTCTGTCATATATCTGAGTCCTTACATGTATAAGAAGCATTATAATGGTTCTTAAACATTTTGGATGAAATTTACTCTCTCTTTGCTACCTTTAAGTCCAAAGTAGTGCTGAATTTATAGTGTTATGACTGAGGGAAGAAGTCTGCCTTTCTTGAAAAGCATTTTGTGCCATGGTGCATGAAAAGCACTATTAAAAATAAATTACATTTTAGCTCCAAAGAGCACTTCCTTCTTACACAAGTGCTCCCATTAAAATAGTAAGTTTTGGATATTCAGCACTTCTGAGAACTACATCTCTATATGTCAGTTTCTATATTTAGTTTAAAATGCCAAAATTTAGCTGTTGGTGTTTGAAGATACTGGCCCATTTTTAGAGATGTGATAGCAACATTCTAATTCTGTATTGACAGTCATGGCCTAGGTTGAAAATACCTGCTGATTTGAAAGATCAAAATGGCTAATGAACTTCTAAAGGGTTGTGCTCCAACGAGTATGACCTCTTAAAAGAGAAATGGTTTCCAAAGTTGGCCATTTTTTTCTTTATCTGATATCTAAAAAGCAAACTCTACAGAACTAGCTAGCCAGCATTGCTTTCATTGTGCTCTTGGGTTTGGAAATTGGAATGTAACCTTTTCAACACATGCTTGGCTTGAAACCTAACCTTTTATATCTAAAGATTATGTAATAGAATGTCTGGAGGTTGGCAAAGGAAGAAAAAACTTTCTTGTTTTATTTTAGTATTGCTATGAATATATTGGATATCTGAATGTGTTGCACACAGTTAGAAAATAACATACAGTAAAGCTGCAAAACAAGGAATGTTTGCCTCCTAAACAGGTTTTTTTTAATTGTATCTATCTATCTCAAACACTGGAATTGAACCATTTAAGTTTTGAAGGTTCCACATTTACTTTTCTAATTGCGAGAAACTGATTCACTTTTCATAGACAGGGAAGCTGTGTTTCCATGATTATTGCATAGTATCATCTTACTTTAATAAAGCTCTCTTTTGATCTTCTAAGGGAACTGAATTGTGTCTTTATACCTAATTCTTTCATACTTAAATAAATCCAGTTGAACTACTTACTGATTATACTCTTAGGCAAATACCAATTGTCTTCAAAACAAAAATAGACTGTGCAAGTTATAGCTATTGATTGTATTTTCTATTCTGAATCTTGTGCACTGGGAGTGCATAAATTTAAGAAACAAGTAATGCAAGAATAAAGAGACTCCTTACAATTATTTAGCAAGAGAGAGATTATTTTTTCTTTTTTTAAAAATTGTCATTTAATATTACTAGTAGTGCAAATATGTCATAGCTTGGAAGACATTCTTGTATTACTACTACAGGAACTATTCTCATCACTGGAAACACAGAAAATAATGCTATGATTGTCCAGATAGAACTAATCACAGATATTGCTGAGGCTGACATGAGTTAGGGAACAGCCATCTTACCAGCCCACCTACCTCACTCTTGCTCATCATCAGAACAAAATCCTGATGAAAATTTTGCTTCTCTGTCAACATGCATTAGAATCTAAATTTACAAATCCAAATCTACCCTATATTTAAAAAAAAACAAACCCACAACATAAATTTTCAGATGTTCCTTGCCTCAAGACAGAAAAGGGGTTTGTGTGCATAGTGTTATGTAAGTGGTTAGTCTTTTGGTTTTGGTAGGTCTGAAGAATTCACCCAGTAAAAAACCACTGTACTCACCTGATGAAAATTCAGAATCTCCCCTCTATACATTCATAAATGTTAAGATTTTAAACTGATTCCAAACTGCACGTATTCCATGTTTCAAACGAAACCACAGAAACCTGTAATTGTCTACACACTAGGGAAAGTTAAAGTTTCACTTAGAAAATAGTATAGAAAGTATAACACCGAAAATGCAAAAAAAAAAAAAAATTCTTCCATTCTTGAGCCATTTCATTTTGGAAATTACATGCTACAATCTTTTATCGTGTTCAAACGAAAATGTCCTAACAAATGTTTACTAGAAATGTTTCCTTCATTTCTGATGAATTGCCTGAAAAGATAATATCCAGCATAGGATACTGTTCAAAAGTCTTCCACTCTGGAAATACATGCTATGAAATTCAACATCCAGCCTTCAAAGAATGCCATAATCCTAAAATGCAATAAAGTGTTTAAAATTGCAGAGGATTAGAATGGGAGAAAACAGTAAGATGAGGATGAAAACATCCATCAAGACAGGGGAAACAGACTCCAAAAGAGTTGTTGTGGAAGGTTGGATATCATCTGCAATAGGGAGAAACCATACAGTAATCCTGAGTGAATGAGAAGCACGGTTTATCTACGGTTGAGCCCTAATCCATCCCTGTGTCCAACCTTGCTATATGTTATCAAGGACCCATTTATCTTAATGACCTCATGTTCCCTTGGCCTCCTGCCAGAGTGTCTTGGGAACATTGATGTACACCCAAAAATAATATGGCACATCTCCTCATTTCTTCCGTGCTATGGTGGCCTTTGAAACAGTTAACAGTCCTCTCTAGTTCAAAGCACATCTGCTCTGGGGCAGGAATCAGACAGATTGTGGGCACTCTGTATGCAGAGAAAATGAACATCCTAAGAACAGTAGATTCCGGGTATTACTGTCAGACTATCACTTTTGGATTGAGAATATTGGCAGGTTTGAAAGCTGGCAATTCTTGAAGTAAATAGAATAGCTCGTAAATAAGAACTATTGTTTCATGCTCTGCAAATTTTAATATTTTTTCTCTGAAGTCAGAACAAATGAGGTACCTACATTTTCACACAATGAAGCAGAAAGCAGAGATAACACTGTCTTTGCACTTCCTCTGCCTTTTCCTCCATACCTCACCAGGAATATGCCTAGGTTTAGAGGAACAATTCCTTTTTGTCTAGTGATTAAACTAGAAGCTGCAGATTGATTTTTGTTATGCTTTTATAACCTTTAGCCATTCTTTCCTCTTCCTTAGCCTGCTCAGGTATTTGAATATGAATGAGGTGTTTAAATGTGAATGGAGGCCTGTTAAGGGTTAAAACGTGAAGCTGGTGCTTGGATCACTTACTTACAAAGCTTATCTCTGTGTTCCTGCTACATCAGAATTTTTTAAAGAAATTGTCTAACAAAGCGACATGCTCCACATCACTAACAGCAACCTCCTGCAGTGTGGTTTCATCCAGGGAGTGAAGTAACAGAAAAGAAAAGATCTCTCTGAAAAATGAATTAATGAGATGAGTGGTATAAAGATGACACCTAGCCTCTAAACTTCACTGTAAGTAGAAGCTCTTTACTCAAACCCCAATACATAATAATAGAATTTTCCATTCCATTTGATGCTCAGTCTTTTTGCCTGAACTCACTAAACTCTTCAAGGACTGTTCATACTTAATTATACAGTTTCAGATCTCTGGTGTACACATCACATGGTAGACCTGGTGCAGATTTTAATGTCAATAAAAAGATTAATTGAATTTATAGACTCATAAAATAGACAGTTTCATATTTATCAGATGAGTAAAACAAAATTGCCAAAACTCAGTATTGACTTCCTGCTTCCTTTTTGCATATGATATATCCTGTATTTTCAGACTACTTTGGTTAACATATCTTTCTTTCCCTTTCTTGTTCTTGTAGTCCACTTTTACTAAGTGATTTTTCATAAAAGTGACCAAATATAGAGGCATTTATTTGTATAAAGGAGTTCTCTCTAAACCAAATTTGTATAATACATCATTAGATTAACTCCCTGGAAGTATGGTTTTAACAACATTTTTAAAAAGTTGATGGAAAATAACCTATTTCCAGTAAAAAGGAGATACCCTATCTCTTGCTTCTAAAAAAAAGAAAGCACACTTCCTTCCTCATAAATACAGCTCTTCTCCCTTTTTTAAATGTAATAATGTTTCCCAGATGCTGTGGAAGCAACTACATGCTAAGTAACACCAGGGTTTATAATAATAAAGTAAGGTTGAAAACTGATTTAACATCTGGATTATTAATGATCTAATAATGACAGAGCTTCTCATCATTAAGTCTCTTGTGATTGTACATCATGATATTAAAACCAAAAGTTCTGAAGTCCTAACTCATTCGTCATTCAGTCAGTGATTAGAGATGTTGATTTCAAACCAGTGAAGTTTCACTTTGGATTTCAGTCAGCTGCATTTGTCTGTTACATCTACCAGATCCAACAGGAGCAATGACAGTATTGCAATAACTTTGATGGGTTAAAGTTACATATAATACAAGAGTATGAGGGAAAAGTAGTACTTTTTATTAGACCAACTAAGGTTATGTTTAGTCTAGAGAAGCTGAGAAAAATATTGAATTCTGAAATGTGCACTTTGCTGACATCTCAACTCAGTAACAGTGAGACCTACGTACTTTCCAAATTCTTGCTTCCATAGATAGGAACAATTATCTTCTCTTACATGGCCTTACTGAAGTTGTATCATTCTTCGGTAGATGTCCATTCCAGAAGATTAGAAAATCAAAGCCCTGGAGCACAGCCTGATGTAGTTTATAACATGAAGAAAGACTTAAATGCATAAAGCTTTTTTGTTTTTAAACTGATACCAGTTGGTCTAATAAAGGTATTCTTTTCTCCTTTAGGAAAAAAAAAAAAAGGGAGAATTAGAAATTCAGCATCGTTTTCATGACAAAATTCTGGATGAAACATGAGAAATGAGTTCTCGTTTTATCTCATTGCTTTAAGGAACACAAAAATTGAACTCAGAATTATAGCATCAGAATCACATAGTTTGGAAGGGACATCTAAAGGCCATCTGGTCCAACTTCCTGTTCAAAGCAGCTCAGGCCATGTCCAGTCGAGCTTTGAATGTCCTCAAGGATAGAGGTTCCACCACATCTCTGGTCAACAGTTCAAGTGTTTTCACACTCCTACAGTAAATTATTTCAGACTTGTCCACTTTCTTACTTGCGTCTGTTGCCTCTCATCCTTCCACTGCATACCTCTAACCACTGTCTGTCCCCATCTTTTCTACACCCTCCTTTTAGGTAGTTGTAGACAGAAATGAGATCTCCCTTAACCTTCTCTCTCCAGGCTGAACAAATCTAGCGCCTGACCAGCTTGACTTTCTCCAGTATATCAATGATTTTCTTTTACCAAGGAGCCCAATATAGGATGTAGCTATCCGGTAGTGGTTTCACTAGTAAAGGGGTAGAGGTAGATGTGGTCTCAAATGGAGAGGAAGAATCTCTTCAGCCTGGTGGCTATATCCCTTGTAATACAGCCCAGTGTGTAGTTGACTTGCTTTGTGGTAATTATCTGCTTTATGTGGTTGGAAAAGGTGTCAGGGAAGATTTGCACCATAACATTTCCAGAGACTGAAGGGAGATTGACCAGCCTGTCTAGATTCTTCTGCTCCTTCTCAATGGTAGGTGTGATGTTTGTCTTTTCCCAGTCACTCAGAACATGCCCAGCTGCCATGACCTTTCAAGGATGACAGACAGTGGACTCATAGTGAATTTGTCCAGGTCCTTCAGCACCCTTGTATGCATCCCATCTGATCCCACAGACTTTTGTCCAGTTAGTTTAAGTATGTTGATGTTATCACAATCATCTAAGATACTTGAGGCTTCCCTGAAGATTCAAAATTAAACCAAGACAATTATTTTAGTTTTAGAATTAGTTATTACAGGATAAATAAAAAAGGGACAGTCCAGTTCAACACAGCTATATTGATTGAGACTAAAGAGCATGAACAAGCAGCGCATGAAATATGCCCCCAATTACAGAGACATTATTTACCTCTTTTCTAAAGCAGCATAGTGACACTTGAAATGGAGTAATAACAGCATATGATTTCATAGTGTGTATTCATACTGCACTTTTTTTATAGCTAGTGTTCCACAGAATTATCTAATTTCCATCTATATCAAAAGTAGTTTAAGAATATTAGATGCACTGATTATTATTAATTGTATCAAACTCACAAATATGAAAAATAATAAAAGGCAAGACAATTTGTATATGACAGGAGCAAAAGGAAAGTTCTGGGAAACCAAGTTTTCTTGGTACTTTGTATTCTAGCAAATACACATCTAGGAAAGCTAACTATATTTAACTGATGTTTACTATTGGAGTTGGATTCATAATTCAGACCCAAAATGCTTCTAGATCCATAAGCATCAAATTCAGAACAGATATACACACACAATTTTTGACTAGCATAAAATAGTCTAAAAAATATAGAATTAGATAGTAATACTTGGGATAGAATTCACTAAAATATCTTTTGGATTCATACCTTGTTCAACATAAGTTATAGTAATATTTATTCAAAATATGAAAGAACAGCATATTTACATCAAATTTTTGCTTAAAAAACCCCACAGATCAGTAGTTTATTAAAAAAAAAAAAGAAAGTGTCTTTAAGCAGAATTTAGCTTCAGACATCTAAATTCCTATCATAACAACATAGCTTACAACATGTAAACTGCTGTCTAAGCTCCCATCATAGTCAATGAAGATGTAGCCAGTACAGTCAATGGAGTCTAGGGATCTATTTATCTCTTCCTAAAGCAGATATTTGCTTTGAGAGAGCTGAATAGCTTTCTGTCTCCATTGACTGTATTGATGGCTATTGACTGTAGCAGCTTAGATACCTAGCCCACATGTAATTACTTATATTGTAGATACCAAATGTCTCAGTTGCCCAAACATAGGTTCCTGAATGCAATGATATCCTGCTCACATGCTTCTGGATAAATAGTTGTCAGCCACAGCATAGTACGCAATGGTATAATGGTACTAGAAGTTTATGTTCAAGCAGCTTTATGTGCCTGAGTTGGGAGGTGAACCCAACCCAAAATCAGAGTGTGTTTTTCTTAGTTGCTAGCAAACTTCAAGCATGAACTAGCTGATGAACAGGAAGACACCAACACCTGGAAATATCCAAGGTCTGGCATGGAGACTGTTTAAGGGCCTTGTGTTCTATGGCCTTAAAGCAGTGTGATTGTTCATGTGATACATAAATGTGGTTTGCTCTGGAGCGTGAGTGTGTGTGCGCATTCTTCACCAGTGAACCTCAACGCTAATCAACCGGTGGTGAGGAATCAAGCTGGGCTTCTCTGTAGTATGTACTCAGCCTTGCTGATGGCTGGACCTGCAGAAAGGAACCACAGCAGCTGCATCCATCTGACCAAGGCAGAAGGAACCAGGAATTCAGAGCACACTGGGGTCAGCTCTGAGCAGACTGGGAAGGAGCACTCCGCTGAATCTTGAAGTCAAATGGAGTTAGCTGCCCTTTTACATACAACAGAGATAAGAGGAAAATATAAACTTTGGAAGACTCATAAAGATATGAAATTGTATCCTTAAATGAAACCAAGATGAATCTGAGTAAAATAATTATATATAGTTCTTTTCTTTTGAATGCTTTTTAAATTGTTGATCTTTCAAAATGATCACATTCTTACTATTCTATGATCATATTCTGAATATATATATTCTATGATTTATCTCTCACAATCAAATCACAGTGTATGGTGTGTTGTTTAAGATTCAGTGAAAATATTTAACTGCCACGTTTTCTTAACCCTTTGACCTTACATTTGCATTTTTTATAACCTGGTCTTCCTTTGTAACCATCATTGTACATGGTCATACTTTTTTTTCCTTGATGTACTCCTAATATCTGTGAACCACTGCCAAATTCAGGAAGCTAGAAATATAGACATATGTAGTCACAGCAGTCTGCAGCAATGATGGTATCATATTGACACTACCTCCTTCAGTTGTATGGCCCACCAATGTATCTGTGATCATCATGACATGATGACAACCTGTCATGATGGCAACTCTGCAACACAAACTTTCATTCTGAAATTATTTCTAACTCCCAAACAGTATCCATAAATTAATATTTCCAACCCTTGATTGATCCTATTTTTAAAATTTGACCTTTTCTCCAATGTTATGTTCTGTTACTGTTTTTCCTCTGTATCTCTCTGTTTTCCATATAACTTATTGCAATATTTAGGAGCCATCTGTGTTACAAAAATTGCAGTATCGAACATCAACATGCTGGAAGAGAACAGTCTCAACACGAATAAATGAAAAACAGTTTAGAGGAGGTGCCATTACTTCCCAAGGAATATAATTCCTTCAGCAAAATGTGCTTTTTGCTATTTAACATAGACCACTAAATGTAAATAGGTTAGCCTCTGTGCATACAAGATTTTTCTCCTAATTCCTTTGAATACATGAACAGCTTAATGTAGTTATAAAATAAGTCCCTCCTATGTTTTCGCTGTACATTGCTGTGCATTTTGGTGATAAAATACATGAAGCTATACTTCTGGCGGGCTTGGGCAGAAGCAATTGTAAGTTGTGTTTCAGCTGTCTAATTTCCTAGCAGTGGTAGGGAGCTGGATCTTTCAAAGAATAGAATTTGGATACAGCACCAAATCTAGCTAATAGTAGTCATTTCATTACTTTATTAGATCCCACATTCTTCACCTTAGCTAGTCTTACAAAGAATTCATTAAACTAGCCATCAACAATTCCGTCACTAACATGAACATCTGAAAAGGATAGGCTGAATGACATTTTTCTGGTTTTGGAATACCTTTATTTTTTTTAATATTGCTACAGTGAAGCTGTTCAGGTCTTTCAGACTTAATACCAAACATTAAAGCAACAAAACAAAACAAAACCACACCAAAAAAACCCTAAAAAACCATCCAGAATTGAACAAGTGCATAATAACCAGTCTTATCTAGCAAGGTATTAATTAATGCATTTGGCAATGTAAGCTATGCTCTTCACCTCTTTAAAATGTTTAGCTGTCTTTTAAGTGTCACCTTACTTTTGAATTCCTGGGCATCTAATTTCTTATTTTTAGAGAATTACAACATTAAGTGTTTTTTCCAATCATTCTTTGATATATATTCAGAATCTCCACTTCAGTTTAACCTAGTTTCCTTTATTTAGGAAGACTGTCTGCGTTCTCCTAACCAATGCAAGTGTAACATTCATGTAACTTCAGTGATTTCCATTGGGTTACCTCAGCTCTGTACTGTGGTACTGCACATGAGAAAGCAAATAACAGAGAAGATGAGATTAATGCAATAAATCCTTAGAATACTATAAGGCATTTTTTATTCCAGATACAAAAAATTGTAAGATTTATGAGATATAGATTTATACAAGCATCAAAGCCTTCCAACTATCTGTATCTGAAGGAAAGATAGAAACAGGAAAAGCTCTGTGTCAGCATTTTCCATCAGGTGTGAGCGACATTCTAAGGAATTTGAATGTGTGGAAGTTTAAGCCAGAAGACCAAGTTAAACAAGAGAGAATCCAATGCAAAAAAATCGCAAAGTTATTTCTAAATTAACTGTAATTTAAAATAATTCTGGATTTTTTCTGTAGAAATTTACAAAACCAAGTTATTCTAATGTTATAGAAATTACTGAATATCCAATTTATGAATCCAACATTACTTTCCTTGTATCTCTAGGAATTACTTTTTTCTCTTGTCCTCTTTGATTTTGCAAAAAAAAAAAAAAGGTGGACAAGGACTGCAGGTTTAGCGTCACGTCATACTTCATTCTAAAGCTCCATCAGAGCCAGGGATTCTAAAATTCATATTCTTCTTCTGTGCCTTGAGTTTTGTTCCGTAACATAGTTATAATACATGATCTATTTTCCCAGCAATTTTTCAAGATACTTACCATCAGAATAAATATTATCTTCCTGGGATCATAAAAGCACAAAGAACAGATTTGCACTCATCTAGAATGCTCTTGCCATCTGCTAATCTGGTAGAATTTGGACTGATCAGGTGAAATGATTCCAACAGAGTATTTCAGATATTATCTTCTTCCTCCTTCATAAAATGAACTGTTTACTTGCCCCTTTATATCCCTCAACTTACTTAAGCTTAGTAATTTTCATTGGGTTGAAAAAATCAAAAGTAAATACTCAAGCAGGAAGGATCAGAGTAATCCACCTTTCTTATGAAAAGGGAGAAGTACTTAAAAGAGTGGAAGGAGAATCAAAAGAAAAAAGAATTCTTACAGAAGGTGTGACAAGTGTTGGACAGGATGGTTCTTGGCACCCAATCAAAAGAGAGGGACAATTCCTAAAAGGATGTTTGGGGGCAGGCATGTATTTATTACCAAACACAATACTGAGGCAGTAACCTTATCCATTTCTCTGTAGGATGGCTAGGACTCTAAGGCTTAGCTCCCTGGATGTGACAGCCTATGCAGAGACTACAAGAAGATTGCACCAAGTGTCTCACCTATCAGCATTGTTTTCGTAGAAACAGGCACACTGGCAAAAGTAGACAAAAACCCTCAGAATTCAGTTTTTACTCTGGTACCATGGCTCCTACATTGGCTGATTGACACTATTCCCTAAGGCAGCATAGCTTTGTAGCCCCTAAACTCTGAGACAAATTACCAGGAGTAGGAGTGTGTCCTAGGGAAATGTTCACTATACAGTTTCTGTGGTCTAATGTTCTTCCCAAGCATTCATTGCTGGCCACTGGACTAAACAGACTTTTGATCTGAACTAGTAGAGGCATTCTTAAATTTTTATATAGCTTGGCCTAGAGGCTAACTAGTGATGGCAAATGTCATGATTTTAGATAATTGTCTGAGACTGCTGCTAATCAAACCATCCAGAAACAGCCATATGATATCTTCCTTCTTTGCTTAGTAGAGAACATGTTTAGGGAGCTTTCAGGGAAGGGAAGGGAGCTGAAATTCAAAGTGTGATGAATGTTATAACTGATTGGTTTGTTTAGAGATTCTGTATATGCATTGCACATTACTCTTGTGGAAAGGATGTCATTAAACAGTAGAGAGAGAAGCTGCTTGTCTTGATCCTACCTGCTGCATTCTAGTTTCATTATGTTGATCAGGTACATCTAGGAGTGCTCAGAATCATGTGTATGCAAAATCCCAGCCAAAACTCAGCATTAAGAAAGGAGCAGAGATCTTGAATTCACAGAAAACATTGTGGATTTCCTCATAACTGAAAAGTCATGGTATTGAACTTAAACAAGACTGGGTCAGATCAATAGGCATGGGCAATGGCCTATTGACAGGTAGCGGGCATATTTGTAAATGAATCTTTCATTTTAATTGTCTCACTCATGAGATCAAGGATTTGTCTTTTAAGAAATCATTATTCTAATTTGTTCTAATAATAAATATCTTAAGAGAATCAAAATCTGTTTCTTGATTTTTATGTGCTTACTTCAAGAAAATGTGTGGACAATTCAGTCTTAAAGCTCTTACCAACCCAGTGTCTCATACCACAAAGATACAATAAATTTGTCTTAAATCCGTACCCTGCCTCTATTGTTGTATAGTCATTCAAAATCCTAAGTGTGTCAGCACTGGGGCACATTGTTAAGATATCCAGAAAGCTTGATTAGGAGACAAGAAGAATGGCTACAAGCAAAACAGCTGAAGCATGACTGCTCAAGTGGGTACATCAGTGTCGTCAGTTAACCCCAGTAGGCAGCTCAGCCCCACACAGCCTCTTGCTCACTTCCATACAGCGGGATGGGGGAGAGAATCGGAAAGGTAAAAGTGAGAAAACTCTTGGGTTGAGATAGAGACAGTTTAATAGGTAAAGCAAAAGCTGCTCACACAAGCAAAACAAAATAAGGAATTAATTCACTAACTCCCATTGGCAGGCAGGTATTTAGCCACTTCTGGGAAAGCAGGTCTTCATCATTTGTAATGGTGACTTATGAAGAAAAATGCCATAACTCTGAACATCCCACCTTCCTCATTCTTTCCTCAGCTTTTATTGCTGAGCGTGATGTCGTATGGTATGGGGTATCCCTTTGCTCAGTTGGGATCAGCTGTCCCAGCTGTGTCCCCTCCCAACTTCTCATACACTCCTACCCTACTCACTGGTGGGGTGGTGTGAGAAACAGAAAAGGCCTTGACTCTGTGTAAGCACTGCTCAGCAAAAATGAAAACATCCCTGTATTATCAACACTGTTTCCAGCACAAATCCGAAACATAGCACCGTACTAGCTACTATGAAGAAAATTAACTCAATTCCAGCCAAAACCGGTACAATCAAGTATCCGGGCACATGTAAGTCTAGACGGGATAGTATATTTATCTGCAGACTCTGATAGGTACTTGGAAAATTTAACCTCTTCCCAAAAATACATACCCATCTTCCCTGATAAAACGAGGCAACTTTATTTAATTTTCATCTTTTTATTTCGACAGCAACTTTTTTTAATTTTTATCTTTTTATTTCAACAGCCAGAACAGAAAAAAACCCCTGACCAGCAGGCAGGGGTCTATCTCATGTAAGATACTTAAGCCACAGAGCCATAAGAAGGCCTCTGTGCAAAGGCTGCTTTGGGGAGTGTTCCCATCACAGCTCGCACTTTACTTTGAAAACCTCTGTTTAGCCTCACTCTTCCATGGAGTCTCAGATTTCTCTGTGCTTTGACCCCAGCCCAGGCTGAGACCTCTGTCATGAGACATGCCAAAGACCAAGGTAGAAAAACTGCTTGTAGGAGACCTCACATAACAGACTTTTGGAAACCTCCCTGGGCTGAGTCTCTTGTTTTTCAGGGCCTTGAATGCAATAACAGGCCTTAATTGTCCTGAGCAACTTCATCTGGGTCCTCCGCCCAAGCACGCTCTACCCACTGGCCTGGGAGCTGCATTTAGGATCAGACCTGAGGCTTGCTCCTTGCCTAAGCTACATTGTATGTATGTACATGTGTGTGCATGCATTTATTTTTATATGTATAAACTATAACACTCAACAAATAAAACCAATCTCCTAATTTCTTGATGCTACCAGACAGAAAGCTACATAAAGATATTTCTAAATGTATTCTTAGTTTCACTTAATGACAACACTAAGTCTCAAAACCTAGAAGAGATTGTCCTGAACTTTTTTGACACTTCAGAGTCACTTTTTGAAGCCTTTTTTTTTCCTTTTAAGTGCAAAAAAAAATAGACTGAATAGACTAAGCAAAGGCAAATGGCTTATATAGTCCTTTAGATTTGTTAATACAAGTAATGTTGCCATGGTAGTCCCTTTTCTTTGTACAGAGACTGCTGTGAAAACTAAAGAGGTAATTGAAGTGCAATTTTTGTTCTGGTGACAATTTTCTATTTTTTTATTTCTGTTTTTCTCTTTGGAAACAAAGAAAACTTTGCTTTATTGCATAACTTTATTGCACAAAACCTAATGATTGTTTTGAGGCCACATAGAGCATGTTTCAAGAACTTTTGTACAGGAAGTTGGCTACCCAGGTAGGAAGCTAGCCAGGAAGCCAGGCAATTGGAGCAGTCTGCCAGGTGGGAAGCAGGGTAGCTGGACAGCCCTGACGACTGTGAAGTCCAGGGAGATGGGCAGGCTGCCCATTCACCCAAGATGATGCCAGCTGGCATGCAAGGGGTAGGAGGGAAGCCTCTCTGCCTGCCTGGTTTCCATCAAAAATGCAGAGGAACCAGCTTGTTCCCAAGGAAAACATAATTTTTGGGGAACAAGAATCCTCAGACAGGAAATAGTTTTGGAAATTGTTCAGCCAGGTGTTTTGATAGCCATGAGAAACTTAGTGTCAGGGAGCACAGCAGGGCTGGTCCACAAGGGAGGACAAGCCAGGAGCCAAGGTTTCCCATTGCACAGGCAGGGCAGTGTCCTCACCAACAGAATGCTATCCCTTAGGGTCTGAGCAGATCCGGCATGGTGCCAGTGGCAGGATCCACTGACAGTCCCAGACAAGTTGAGGTAATCTGTCACTGGGACCCATCCACAGAGCCCAGGCAGGGCCAGAGTCAGCACAAAGCTACCTGTAATAGAGGACCCAGGAGGCAGGTCTGGGAGTCCTTCCAGGAAGATCAGGGCAACAGGGCACAGGGCTGGGCAGAGGCACATACACAGCGTAGCTCAGGCCAGGACTGGCTGCCCATGCTAGGGCTTACATGAAGGTCCCAGAAAAAATGGGCACAGAATGCATGGGTAGGGATCCCAGGTGAGGCTGGTAACGGTAGTTAAGGCCAATTAATGCACTCATAATCATAACACTTAGATAAAGGTAAATTGTCATTTATGAAGTCACATATGTATTCCATAATGGGGTGGTTTGTTTGCATATGTTTATCATCTGTATCTATTATGCATTAAACGTCAGAATAAAATAGGAAGAGAAAGGATTTAGAAAAACAAAATATAATGTGGAGGTTGGTAAACCCAATAGTAATAATATATTCTCTCAAAAGTAACTAAAAATGCAGAATGCGCTGTTTGTGTACATCCCATATTTTCCATCCACAAAACAAATTTACATAATGATGTACATTTCAGACTATGGCTTGTAAAATCTAATTTTAAAATCTATGAAAAAAAAGTCTATACCATCTTTGAAGACAACTCTGTACTGTAGCATATCTTTCTAACGATGGACTAGTCTCTCTAGGAGAGAGCAGAATACTTAGTTATATGCCTAATATTAAGCCACTGAAGTTGATGAGTGTGCTTAGGGCGTTCTGTTGACTTCAGTTATTCTGAATACCATTAGGAATATGGGCTACATTTCCAAGTAGTATAAACTGTCATGAAGAGGTTACAATGATTTACCCAAAGTATTATGTGAGTTCCCAAAAATAACATTTCCAATGCAAACTGACTTCTCACTGAAGTCACCAGGGTTTAAATGGGTGCTTACATTGACTTAACTTTATCTCTACCTGTTTCGCTGAACAAAAACTAATATAAGTGTATGCTTGAAACTGAGTATTTCATTGAATCAAAGCCTGGAAAGTTCCCTTGACTTCAGCATGAATAACTGGGATTTTGATTTGCAGTGAAATTTGCTTTGCAAAAAGAAGTTGTAAACACCTTATTACACAGATGCAGCGGGATTCCCTTCCTTCCCGCTGCTTCCTTCTACCCCTCTGTTTTTCAAATAAAGGTTAATTTTACTTTTTCAGATCTTTAGCCTGTTCTCATTTAAATCTGCCATCTAACTTGTGGAGGTAAAAATGCGGAAGCTCTACATACCCAAACTTTACATTCACAGTTAGGTAAGACTCAAGTTGAATGTAATGCACTTCTTTCAGCTATGTAATATTATCAATACCACAGTAAAAAATGAAAGAATGCAGGAAGGTAAAGCACCGGGAAATAGCGGGGGGTTATAAGGATTTTGGAAATGGCTATATATGTTTCCCATAACGATTAAGGAGTAGAAATAACTGTCTGTAGACTGGTGGAGTTCCCTCCGGAATGATTATTTAGACAATGCAGTGATTTTTACTGCATTGTACTATTTATTCATGTCTGAAGGAACTTAGGGCTTGATTTTCAGGGTTATGGAGGGGCCTAAACATTCATTTAGGTAAGTTCCTGAGGGAATTTCGACATGCACCTATCTGGCTGATACCTCTTGAAATCCCCTTAACTGTCTATCTGAATCTCTCAGCATATAAATACTGAGAAAAAAATCTGGCTGCTCCAGATCTGGGTAATCCTGCAGTAATTTCCACTCCTAAGAAGTGTGATAAGTGACAGATTTTATTGCCAGGTCAGGAGGCAAGGTGGGATTCCCACAGCTATTCTGTTAGGGTTTAAATGTCAGTCCTGTGGCATTCCTATGGATGAGAGAACTGCATACTGTCTTCTTCCTGCTTCTTGGAAATCATCTCACTTCAGTGCTTGGTTAATCAGAATTACCACATATTGAGTGTAGATGGCAAGGTTTTTGCAGCAGGGGGGCTGCTCTGTTGGAAGAGGGGAGGGACTGCCGGTTCCCATTGGCTCCAATGGACCCACTGCCAGTCCACAGCTAAGCAAAGCTGGTGGCACCTCTGGAAAAAACATATTTAAGAAAGGGCATGAAATGCTGGACAGGCAGAAGAGGACGGAACAAAAAAGAGTGAGAAACCGCAGTGCATTCAGAAAGGTCAGAAAAGAAGGAGGAGGTGCTCCAGGCACTGGAGTTGGTATTCCCACGCAGTCTGTGGAGAGGACCATGGTGAAGCAAGTATTTCCCTGCACCGTGAAGGGACTCCATGCTGGACCAGATGGATATTTCCTGAAGGAACTGTAGCCCGTGGAGAGCCCACGCTGGAGCAGATTTTCTTCCTGAAGGACTTCAGCCTGTGGGAGATCCCACACTGGAAAAGGGGAAAGTGTGAGAGGGAAGGAGCAGCAGAGAGAAAATGCTACGTACTAACTCACCTCTGCACACATCCCTCCCTGCACCATTTAGGGGCAGGGCAGAGGATTCTGGAGTCAAGGACTGAAGCTGAGTTTTAAAATATTGTTTTAATGTTTGTCTTTGTTTCTCACTACTCAAATCTATTTTAACTGGCAACAAATTAAATTCATGTTTTGCCCATGACGTTAACTGGTAAGAAATCTCCCTGTCTGTATGTCAAACCATAAGCTTTTGATCCTATTTTGTCCCCCTGTCCCGCTGAGGAGGGGGAGTGAGTAGCTGGGTAGACATTTAGCCCTTAGCCAGGGCTAACCCACCGCAACCAGGAAAATCACATTTAGCTAATTTCCTCTCTCTAGGAGAAGGAAAAAGGCTCCTACAGTGACTTGGTGGCATAATGTGGATCCTCTTCATTTTCTAGGTCTGTAAATAGTGCCTCTTCAGATTTTAGTGTTGTAAAACTAAATACATTTTCCTAGTTTTCAAGAAAGACCAAATCTTTGTTGCAGTAAATCAGTCGTACCCCTGCCTACAACATTTTTAAAAAAATTCACTTTCTATGAGTCTGATGTAAAGCCCATCAACACTGTTATAAACCTTTTCATTTACTTTGATAAGCTCTGAATAGAACTCCAAATGCCAGCATAGTTTTAAGAAAATACAGTTTCCAAAGAGCACTGTGTTAAGTAACACAGAAGTTATAGAAACAACTTAATAGTGAATATAATATAACTTTATTTAAATAAAAGATACCACTGTATCTTTTATTTAAAGATACAGTCACTTTTTCTCTATCTTTAATTAATGTTTTGGAAACATAGACATCTGAGTTTCTATCAATGAGAATGTATTAAAAAAAAAGTATTTTGCAAATCTTGAACCTCTTCTCGCAGCTAGCTAAATCTTTATCATTGGATGGATTCCAAAAACTGTGAAATCACTGGTTTCAATCAAAAGCAGAGAGGTTTCCACTGCCACTGGGAGTATGCCCACATGAAACATGCTACCCATTTATTATTTCATATTTTCCTTCCATATTTTATTTTTATGAAGAGGATGAATAACAAATCATGATATAAAAGGTAGAAGGGTAAGGTGGTTTTTCATTTGTGTACAAAGCTATCAAAAAAAAGAGGAAATGCTTGTTTATCTCCTAGTCTTTACAATCATATCTAACACATTGCCTCGGATATTGTAGTTTCAGGATATAGTGAGAAAGAGTAAGAAATCAAACAACCCAAAGAAAAAGAGACACTGTTCTATGTCATTTGTAAACTGTGATGCATCATAGGGTGCAACAGAAACTTGCACTCTAAAACAACTTGCACACTAAAACAAAATTTTAATAAAGCTGATGTAAATCAGTGGTTAATTTAGCAGGTCTAAAGGCTAGATTATCCCTGTGTAAAGCAACCTGATTGAATCATGCCACATACAGAGACCTTGTTTCTGTGTAATCACTGTTTTTTCTAGGTTTCCAGAGTTTGTTCATTACGAATATGAGTAGTTTTCTAGGAATAAATGTAAATACTTTAGCAATACAATAGAGATGGTTTAATGTCTATCCTAAGACTATATTAAGGGCAAAATCATACCTCACGAACCTGGTTGTCCTCTCTGTTGAGATGACTAGCTCTGTGAACAAAGGGAAAGCAGTGGATGTTGTATACCTTAATTTCAGCAAGACCTTTGACATGGTCCATGACATGGTCCAAGACCATGACAGGGCAGAAGCTGATATGCTGGAGGACAGGGCTAGTATTCAGAGGCACCTGACAAATGGGACTGGACAAATGGACTGATGGGAACCTCAAGAAGTTCAAAAAAGGTAAATGCAAAGTTGTGCACCTGGGGAGGAATAGCTCCATGCACCCGTACATGCTGCAGACTGGCTGACAGGAAAGCAGCTCTGTTGAAAAGGACCTGGGGGTCCTGGTGGGCACTATGTGGAACAGGGGCAATGTACCCTCAGGGCATTAGCAAGAGTGGAGTGAGCAGGTAGAGGGACATGATCACTCCCCTTTACTTAGCCCTGGTGAGACCACATGTGGTCCAGATCTGGGCTCCCCAGTAGAAGAAAGCATTGAAATCCCAGAGCTCTCCCTTGGTGCCATGACCTTGCCAGTGACAAATGCTTATGTACTAACCTTTATAAACATCGACTGTAAGAAAGAGGAACTCAGCTTGATTGGTGGAAAGAAGTGAAAAACGTTTACATGTAGATTAGTAACCACAGCAACCTAAAAGTAACATGTAGTAAACAGCAACAGTAGATGAAAAGGCAGGATGAAATAATCAAAACTAATACGTTATTGAGTGACCCATGTACTGCATTGGAACCTTACAGGAGGAAGAATTGGAGTCATGTTCTTATTGTTGGATCCACGACAAATTAAGCTACATGTTGTACCCAAATATGGAGTGCAATCAGCACAACCCCTCCCTTATCACTGATTTGAGCCAACACAGGTGCCCTTTCCCAATTGCCTGATGGGGTAGATGCAGAGAAGCATGACTTCCCAGGTGTAGCTATAGCATATGCTGTAGATAGGTTGTATCTGTAACAGATCACGTGTGAATGAGATATGTGCATTGTAAAAATTATTAGAGGTCACTGAATCTGGAAGTTGAGGTTTAATGATCAATGAGGCTGAGCATATATTCCTGATGGGTGCGCATGCACACACACACGCAAACACACACAGAGCAGTTTACACATTGGAGCAAGCTACCAGGGTGGTCAGAGGACCAGAGCATATGGCATTGAAGAGAGGATTGGGGAACTTGGCTTGTTCAGCCTTAAGAAAAAAAGGATCAGGGCATTCTTACTGTTGTCTGTACCAATGTACAACTGCAAGTTGATGATTGAAGGTGTAGAGCAGAGTCAGACTCTTCTCAGAAGAGTGCAGTGAAAAGATGAGAGGGAACAGAGAAAAGTTGAACATGGGATATTCCCAATTCAAAAGTAGGAAAAATGTTTTTCGCCATGGGGGTGATCAAACACTGGAATAGGTGCCCAGAGAGGTAGTGGGACCTCCATTCTTGGAGGTACCCAAAAATCAAAAGGCTTGAGAAACCTGCTCTGATTGGACCTGCTTTGAGCAGTGGGTTGGACTCGATGACCTTTGGAGGAACCTTCCAACCTGAGTTATTCTGTGATTCTGTATCTAGACATCTAGGAGCCCAATCTGCTGTTCAGAAGTCTGATCTGTGAGTGTACAATGCTCACTGGTATACAAGGTCTGTGTAAATTCCTGAATCTATCTTTTCACTTCTACACTTAAGATCTGTGTTATTTCTACCTGAAGTCAAAGGAAGCTAGTTAATTCAGACATACAATACCAGCCTGAAAGTCTACAATCCAAGAACTTAGACATATATAGTGTACAAAACAAACACAAAGTAAATTATACTAGAGTTCCACATAGCACTTCATCTTTACTTTATATGAGAATTGAGAAGCAGGAAAGAATCAGGCTGTAAAGTATACTTATCACTCCTGGTTTCTTTTGGACAGGAAAGAGGCAATGGATCAGAAAAAAACTTGTGGGATTTATCCTGTCTAGTCTCAAAAAATAATTATAGTTGCTGGACAATCTGGGTAGATGTCTAAAACAGACACACGGTAGTAAAGCCTTACTTGTTTGTACAATGTTATTTGTTTTGTAAGATGTGATTAGTTTCATTTACATTATTAGGCATATTCAAGTAAACTTCTGCTTGAGGAATATGAACTTGTGGGTTTCCTGTAGCCTGATTCCCAAACTCTTCACGTAATTGATTCAACAGATCTCAGAACTGAGAAGAGCTCCATAAGAAGGATCTTTCACCTCTTTTCTGTATTCTTCCAACCAAGTCTACTTCTTGGATATCTTATACACATCTCAGACTTCCATACATATGCATTCATAAAGCCAAATAGAACTCTTTTTTTTTTTTTTTAAACTTCTGAAGTATCTTCAGCTCAATATGTTTTAAAGAGTTAACAGGCTTAATTTGGTAATTATTTGTGAATTTTTGTGGACTGTGTTATGTAAGAAGTCACAAAAGGTAATAGCAATATCAGTCATAGTCCATTTTACCAAGGCCTGTAGTGACAGGACAGGGGGCAATGGTTTTAAAGTAAAAGCAGGTAGATTTAGACTGGACATAAGGAAGGATTTTTTTATGATGAAGGTGGCAAGACACTGGAACAGGTTGCCCAGAGAAGTTGTGGATGCCCCATTACTGGAAGTGTTCAAGGCCAGGTTGGATGGGGTTTAAGAAACCTGATCTAGTGAAAGATGTCTCTGCCCATGTCAGGAGAGTTGGACTAGATGATGTTTAAAGGTCCCTTCTGACCCAAACCATTCTATGATTTTATGATTTTGGGATTAAAGAAACTGTAGTTTGTGCTTTCTTAAAAAAAAATATTTTCCTAAAATCAAGGTTAAAGTGATGGTGAAAATCTGACTTTTAAAATTGTCTTTTCTCCTAAGACACTGTGAAGACATTTCATTGTCCCAACAACTCTAATATTGAAAGACATGTAATTATAGGGGGGAAAAAAAAAAACAACAAACCAAAACTTTATTATGCATAAGTTTCATCAAAATCAAAATGAACAAGACATTATCTGAGTTGCATATTGAATATCAAAGGGAAATTAGCATTATATTGAGTGGGGGAGAAAAGGAAAACTTTACTGCTATTCATTAATCTCAGAGCTTAAACTATTAGTTAAGGTTGTGGTTTAGCCCCAGCCGGCAACTAAGCACCACACAGCTGCTCGCTCACTCCCCCCACAGCAGGATGGGGGAAAGAATTGGAAAGGTAAAAGTGAGAAAACTTGTGGGTTGAGATAAAGACAGTTTAATAGGTAAAGCAAAAGCCGTGCACGCAAGCGAAGCAAAACAAGGAATTCACTCACTACTTCCCATGGGCAGGCAGGTGTTCAGCCATCTCCAGGAAAGCAGGGCTCCATCGCACGTAGCCGTTACCTGGGAAGACAAATGCCATCACTCCAAATGTCCCCCCCTTCCTTCTTCTTCCCCCAGCTCCATATGCTGAGCATGACGCCATATGGTCTGGGATATTCCTTTGGTCAGTTGGGGTCAAGTGTCCCAGCTGTGTCCCCTCCCAGCTTCTTGTGCAGCCCCAGCCCACTCGCTGGTGGGGTGGGGTGGGGTGAGAAGTAGAAAAGGCCTTGACTCTGTAATCACTGCTCAGCAATAACTAAAACATCCCTGTGTTATCAACGCTGTTTCCAGCACAAATACAAAACATAGCCCCGTACTAGCTACTGAAGAACATTAACTCTATCACAGTCAAAACCAGCACACTTATGATTAGCTAACTGTTGTTTGACCTATAATCCCACTGCTAATATCTACTGTCTCAGAACTTTTTTAGAAAAGTGACTCACATTGACTTTTAAGATGATCTAATGAAGCATCTTCTTTTTTCTATTGATTCTCGTTGTTACAACTAGAATCCAGATGAGCTCTAGAAATATCAGAATACTGCAAGAACACAGAAGCAATTTTATCATTGTTATCACACCATATTTGCTTTAATTGGTAAATGATTGCTTTGAGTGGTATGTATCAGCAGACTCTTCAAAAGCTTTTTCTCTGCCAAATCAAGGCTGCTGTCCAGCGCCCTGCTGTAAGAGGGTCAACACCTGATCTCCATGAAGTCAATGTCAGCATTTACTTTTTGTTCAGAAAGGCTGGAATGAAACTATGTTGTTGTATATTTTACACAACCAAAGATCAACATTGAAAGCACCTATCCTGAGGTTAAAAGCACTGAGCATGTTTCCATTAAGTTTCTTCGCACTGTACTTCCAACTAAAATTCTTCATACCAGTGAAAAAATTCTTCAATAGTAGAGACATATGCATTTATTTTAAAAGAGAAAACTCAGTTAAAACTGTAATGCCGGTTCAGGGGGTGAAATTGAGTTCTTTTTATCTGATAAAATAACATTTGCTATGGAAAGAATATGAGAAACCAGCATTTGAGAATTAATTTACAAATGCTTAGAAAGAAAAGTTTGTTGTTGTTGTTCACATATCAACTCAAAGGTTTTTGCATTCCTCTTAGGTTTGCAAAGTATCCAATGCACTGCTGGGAGCTGTTAATCTAAGCATTCGGGATGACTACAGAACATCTGTGCTAGTAAGTAGGTTTCCTACTGCAGCTGATGAGAACAATTTCTCATATTGCCAAGACTCCAAATGGGTCATAAGTTAATCACTATGACTGCATACAAACTTACATTCTGTGCCTTGCCACATCCTAAATATATGCATGTCTGATCAGATGTCTCTGGAAACTAAAATACAGGGGGATGGTTTGTGCTGGAGTCCCTCTCCTGCATAGTCAGGCCATGCCCAGTGCTGACTTTCAGAGCAAAAAACTTGGGAGTGCTGCTGGGTCTAATGTTTACATACTTGAATTGTAAAATAGCATCACTCTGACAGCTGCATGAATAAAATACCAATTTAATTGCATATGCACAGAGTGCAATTTCAAAGGGCTTGATAAGTCGGTCAAATAAAAAATCAAACTTTCTAGACATTTGTCACCAGTATCATTTTCACAATCAAGTATTTACATGCTGCCTCCAGGTGCCAACATCATTTGAAAAAAGTACATTGCTGCAGCAGTAAGGTTTACTTCATTGTCCCTGTTGCAAAATGTTGTTGAAGAAAACAGGATCCTTGCATTCATTTCAATGAGTTGTAATGTGCCACTTGTTAGGTAATGACTGGAAATTTCTAAAGTTGTCAGGAAATCTGTTTTCATGTAGATCATATTAAGTGTGACATAGGGCTACCTTATTCAGGAATTTGTTTAAAAGAAAGAGAAATTTAGAAACATTACTTTTTTTGTTCTTGTTTTAAATCCAGTAGTCTCCTGATGTTAAAAAAAGGAGAAATATTGTAAGTCCTTGCAGCTTTAGGCCTGACAGTATATGTATTTCATTATAATACTTTACTAAAACACAGTCCCTGTAGTTGTGAAGTATTTGGATATATGCTTCAACAGAACAGATGGCAGAGAATCTTGACTGTTAATCAGCAGCAGAATAAACAGAATAAGGGAAATCTTGTTGCTAAATAGAATGAGATACAGTTTTGGACTGAGATGACTGGGCTGGAGGAAATGCTTTAAGATATAAAAAAGATTTCACTGTACTGAGGCAGGTAAGGGCTGCAGGATTTAGAACAATCCCTCTAATGAATCTTCCCTTACGAGTAAAAGATTAAAGAAGAAAGATAAGAGTAGAGCTATGGTCATTTCCATGCCCCATGATCTGAACACAGACTTTTTTTTAACATTTATGACATTCTGGCTTAGATGAAGGATTGTATGTGACCTCTAAGGAGTCAACTGCTAAGCAGCAATAGGATTAACATTTCATAAAAGCACTCAGAATCGTCTGTCTCAGTGTAGAAATATGAAGGTATGGGACTGCAATTCAAGACGAGTGGATCACAAGACTACCAATGTAATGCACCGGTCTAATCATCAGTATCACAGAGAAAGTGAAGACATAAACTATGTGGACAGGTGAAAGTGGCCAGCACCTTTATAACAGGTGAGGCTGATGCAGCAAAATTGCTGATACAGGCTACCAGCTTTTCCCCATCTTCTTTGTTGCTGTGGGGCAGGCAGCAACACAAGGCCCAGCTCCTCCGGCTGCCTCCCAGGTGGGAGGACAGAGGAGGCGAAGGGAAGGAAGAGGAGAGCTTCTGCTGCTCCATCGCCTGCCGGCAGAAATGTGAGGGCTGCCAGGAAGTCAAGAGCCAGGCTGAGAGGCTCCCGCTGAAAGGAAATGCCAGTGAGGGGGAAGTACGGTGACAGAGCACAAAAAATTAAATTTTACTTGTCATTTACCATTTCTACAGGCAAATGAGGGGAAACAGCAATCTGCAGACACACTATTAGTTTTGCAGTGTTTTTGCACAACAGCTCCAATATTTTTCCATCTACACTGGTAGTTAGATACATAGAAATGGAAAACGCCTGCTATTTTTCAGATCAGAGGACTCAGACTAACATACTTTTTCTCAAAGAGAACAGTTTATGTTTTCATGTGAATCAAATAATCTAGATCTTCTACGCATGTTGGGTTGTTGTACTCTTTCCTCCGCTTATGGAAATGCTGTCCTCCTTTTACCTCATATCAAGTATTGTGGTTTAGTTGTTTTTCTTCTCAGTGAGAATTATTTTTATCCTTTATGCCAAGCATACAACTGTATGCAGTGTCTTCAATCACCTCACAAATTCATAGTAGCAGCAGCTCCACATCACCACAAACATCAAGGAAATGCTGCTACATTTCGTATCTTAACATTAATGTTTGAAAAAAAAAAAGAAAAACAAAGCAAAAGGAACAAATTATGACAAAAATCCCTGTCATACAAAAAAACCCCACCCAAAACACATCCTGACATGCAAATAAAAAAAACATTGTTTGACAAAAATGATTGATGTCGCAAATATATTCACTGTGGATGGGTATTAGAAACAGGGGTATTAAGAATCCCTGAATTTTGCTCTTGAGTTTAAAGTTTCTTGTGACTTTTTAGAATCCCTCCTTTTTAAATGTTCTCCAACAAAATGCATAAAAACAGGTCCCTGCAGCCCTCAGATTTACTAAGACAGTTTATTTTTTATAGCTGTTTTTTCTCAAGGAAGGCTTTATGATCCGATGTTTCTGCATGGACAAAAAGTTAATTTATATTGTCAATAATATTCCTAGATCATAAGCAGGCTGTAAAGACCCAGTTTAATTAATTTCTGTTTTGTGTTTTAAAGCTGCTTGTATTTCAACATGCAAATAGAAAATAAATGCGTTATTAAGTGGAACTCTGTTTTTCTTAACAAATCCATAATATCTGTCATTATAATTATTTTTGGAGAGTTCTTGATGTTTAGGCCTAAATTCTCAATAATTTAATCTATTTTAATTTAAATTAATTTAACTTCTGGGGTTTCCCTCCTTTTTTTAATTCTTAATTTCTTTTCTCTTCTGCCTACTTTATTCTTTCTAGTTTGGCCTGATACAGAACACACTGGAGAAGAATGTTTTTCCAATTTATTTATTTGAATCTGGTTCAAGACCTTTTTTCTTCCAACCTCTTTACTCTTTCTTGCCTGATCTAATTTTCTCAAGGTCTCCATCTTTTTTTTTCTCCTTTAGGTGACAGTCTTCCTCTTTCCTAATATCCCTGCAATCTTACTATTTGTTTCCTTCATCTGGTGATTTCATTACCTTCTACCTGATCTTCAAAACATATCTTCACCACTGCTTCCTGCCTCAAAGATACTTGAAAACCTTTTTCTCCTCTTCTGGGCATGCTGTTTTTCTGCCCCTTTCTTGTCTTTCTTCTTTGATCCACCATTCATCTTCAAATGTATAGGTGTAAAATTCTGCCATTTATATAAATGAATGAGGCAAGGATTTTTATCTGGAGGCTCTTCAGCTGGAGGTTTAATTTCTGGACCTGCCACAGAGTTGCGTGACACCGGGCAAATCACTTCAGCTCTCTATGCCTCTGTCCATGTTCTTCTCACTGCCAGAAATAACAATTTCTGTCTTTTTCATATGGCTTTCCTGGGAATAAACAGATGTAGAATTATAATGCGGTCAGACACTGTGGTAATAGGGTTATGTAGAAATCTTAGACTGATGAGAAGTTTGTGGCATTGTATGCACATTTTGTATGGTCTCAGGACAGCAAAGTGAGGCATGTTTACTATCTATCTAGTATACTCAGAGAGCAAAAGACTGGAAAGGACCTACTGCTGTATTTCAGAGAGTGTAAACAATGGTTGCGCATTCTTCTTCACCTTATCCAGGGTATTAATAATACTAAAGATTTATTTCCAACTTCCAAAGAACCTCAGCACAATCATTAATTATCCCAACCATACTAGATGTGGAGATGACCCTACAAAAAGATTTACTTTAAGATTAAGATTGTTCTTTCTTCTGGATTCCAGGGGAATAACAGATTAAAATTCATTATAGCTTGAGAAACAAGAGCAGTTTTACTTTTGTTTTCAAATTATTGAGACAAATAAATTATATCTGTGTATTATTTTTGGTTTTGTTCACCATTCTCTTCACAAGTGCAAGGAAGGAAAAGTTTTGAAAACTTTGAAATTTGATTCTGGAACTTTATGAAGTTCCAACCCAAAACCTATCAGTCTCATTTTGGGCAACATACTTCTATAATAACAATTTGTTTTGTAATGTGTTTAAGACAATTTTTTTTCTGTTTGCCAATGTATTTCTGTTGTTTCTTCTCCTATTTCATCAAATCACATTGTAGAATCCTTTTGGTTTTTACAACTGATTTGAATTTTCATTTCACAAATATAGTTTGATATTTTTATAAGATGGAGCAGAAGAAGGAGGTAAAATGAAAGCAGTATTTTAAAAAAACCTTCCTCAGTAATTATGATTTTATATTTAAATTTTATCCATAGAGATGGTTGCTTTTTTTTTTTTTTTTTCTGTTTTTCTTTGTTCTAAAAATCTGAACAAACTTTGGAAATTTATCTGAAAGCAACTTTCCCTGAGGGAAACCTCTCTTTTTTGCTCTTCATAGATGTTGACGCAGTAAGTTTGATGTTTAGTGAAGAGGTATTTTTAGCCACCTAGGAAGAGGAAAAAAAGGTAAGTCATCAAGACATAGTCAACTTCTAGGTTATTAAGCCTTGGGGAGGCAGACAGTGTACCAGACACTGTCCATGTATTCCTAGTTGCAGATAGAAGAACTACATTGTTAGCTGTGTCCACGTACATTCAACAAGTTAGTGAATTAAAGTAAAAGGGAAATTAATACCATGGCATTGATTTCCTGACCACTGGTTTATATATAAAATTTGTATGTATTGCAACTATCCATGTGAGTAGAAGAAATTTGTTAGGAAAGCAGTTCTGAATAAAAAAAAGCCTTTTTCTGAAACACTGATTTGAATAAATGTACCTCAGAGTCTCCAGTATGCTACTATTCAACATGTTAAGAAAAAATAAAAAGAGTTTTTATATGAGAGATCACCACAAGATGATTCTCTGGCTTCCAAGGCACACAGAATAAATCATACAAATATGCTAACATGTCAAATCAAAGTGAATTCCTTCAGGGAAGAGCTCTTTGTTCTGAAACTAAAGGAAGATTAAAAAAAAGAATAATAATTGTGAGATGTAGGTCATAATTCTGTTCTACCGGTTTTGGTAGTAAAAGACTGTAAGGTATGTTTGCAAATATATCAGTAGCTATACCATAGTGAAGTAAACCCGCTATGGGTCATAGAGGGATTGCTTTATATAACTCATTTTATAGAGTTTCATTGTTTCAATATAAAGTTTTAACATAGAGTTTGAAAAACGCTATAACTAAACTCTATCTTCTTTTTCTTCTTTTCCTGTAAAAAAAACCCCAAAATAAAAAGTACTGTAAGATCTTCACCAAAGAATTTTGAGCTTCAGCAGTTTGCTCATAACTTGGGAAAAAAGCTCTGGGAAATAATATAATTTTATTCTTTCAATATGTTAATATCAGGTAATTTTCACAATATGATACTGATACTGAATTTTCAATCTGTCCATGGGTCCTTCTCTTCCCAACTAGAAGGGAATGATTGCACATTATTCTCTCTCCTCTTTCTCTTGAAGCTAGGGACCACGTTGATTGGATGGCTATGTACATCTAATACGTACATGAATACATACTTACACAATGAACAGAATTTATCCTCTTCTCCAGTAGCGCTACACCCAAGGTAACACAAACCATGTTACATATGTATTTTATGTGGTGTGTTTAAGTCTGGAAGCTGTTGGAAGCTGAGAATGGGAAAGAATAAGTACAACTGCACAAAATTATTTGATACAGAATCATGGTTTCCACTGATATGGTCTCATATCTGCCAAGTTTGGAGTGAATGGTGAGGAGGAAAGGCGATGTAAGAGAAGGTAGCATTGTTCTGTGGCGGTGTGGTGTTGTGGATGTTTTCAACAGTGAAGGAGTTTCCCCATCAGAGTCTGGGCAGTGCACTGAACTTCATGCTCCTATGGGGAGCTAATCAGATTCACGAAGGGAATGAAACCAATCCTTTGTAAGTACTTAGTGTGGAAAGATCATTGAAAACCACAATAGTAAAAATAAGGTAAGAAAATATTGAAGTGAAAGACTGGAGCAATTCAAGGCTTCATTGGATCTGAAGTTGTTTTTCTAAATACAGAGGACAACTGGAGGAAATCAGGACACTATTTACAGTATATCTGCCAGCAATGCATATTATTATGAGGAAGCTAATCAGAAGGCAGCTCTATGATACTTGCAGGTTCTGTAGCACTTTATGGGAGATTTTTTCCAATTAATGCAGGTAGAGATTGAATTTAAAACTGTATTTGATAAAATGAGGTGTAGTGCACACTACGTAAGTGCAACAACAGAGAGGTATGTTTTTAATCAAAGACCATGAAAAAAGTAATTAAGCCTGTAGGCACATAATGGTTGTGTTTCTAGTTCTGCAAGGGAGTTAAGGGAGAACTCAGTATTAGGTGGGATTTCCTTTAAAATCCCACCTAATTCCTTTAAATTTTTAATTCCTAAATTTAAATTTAAAATTTAAATCCCTAAATTCCTTTTAAATTTTTTAAAAGAAATTTTTATTACAGAAAACTGTACTTATAAAAAAGACACATAAAGGTCATTTAAAATAAGAAGAGAGATGGAAATGCTTTATACTGGCTTCAAATGTAAACAAACAGTGAGAAAGCTATTAAGACGTGTTGTTTACATCAAAAGCACAGGCCAAATCAAATAGATGATTCTGTATAGTTAGCATAAAAAATTTAGACTCCCAGACTGATGTCTTTAAGACAATCTGGAAAAGGGGATTTCATTCTTCATTTTTATTTTTACTCCATTTGAGAGTACCTTCTGGAAGATCTTCTAGCTTGCTAGGTGATCATTATTGGATATGTTTTGCTAGCCATGATATGCTCAATAGAATAATTAACATGTAAAATGGTACTTGAATTAGTCAGGATGGCTTTAAATAGTTGCCAGGGAAATAAAGGTTTTTACACATAATCCTCTTCCCCAATCCAACACTTCAGTTAAAAATAAAGTACTACAGTTAAAGTGCACAGAGGTATATTCCGTGAAAATGCAGAACAATTCCAATCAGGTATATTTATTATTTGTGAACATTTTATTCAGTAGAAAAAATGAACAAAAAAGGTCTGCAAAGGAATTTTTATATAGCAAAAAAAACAATTCCAGACACTGGAGACCTGCAAAATTATTGAAGAGGCAGATAAGACAAAATAATAACAAAATACTAGGGATCTCGTGGTCATGGACACTTCCAAGGAAAAAGGTGTATATCTATGATGAAAAAAAATGATATATACATATGCTTGTTATAGGAAGTAGTCTTATAGTTATTTGAGGTCATTTGCCACAGAAAATAGCAGAATACTAGGAAAAAGGAAATAAACTGTAACAGATTCTGTTATTTTTCTTCAGACAGGCATAACAAAAGAACAGTGCTATAACTTGTGGTATAATCAGAGAAAGTGGAATCATTTTCACATAACAATAATAGAGGCAACGCTCTAGCAGAGCCTCAAAAGTATTCAAACAATGGTGTGGGGAACTTTAAATACTGAAGTCACACACAGTGATTGTAATTATACATTGCTTCTAAGTATTTGGAATTTCACTCTATATGTGTAGTTTGGAAGAGTAGAGAGTATAAAGTGATGTAAACATCTTAAACAATATAACAGTACTAATGGTGGACCTGCTGAGGTGATTGCACCATAGCAAATCCATATAGTTATCTCCTTGTAAAGATTTCTTCTTCACAGATGTTTTTGCTTGCTTTTACTTTGGTGAGATACAGGTCTATTTGATTCATACTAAAAACTGGTAGCAAAGATACCTCCCCACCTCCACCTCAGGAGTAAAATATGCTGAGCAAATTAATGACTCATTTTGGGATGCTGAATATCTAAGCAATAAATTCTGGTTACTTCATAAAGACAAAGTGTTTTGAATAAAAAAATAAAAAGACTTGTATAACACAAACCTAATAGTTGACACTTATTTCTTCATATTGTTTGCTAATAAAGCTTTAAAAGCATAGTAAAATGTAAATGAGAAGGTAAATTTAAATTTTCCTACTTCATTTTCATCACCTGTTAAAGGAAAACCTACCACCCCTATAGAACAATTACAGATTATTTCCACATGCTTTTATTTCCTTTCACGATGTAGGTTAACACTTATCAGCTCCACTAATTGGAGAAAATTAATTCAGTCTCAGAGGAAATTTCACATTGCATTTCAGTAGCAATGAGCTGTTTTCCAACGTAGACACTTATCTTAACAAAATAGTTTTAGACACCTGGGGAAGGTAGAGGAAGAGGTGCAAAAAACCTCCAGAGACTGACAATGCAATATTGCAATACCTATTTCTTCATTTTTCTTTATACCATTGTTGCTGGGTCCCTCCAGCAATAGGGAGCCAGCTGCAATGTCAATTGTTCCCTGCAATGCTTCAATAACAAAAATATGATATGTATTAAAATTGTAATGAAGAGAGAGTGAGAAAGAGATCTAGGTTAGTGTTAAGGTTCAATAAAGAGCAAGTGAAATTTCAGACTATCTTTATCTTTAATTCTTCAATCAGATGCATATATGTAGGTATAATTTCAATATCAGGAAATAAGGTGTCAGTCAAGGGAAAATTATGTAGGTGGATAGGATAAATAGTAAGTGGGATTATTCAGTTTGTAAACTGAAGCATAGATATAAGACCTTTTTGGATCGAAGCCTAAGATGTTTTGTTGTTGGTATGTCCCTAGCTTAGTTTCTTTCTCTTCCCTCATTCATATACACACACAGATGCAAACCTTGAAAAAAGGATGAGCTGCTTCATTCTCTGTTGGAACATAGATGTTTTCAATGTTCTTACAAAAGATGATACACACACTGAATGTAAGGCCTAATAAGTACACCAAAGGGGTAGAGTTTTCACTTTATAGATACAGTCAGTAGCAAAGACTTTTAAAACTATTTTCATTGCTTCTGTGTATTGAGTATGATACTTAAGTGGAAGTTGTGGCAGAAGAACTGTTACTAGAAGAATCAGGAAATTACGTAAAAAAGATGGAATGGACCTTAATTAATTCTTGATCTTATTTTAAGAGTGACATGGCTGAAACAGGCAATCATACCTTATATGTGATGAATTCTGCAACACCTGTTTTTAGGAAAAATCAAGGCAGTGGGGAAAATTGACAAATTTAAAGCTAGAATGAAACTAATGAAATGGTGAAAGAAAAATACTGTGTTCTGTGCAATACCAAGGCATAAAAATTAATAAACTCCCCTTAATAAAACTGGGGTACTATGTATACAAAGTTCTAGTGCAGTTAAGGCCCAGTGTTTGATCACTATACACATATTTAGCAAGATGAAGGACTTAACCTTCTGCAGAGAGTAAAAGGCCAAACAGCAACCATGAGAGCATATATAGGTTGCCTAAGTCTCCCCCTCTACAGTCCTGTCATTGGACGTACACTGCCTTTCATAATAATTGATTTAGACTAAGCTGATGATCACATTTTTGGTCTTTGTATGTACATGCATGACAGGATACCAACCACAGACAATCCTAATGAGTCTCACCATATACAATGTCGAAGGTCTACCTATATTTATACACAAGATGATCAATAACACAGTCTTAGAGGCCTTTCTGAAAGTTTCCTCTTAAATTATCTTGTACTGACAAGATCTAGCCACTTTGATTTAATAGCAAGCCCACAGCTTGCAGCAGTTTGGCTAAATCCTTTTAAAATTGATTGTTGAAAAAAAAATTGAAGTTTTGTCAGTTTTTGTACTGCATACTTTGTTTATTGTTTTCTTTGTTTGCTAAACTTGAGCCATAAGTAACATTTTCCCTTTGAGGCAAATTCAATGCATGAAGATCTTCATAATTTATTAGTTAACCACTGCTTAGTAGTATTCACTGCGACCTGGAATGCAGTCACATAGGAGGAGTATTCCTGAATAATGTATTTATATCTGTAACACTAGGAAAGTGAAACGTTGCCAAACTGAAACAGGTAGGCATACCTTAGTGGTGATGAAATTCTGGAACATAAGTTTTCAGGTAAAATGCGGGCAGTGGGGAGAACTGATTAATTTAAAGCTAGAATGATAACTAATGAAATGGTGAAAGAACAAAAGGAAAAAGCCCATTGAGTCATGTACTATTATTCATCCAATAGAAGTATTTAACACAGACCTTTTACCTAAAAAGATGAAATTTCCAGTCCAGCAGCTTCCTCACTGCCCTTACAAGCCGGCATGCCTCTTTCATGGTCACACCTGGGGTCCCAAAGAGCTTTGCTGCCCTTATAGTTGTGCTGCTCACAGCTCTCAGGGCATGCTGGCAGGCCAGCTTCTCCACACACCAGACAGAGGGCTTCTTCCCAGGGCCACACCACTTACTTCCAATCTCTGGGACAAGGCTCACATATCAGAAGTAAGGGTATGGGAGGGAGAGGGAACCACCTAAGGCTTCAGCTTGACATGGGGTCTGAATATGATCAGGATGTGTATCCAGGTGATGCAAATTGGGAAGTGCCTAGAAATCCCAGAGTACAAGCATAACTAAGGGTTTATTTGGGGTATTATTGTAACCCCCAAAGAGTAGATTTTGTAGTGAATAGCTCTCTTTGTACAGACTACATAATTTTTTCAGTATGAGTGTTACATATTTCTCGTAGGTCAGAACAGCTCATTTTACCCAACAGAAGCTGCTTAACTTTCAAGAGCAGCTGGGATACTGCTTTCCAACAAAAAGGGAGATTTAGAGTGTGAGGATTTCCTGTCAAGCTGCTGGAAAATATAACCGATTTAGATTGCCTGCAGCTGGACTGCAGCTGAATAGTCTGCAGATATCTTTAGGGGAGACTTCATGATCTTGATCTTTTTCAGCTCTTTCAGACTTGCTCAGTGCAGCTTAGCTCTGACCACAATTTTCCTGTGTTTCCTACAGGAGTTTCTTAACATTCAGCAGGTTGCTTTAGATTGTCATCTGAAGTGATTCTCAGGCTGCATTTGGTATGAGCGTTTTAGATACATAATGGTGCTGAATTTGTAGAGCAGAAAGAATTGTATTCCAAGTGAAAAAGAGGGGAAAAATTAAAAACAACCCCTATATTTCCCTCTTCGACATTGAAAGGATGTATCATTTCTGTAGGTATGCTACAATTTGAGTAGGTCTGTAACTGAAAATACATCACAGGTAGGGAAAATATTTCTCTGTTTTCATTATAGTAGTTTCATAAGAGCTAAACAGACATTGTAAGCATAGTGCTTACTTATTCAAATCTCCATTAAACAGCAGTAATATTTCTCTGCTGCAACACCTAGATGATGATTTAAAAAAAAGTTCTCTTTAGGTAATTGTGACCATATTGCAGCATTCTTTGTATCATAAGGTAAAATATGGAGATTGGTAAATTAATGACCTGGTTTGTATAATACAGAAATGGATGTTATTACAGCCTCATTCAGACATACATTTGTGCTGTAAAAATGTTGTTGTCCCACCTTAAACAGACAAAAAGCATTATCTTTGCTGACAAGGAACTGAACTAAATCTGCTAGTTCTTTCACTTGTGACAATATACTGTTGGTTTGAGCAATAATCTACTGACCACAATAATTACATGCCTGAGAGATGACCTTCTCATTACTGCCATGTCTACAGCCATGAGATGGCTAGAAACCTTAGCAGATCACTTAATACATATTCAGCAAATCATACATGTTTCAGCACACATACTATGTCTTGTATTCAGATATTTGACAAAGGTTCAGACATAGAACCTTTAAAGTAGATAATAACATGGCACCTAATGTGCTCTTGGTTTGAAGGCCAGGGAGCCAGTTTTAATAGGCAGCAATTTATTGGACTTATTCTTCTTCAGTGTATTCCATTTTGCTCTTATTTAAAAATGCCACTTTCCATGATGCATAAGTGTATTCCTGTACCCATCCCTCCCAGTAAAGAATCACTGCTGAATTTCAGACATTATCTCCTTTTTTTATTTTTCAGTTTCTGTTAACCTCTTCCTAAGCCATTCTCCCCTCTCAATTAAGGTCAAATCTGTATTCTATTTAAACCATAATAGGTTAGGAATTCAGCAAGATTAATTATTAACAAGACTTGGCTATAGAAAATGAATTTGCTGGGTTTATTTGTCATTGTCACAGATTTTTCTTTCTGCTCTCTTAGCTATGTGACAGATGGGACAATAATAATGCATGTGTTCTGTAAACAACTCTTAAAATGCAAGGTATTCTTGTTTAAAAAATCAGACATTTAAGATATGAACATAATATGAAACAGAACTATTTCAAACTTCAGTGTAGCAGATCATTTCCTAGCAGAGAATGTATGAGAGCAGGTTACCCATAGCTCCATCCTTTTCAAACTTTTAACAGTTCAGCTCAGCAAGGCAACGCTTAAAAAAGAAAAGCAAAGCAAACCAAATGAAATAAAATAAATAACATAATATAACATAACCACCAGTATAAACACACATCTAAAGGAAGAAATTATTTTAGAACTTATCAAGAAAAACTTATGGAAACTGCCAGCGTGAATTCAGGGAAATAAGATCTCTATGGACTTCCACAAAACAGTAAAAAGGCAGCAGTTATGCAGCTCTCCCAATTCTATCTTTCCAACATGAATTGCAACCTGCCTTGTGGACATCATTCATAAGAAAGTGAAAAGATGTTTCTTATGACAGTTCAGCCACTGTCTTCTGTTCTTATAATAAATCTTGACCAAGTAGTAAGTTCAGAATTTCAGAAGATTGCACAAGGTGGTAATACAAAGCTCTTTTATCAGAACATGCTAATCAGTTATACATGACCAAGAAGTGAGGGCACTGAATATCTTTTATTCCCTATGCTGGAAAGTCTGACACAAGTCAGTAAATTGAAAATGAAAAAACCAAATAGTTATGGCTTGGAAATATTCTTATTATCAGGCAAAAATTAGACAAATAACTTTAGCCAAAACCAGGAATGTTTGAAGAAAATTGTGAATTTATTGTAAACATGTTATTTAGGATAATTGTAAATCAGTCCAATACTGACATGTGTTACAACGCAACATATGTATTGGTAATAAAACATCACTTATTGCTGAATAAAATTAACAGAATCCTGAAAGCATATGAAGCCATATCACATTCTAGTTCTCTTAAAATCCATTATGTCGAAGAGACCACTGTGCAATCTTAAGTCCTGGCTTAATAATAGTGCCTCTGACAGATCCATACTATACTATGTAATACAAAATTCTCTGTAAGGAATCAGTCAGGAGACAGAGTGGTGTTGCAGCAGCCTGGCTACGTGCAGTTACAGTTCGGAGGGAAGGCAGGCAGCATCATCAGGGCTCTGTGAACTTTCTGGGAAGCCTGTTTTAGTATCAAAGTCTTAACAGAGCATGACCTTGAGCAAGAGGCAGGCAATTTGTGAGAGACTTTCAGTATGAATGCTTGCTCAGCAGTACTTTGAAAAGATCCACCTGTGCAGGTCACACTATGCTTGAAAGCCACAGAGCAATAAGGTCCCTATATTCGAGCAGTAAGGTCCCTATTTTCCAACCTGAATAACAGAAATACTGTATAGCATGCTGCTATTTTTACCATTTAGAATTTTCAGGTTATTCCTGACTATAATCTACAATTCATATAAATCCTGCAGTTTCACAAGGAAGCACTAATTTTATATTCAGATTTTTATTGTTTTCTGTAGTGGATAAACATTGATCTCCAAGAGTATGCCTGTTAGATTTGGGTTAGATTCCTAGGGCTAAGTTTACAAAACCTGAAGGAAGAGTCAGCAATTTGCTATGTTAGATCTGTCTTTTTAAAATGCAGTAAGGCTTGATTAGTCATTGAGAAGAGATTTTAAACACTTGAGCAAGATCTTCCTTCATTGTCATAAAATTTTGGGTTTAGTTACTCTAAGCTGCAATTGGAGAAATTTATGAGCTTCTCCAATAAAACATTTACTGGGGTGTCCTTTCATAAAATTTCCTAGAAATCCTATAAAGCACATTTGCCACAAGCCACTGTACTCTTTCAAACCATATTCAAAGTATATTCTTCATCAATTATTAGTCTGCTCTGAACTAGCCTTCAAAATTTTAAATAGCTATCCTTTGCATGCTGTGTGTGTTCAGCTGGAGAACTGCTAACGTAAAAAAATATTTAAGAATTCAAAGTAATAGTAATAATCCACTATCTAACCCTTTTCTATATCCACTTTCTTAAACATGGTATAAATCTGAATCCTCCATTTGCAAGTTCTACACACTGAAATTATTTTTGCTGAACTGTGGTCATACTCTTGTTGCAAAAGTATATACAGTTGACAGAACTACCTAGGGACAAATATCGTTGGTGGAATAAAGCTGAAGTGGTTTATGAAGTGTGTTGAGCTTTACCAATATACTATACTGCTACCCTGGTCATTTGTAATTTAAGGACATGGGCTACCATATTCTTGATGTGAACTACTGCTTAAGTTTAAAATTAATGGAAATCCATATCTCATATTCTGCTGTACCACCTAGCCCATGTTTAGCCTATCCAAGTGTTTTCTATGACGGATTATTGTTGAAGCACAAGTTTGAAAGGGAAATATTAAATCCCACTTATTTAGCAAAGTTGTACTTCTAGAAACTGAACGGAAGTTCTACACATCCCTTAGAGTGAGCTGCAATACATCCATATATCTCCATATTGTGTTTGGCTACCAGCAATGCCAGGCTGCCCTTGCCACTTATACAAGCTTTAGTATGAGACTAGCATTAGGTTCTTCACCATCTTGTGTAACACCATCTTGGTCCCTCTATTCCAGGCTTTGAAAGGACTATTGCAAAACAACTGCAGGAGCAGAAACTATCTGGGTTCAAGATGAGGTCCTTTTTGGTACTATTTCCTATAAAATAATGACTGTGGTGAAACTATTTGGCAGAATTAATGCTCTTTTCTATGACACTGTTGAAAATAGTGTAAATATAATAATAAATGACAAGGTATTCTCAGTATAATTTCGATTTATGTAAAGAACACTTTTTCTACCCTGTCCAACCCTATTAGTTTGCCATTGAAGATCAATATTTTTAATACTGAGGCAGCTTCACATTTCTAAGGAATAAATCTTTTAACAGTTCATTCTTGGCTTGAGATGGTATTACTGTTATTTTTTTTCTCTTTAAATTAAAGTTCCTGTATGTTCATTAATCCATAAACCCATTACACTGTTTTTATAGACACATTTGGCAATGTTGGTTCCATGCCCCCATACCTGCATAGTTTTCCAGTGACAAGTATTTTTTCTGTCTGGATTGTATGACATTACCTTCTCTTGAAGGTCAGAGAGCATGTTTACACGATCCACATGAAGCTTCTGGGAACAGCAATGAACACTTTACACATAGATGAAAGACGCATCAGGAAGATTTGAGATTAAGATGGAGTGTCATTTCATTGCACTATAAAAGCTTTGTGCACCGATGTCATGAGTTCTATGTGCAGTTCTGGTCTGAATGATATGACGTATCACCCCATGCAATGCTACAGGCTTGGGGAAGAGTGGCTGGAAAGCTGCCCGGTAGAGAAGAACCTGGGCGTGTTGGTTGACAGCCACCTGAATATGAGCCAGCAGTGTGCCCAGGTGGCCAAGAAAGCCAATGGCATCCTGGCTTGTATCAAAAATAGCATGGCCAGCAGGACTAGGGAAGTGATCGTGCCCCTGTACTCAGCACTGGTGAGGCCGCACCTCGAATACTGTGTTCAGTTTTGGGCCCCTCACTACAAGAGAGACATGGAGGTGCTGGAGCGTGTCCAGAGAAGGGCAACGAAGCTGGTGAAGGGTCTAGAGCACAAGTCCTATGAGGAGCGGCTGAGGGAACTGGGGTTGTTTAGCCTGGAGAAAAGGAGGCTGAGGGGAAACCTTATCGCTCTCTACAACTCCCTGAAAGGAGGTTGTCGAGAGGTGGGTGTCGGTCTCTTCTCCCAGGTAACAAGCGATAGGACAAGAGCAAATGGCCTCAAGTTGCGCCAGGGGAGGTTTAGACTGGATATTAGGAAATTTTACTTCCCTGAAAGGGTTATCAAGCATTGGAAGAGGCTGCCCAGTAAAGTGGTTGAGTCACCATCCCTGGAAGTATTTAAAAGACATTTGGATGAGGTGCTTAGGGACATGGTATAGCGGTGGTCTTGGTAGTGTTAGGTTAACGGTTGGACTCGATGATCTTAAAGGTCTTTTCCAACCTATACGATTCTGTGATTTTGTGATTCTGTGAAGGATGTAGCAGAAAACTTACAGAGGAGAGTCATGAAGATTATTAAGGGAGTGAAGAAACTTTCTTACACAGAGGTCCCCAAATTATTGGAATTAATATGATAAGGCTTATAGAAATCAAGAAAATGTTGATTAAGATGAAAACAGAAAAATTTTGCACCAAATCAGAGATAGCATACACTCAATAAAACCTGTAAAAGTTATTATTAAAGCAGGTAAAAGAATTTCTTTACAAATCAGATAGTGAACTTCTGGAACTTGCTGATGCAAGGCAGTGGTGGAAGCAGACACAGTAGCAGCAGATTGAAAAAGGCAAAATCATGGTCCACAGCTCCATAAGTAACAAATAAAAAGAATAGACTGATATTTACCCTCTAACATCTCTAATGCAATAATTGTGGAAGAGGAGTGAACCAAAAAAGCTGGCAAGACCCGAGTATTTTCCCTAACTGGCATGCCAGTATTGAGGCAGAACATAGAAACATCTAATCATAGAATCATAGAATCATTCAGGTTGGAAAAGACCTTTTAGATCATCAAGTCCAACTGTTAACCCAACACTACCAAATCCACCACTAAACCATGTCCCTAAGCACCACCGCTACACGTCTTTTAAATACCTCCAGGGATGGTGACTCAACCACTTCCCTGGACAGCCTGTTCCAATGTTTCACAACCCTTTCGGTGAAGAAATTTTTCCTAATATCCAATACTCAGTCAGCTGTTGACCAACACCCCCCAGCTCTTGTAGGTTTGTAGTGTCTACAACACCTTTCCAGCCACTCTTCCCCAAGCCTGTAGCGTTGCATGGGGTTGCTGTGGCCCAAGTGCAGGACCTTGCACTTAGCCTTGTTGAACCCCCTACAATTGGCCCCAGCCCATCGATCCAGCCTGTCCAGATCCCTCTGCAGAGCCTTCCTCCCCTCAAGCAGATCAACACTCCCGCACAACTTGGTGTCATCTGCAAACTTACTGAGGGTGCACTTGATCCCTTCATCCAGATCATTGATAAAGATATTAAACAGAACTGGCCCCAACACAGAGCCCTGGGGAGCACCACTTGTGACTGGCTGCCAAGTGGAGTTAACTCCATTCACCATCACTCTTTGGGCCCAGCCATCCAGCCAGTTTTTAACCCAGTGAAGCATATGACCATCCAAGCCATGAACAGCCAGTTTCTCCAGGAGAATGCTGTGGGAGACAGTGTCAAAGGCTTTACTAAAGTCTAGGTAGACAACATCCACAGCCTTTCCCTCATCCACTAAGTGGGTCACCTTGTCATAGAAGGAGATCAAGTTAGTCAAGCAGGACCTGTCTTTCATAAACCCATGCCGACTGGGCCCAATCACCTGGTTGTCCTGTATGTGCTGCATGATGGCACTCAAGATGATCTGCTCCATAACTTTCCCCAGTACCAAGGTCAGACTGGCAGGCCTGTAGTTCCCCAGATCCTCTTTCTGGCCCTTCTTGTAGATGGGCATCACATTTGCTAACCTCCAGTCAAGTGAGACCTCCCTGGTTAGCCAGGACTGCTGATAAAGGATTGAAAGTGGCTTGATGAGCATTTCTGCCAGCTCCCTCAGTACCCTTGGGTGGATCCCATGTGGCCCCATAGACTTGTGTGTGTCTAAGTGGTGTAGCAGGTCACTAACCATTTCCCCTTGGATTATGGGGGCTTCACTCTGCTCCTCGTCCCTGTCTTCCAGCTCAGGGGGATGGGTACCCCGAGAACAAGTGGTCTTACTATTAAAGACTGAGGCAAAGAAGGCATTAAGTACCTCAGCCTTTTCCTCATCCTTCATCACTATGTTTCACCCCACATCCAATACAGGATGGAGATTCCCCTTAGCCCTCCTTCTGTTGCTAATGTATTTATAGAAACATTTTTAATTGTCTTTTACAGCAGTAGCCAGATTAAGTTCTAGTTGGGCTTTGTCCCTTCTAATTTTCTCCCTGCATAACCTCATGACATCTTTGTAGTCCTCCTGAGGTGTCTGCTCCTTCTTCCAAAGCTCATAAACTCTCCTTTTTTTCCTGAGTTCCAGCCAAAGCTCTCTGTTCAGCCAAGCTGGTCTTCTTCCCCACTGGCTCATCTTTTGGCATACGGGGACAGCCTGCTCCTGCGCCTTGAAGATTTCCTTCTTAAAGAATATCCAGCCTTCCTGGACTCCTTTGCCCTTCAGGACTGCTGGCTAAACATGAGGCTAAACAGATTGCTGATCTCAGCAGCAACATATTTCTTATGTCTTCATCATAGCTTTTCTTGTAATGTAAAAAGGTGACTTAGAATAGGCAATTTAGGGCTGCTGTAAATTATCCTAAAGCTTCATCCTAAATTATCCTCCTTCTCTTAGGCTATTCGAAAAGCTTTACAAAGCTTGCTCTTTTTTTTTTTTTTTTTGGATAAAATCATTATAAACACAGCTAAGAGAATAGAAACTGGATTTGTTCATTTAAGAAGGATATCTATTTTTCCAAGAAAGATAACTTTTACAAGATGTCTAGTTCATACAGCTTAGATTTCAAAGTAGGGGGTTTTTTGGTCTTTTTTTTTTTTTTAATCTTCTGGGTCTTTAACCGAAGAATTTGGTAAAAGGATTGAGTGTCTCAATAGGATGGATTTTTTTTTTCATTAACCATGTGCCTTTTTGTGGAAATCAAAACAATGAGAAGAGTGAAAGGAACTGGTGTTTTGTGAAGTTGAGACAAGGATGAGGGGTCTGTCTCAAAATATCTTCCAGTACCCTCATTTGAATGTAGCCAGTGTTAATGAAGGTTGAACCTGGGCTGACTACCAATGTGATTTAAAATTCATTGTGTGCTGTCAGGCTGATGCATAATAGCATAAATGAGCCCAGAGCTACTCAGGGTTTTTTAAGATGTCCTTGTCTTCCATTTGCAGAGTTTCTACTGCCCAGGAAAAAAAGGTCACTTCATCATGATAGTACAAATGTTAGTGGACCATCTGTCTTGCTTTTTCATAGGCTTGAAAAAAACCTTTTGACCACATCACACCCCATATAAGTAGCTATAATACTACTTGTGCAAATGAAGGCCAGAAATACTGCTGAATGATGCAGTTCGCAAAGTTTCGTTTCCTCCGTAAGTCTTAAATAGTAACACTTCCTGCATCCTGTTCTTGAAATATTGACCATCAGGCACTGATCGTAATTTTCTATCTAATCGGGATACAGAAACCATGCCTGTGGCGAGTGATCTGTCACAGAGTTCCATTAGCAAATTTCAAGTATTGACTAGTAAAAGAAGTGTTCACTTTCCTGAGATTGTTAACAATCTATAGGATAATATACAATATGTCTACAATTGCCATTAATAGAAGATTGAGGATAAACCTAATTTGTAACAAAGTTATTGGTTTGCAAACACTTCATAAACAAAAGACAAGCCTAACTCAATGAACAGCTCCTAATGAGTATTTCAAACTTTATTGATGCCAAGAAGTGAAATAATAACTACTATGAAGTAGTAATGTTGTTTTAGCTGTATGGTTTAAAGATGTAACAGCCTCCTTGTGATCTTAGCTTAATAAACTCTCCTCACTAAATCAACACTGTTCCACGATTTTATAAGGCATATTGTCTAATTTAAGAACACAGGCAATCAAAAGTGTGAAGTGCAGGTGTCAGCTCTTTTATGTTTACAGATCCGTGCGGGTCCAAGAAACACAGACACATGATTTCTGTATGTATCAAAATATTTGCATTTGTATCATTTGTCAAGATGAACTTTGCTGATGGATATGGAAATGCACCCAGTTAATATTAAAAAGGTTTTTTTTTTAAAAAGTAGTAATAGAAGCAATTGTTTTAATACTGTAAAAAGATCTATACTTGTGCTATTGAAACCAGAATTATTTTAACATCCATTTCATTGTTTCTCCATTTAATTGTTAATGCTTGGAGAAAATTTAATAATTAATCTTTTGCATGTATTTATGTGACTGAGCATTTCTCTAGCAGTTAGGTAGATATTTACTTAATTCACTTGTCTTCTATTATGAATATACAATTTAAATGTCTATCTTTTTTCCAGTATTGTGAGAAAATGGTGAGCTTAATACTGAATTTTTCACTGTTAAAACTTTTTCTGGTGTCTCAGGGGACAAGTGTATAGTAGTCTTCATTTTCAGACACAGAGCTTCAACAGAATCCAGTAGGAATTGCAGAAGGATATGAGGTTTTCCATCTTCAATTTTTCCATTGAGAACATCTCAGTCACATTTACGCAATTCCACTTAATGCCAGAATGATTCTTTTCTTGTTGCTCATCAAAACATTTATTTTTCTGCAAAAAGGGACATCCTCAGAATAATTGTAAGAAATGGAATAACCATTACTATCTTTTCACCGAGTGGGACAACAATGTTATAATAGACCTGATTACTAATTGCTTTATAGCCTAATTTCTAGCTATTTGAAGGAAGGTTTATGTTAATCAGCTACTCAAGCAGGAAATAATTACATGTAGTCACTAAAGGCAACTGTTTTCCCCAATCATAAGAAATATTTATCATATAAGGGGTCTTTAGAGAATAAATATATTAACTCTCCTGCAATAATTTGTGAACTTTTAAAAATGTACCTCTTAGAAAAATCTGATGACAAATAAAATGAGAGGTGATTTTCCATTTTTTATATGAAACTGTTAAAAGACATGCTTTCACTGATTCTTAAATAACAATCAGGCAGGTCTCTATTGAAGTTGCCTCAGATGCCTGTTTTCTTTTGTTGACATCTATTTTACTACTTAAAGTTTCTTTAGATTGTGTAGTCTTTGTATTCATCTTGTGAATTTCACATTTCCAACAGCTTGCTTTCAGTACAGTAGTTAGTATTTTTTGGCACACTTAGAGACAAATTCTTACTCGTAAAAGTCAGTTTAGACCCAGTGAAGTTAATATACCTGTTATAACGTAGCTGGCTGGGATTCTGGTTCATAATTCCAGGAGAGTCACAGTCTGCTGAAATATGTGGTTATAATAATGGCAACAAGATCACATATTTTGTTGAACATTTATTTTCTGTATTACAGTTCATGTTCGACAAACTCCTTTCCCCTTGGCCAGACTAGTCAAGACAGCTCTTGTAAAGAGAACAGATCATAAAAGATATCTTTGAGAACTGTATCTGTTATTGATCCTCAACAGTCCATGAAAATATGCCTCAGGAGCGATTAAAATCTACTTTGATTCTCATTGGCCTAGGGTATGATACCATCAGCCATTTCCTCAGTTTGATTTCTCCATTGCCAGCTGAGGAATATTTTTGAACTATTCTTCCTTCCCCTGCTACAAGCTGTGCTTATAGCACAGCACAGTGTTTATTTGCCTAATGACTCTTATCAGACAAGGAAAAAAAGTACTTACTTTATTTACTTATTTGTTTATTTAGATCAAATTGTTGGAGAAGCACTGGATTTTTAAGCCAAAGAGGATTTTAACTTTTGGACTAATCAAGGTCAGTGAAGCTGGCTGCAGGAAGGGGGAGATGCAAGGAGAGAACAAGAAAAAAGAAGTAATGTCCAGAAGAAGAAAATGTGAAAATAAGTCATCTGTTTTGACCAGATCTGAATATTTCTTCCACAGATATTTGATATTGGGCATTTAGGACAAGCCTATTTATTGTATTCTTAAACTAACATTTAGGGAAAAAAAAAAAAAAAGAATAGAGTAGTGGTGTGGAAAAGGGTGTTTCAGCAAACTTAGCGCTGGAAGCAGATGTATAGATAGAAAGACATGAGACAGCACAGATTTTGAGGGAGTCTGCATTAGTCCACAGAAGCACAATAGAGTTTATTTCCCAGAGCATGACAAGAGCACAAGGAAGGACACAGTGCTGGAGAACCTACAGTCTCAGAATCAGAAAGTGTTAAGACACCTGAGGGCAGCAGACTGCTGAATGGACAGAGGAGGCAGGAGACTTTATAACAATTTGTGTCCAGAGTGGATGGAGGCAAAGGGCCGTTTCTTACCATAAGTAACCTCTAGGATGAAGTTGAAGAGACCTTCACTGACAGAGAGAGCAGAAGCCTCCAGTACCAGATGACTTAGAAGTTTTTCATTATGCACCTAAAACTACATCATTGCACTGACCTAAGTTATGTAAGACAAAATGAGTTACAAGAAATAACTTTGTTCCTTTCCACTGTTTAGTTAAAGTTGTAACCTATCAATTAATTCATGTTCTCATCTTTATTTTTTTTTTATCTGTCTATCCTGTAAGCCTGAAGAACATAATGAGAAATTTTGTACACTCAGTTATGCCATGGGAGATCAAAGTTAAGATTTAAATGGGTTAATTAATGGCCTCTATTCAGTATTTTCTTCTAGGGAACACAGTATCAAATAAGTTATCGATGATGTGACATGAATAATACATTGCAAGAAACAAGTTCATGAATAGTCTTAAATCTTAATTCATTTTTATATACCCAGTCAGCTGCAAAACAGATTGTGTCTGTCTTATAAATAAGAAAAACCTACATTAGTTGGACACAACATTACTGAATAATTCAGCAAGCCTTAAAGAAAACTGATTATCACAATTTAATCTGAAGTAGTCTGTGTTCAAGAGAGACAGGTATTTTATTGTGACATATCTTCTGTTGCAAGAAACACCTTTTCATTTACAAGCATGCTTGCTATCACTCCATGTTGAATAACACTCAGAAGAGTGGTGGAACTTCAGTATAGATAAACTCCAAAGTTGTTAGTGCCGTTGAGAAAGGCAGGATAGAAGGTCTTGTTGCTGCATACGGTACAGGCACAAAAGACAAAAGCTTTATGGTAGTTAGAAAGGATAAATAACTCAAAAAGCCTCATTTTTGTTCTAAGCCTTAAAAGAGAGATATGTATAAGTCTATCTGAAAATAAAGGCATATTTTGAATTAAATATGAAAATACATGTTTTGGTTTGATTTGAGATTTTTGAGGAGTGGGATCACCTGTTTCTTGGAGAAGGGCTAGGAAGAAGGGGAGCTGAGATATACATCCTACAAGAAAATCTGTTATCATCAGGAGATCACTGTAGCCTTGGATGAGAAGGTAGATAACATGCAGGAAGACTGGAGCAAGTGTAGAATGCTCTGGTCAGTGTGAGTGCTGCCCTGATCTTCAAGGGACAGACCCAGACGCAGATGGATTTCAAGCTGTCCTGTGGATTTAATGAAAGCAGGAGTGTATGAACAGAGAGCTGAACAACAACATAGCACCTGTTAAGTTTCTTGGAGAAAATCAACTTTGTCCATGTCTGCAGTTTCACAGATGCATCTGTCAACAAGGAGTGGTGAATTATGCCAAGCAGCAGCAGAAGGAACTGAAGGTAACAAAGCAGGAGCTTGTAGAAACAGAGGGAACCGTATCCTGTGTGCTGGCTTCCCTGGGAAAAAGGACTAAGCATCTCTGACCTAAAAATCCACCTGAATACATCCCACATGGAAGAATAACCACAGCATGTGGACAAGCTTGGAAACAGGACTTGCCACCATCAGTAAAACAAGGAGATGAAAGCTCAGAGCTGTTCATTGCTCAGTCTGTTATTGAGATAAAAACACTAAAAGCTAGTCTGACTACAATTTATATTGGGGTGTCAGAAAATGGGTACGTTAAACATGGGATATTATTGAAATGTAGAATTAACAAAAAGTTTTATAATTGCCTTTGGTCTGGTTTGTAGCGTCTATGCCATATTCTCTGTTTCTCTGAATAAAACTGGAATAGTAGGTTCACTGAGGCACAGCAGGGACAAGAACTGAATCTTATACTGCAGACACTGGGTTTTTTCATGGAAATTATCTCCTTTATATAGGAAACACCTCTTGAGAGGAAGGAGGAGACAACACAAAAACAATATGAAGTCTAGCTGGAGTCCAGTAACTAGCAGTATTCCCCAGGGATCAATACTGGGTCTAGTCCTGTGGAGGAGTGGCTGATACGCCAGAGGATCATGCTGCCGTCCAGAGGGACCTCGATAGGCTCCTCATGCAGTTCAACAAAGGGAAATGCAAAGTCCTGTACCTGTGGAGGAACAACCCCATGCACTAGTACCTGCTGGGGGCCACACAGATGGAAAGCAGCTTGGCAGAAAAGGACTTGGAGTCCTGGTGAGCACCAAGTTGAACATGAGCCAGCAATGTGCCCCTCCAGAAAAGAAGGCTAATGGTATCCTGGCCTGCATTAGGCAAAGTATTGCCAGCAGGTCGAGGGAAGTGATCCTTCCCCTCTACTCAGCACTGGTGAGGCCACACCTGGAGTGCTGTGTCCAGTTCTGGGCTCCTCAGGACAAGAGAGACATGGACAGACTGGAGAGAGTCCAGCAAAAGCTCATGAAGAAGATTAAGACACTGGAGCATCTCTCCTTTGAGGAAAGGCTGAGAGAGCTGGGACTGTTTAACCTAGAGAAGAGAAGGATCAGGCTCAGAATTCATTTATATTAACAAATGTAAATACCTGAACGGAGGGTGCAAAGTGGACAGAGCCAGGCTCTTTTCAGTGGTGCCAAGTAGCAGGACCAGAGGCAATGGGCAGAAACTGAAATACAGGAGGTACCATCTGAACATCAGGAAACACTTTTTTTACTGTGACGGTGACCAAGCCCAGGCACAGAGTGCCCAGGGAGATTTTGGAGTCTCCATCCTTGGACATATTCAAAAGCCAGCTAGACATGGTGCTGGACAACTGTTTCTAGGTGGGCCTGCTTGAGCAGAGTGGTTGGACCAGATGACCTCCAGAGGTTCTTTCCAACCTCAGCTATTCTGTGGTTCTGTGATTCTATAGTATGTACACAAGGTCAAGCCTGTTTTCTGCACAAAGAAGGAACTATGTCATTAAATATATGTATCCATGCTGCTCTTGCTGTTGAAAGGACAATGGCATTATTTCCTGCCTCTTCATCTAATCTCCAGGCCTGAAACCAGCAGACTGTATTATTTAATTAACCCCAAAACAGAGAGCTGAAGTAGCAACGAAATCACCAGTGGCAAACTTACTGGTGTTTTAAAAGGAAAAACTGAGGCAGAGTAGGGCACCTTTTCAAGGTCTTATGACTGGGCTTGCATAGTTTCCTTGTCCACACTACAATATACTTGAAGTCTTTTGAGAATAAAACAGAGATGAAAACTTGGTGAGAAAAATCATGTCTTCACAATAAATCGTAATAGTTCCTGAACTAAATAAGATGAAAATTCACATGTTCATTGTATATCTAAATACCAAAAAGCTCACATAAGATTACACTTTTAGAAAGGAAATTTAGCTAGATTTAACTTCAAAAACATTTGTGCTACCATTATTAGTGGAGGCTTGGATCAATTTTCTTTTCTGTATCTACCCAACTCTCCTTATGGATGGTGTATAGTCATTTCTTCATGGTATCTCAGTAGAATTGCATAGGAATTATTCATCCCAAATATTCCCTTCAACAATAGCTTATGAACATTTATTTTAAAAAATAATCCACTTCAGTATTGGAAACTACTAGGAAATATAAATATCATGGCTCTGTCATGACATATGACATGATCATATGTCCATGATCTAAAAGAGAACAAGAAATAATTTTGTCTGACACTTGTTTAAAAAAAAAAACAGTTAAATCCTTACAGAATAATTTTCTACTAGCAATGAGTAGAAAACAAGATCCTTTTACACTACAGTAACCTAAGTAAAACTTTAAAGTTAGGTATCATGTCATTTGCTGCTATAAAAAATGTTATAGTACTCTAGCACAATTTTTAAAAATGTTTTCTATGAAGAGTAAATGTTTCAAAAATGCAATATTGATACACATTCAAATGTAAAGAAAGTTTCATATTTGTATCATTCATGAACTTGCTTCTAAGACTAGCTGTTGAATATACCAATTTGTGAGACATATGCATAATTGTAAAGGCTCTAAAATACATTTTGGTGACAAAAATTGTCTGAACAGTTACATTTGAAAAAAAGAAAAGACTCTTACATATAACTTTGTTTAGGTGCTTTTCCACTTCAGAAAATTTACAGAACTGACTTTTATATGGTCAGCAAAACCTTTCTTAAGGAAAGAAAGAATTACCCATTTGATCTGCTGCAATTATGTAGCAATTTTGCAATTATTATTAGCATGATTATATATCCATTTTGTGAACTTAAGGCCCTGTTGTAAATGATAGAAATCATTAAAACTGATAGTGTCATGTTGTCGTATAATGGAGATAAGTCTTATCATTCAGACAAGTGAGTGCAATTAATATACTCAGTCCCATACTGCCTGTAAAATTGGCACAACTGTCCATGAAGGGGGAGTTAGTAGTACAAACAAATCTACGCACGCTGTCGGTATAACTGATACAGAATTAGCAGCAGTGGCAGAACTAGCAGAGCAGGAAAGGCACAGACTTTGGGAATAAAACAATAAAATCCATATAATGTTTTCCTCCGTCCTTGAACTCTATTTTTCAGCAACAGGAGCCATTTCCGGCAATGCAGGTTTAAGATGGAGCATTGACTCAGGAGCAAGAGAACATATTTCTTCTCCCATCTACTCCATTCTTTTTTCTTCAGCTGTTTTTATTGGTCCTTTCCCATATGCAAGGTATATTGAAATTAAGGAATGTATTCTGTTGCCTTCACTTTTTATTTGGTCTAGCTGGAAATAAAGTAAGTAGATCATGTTAGTAAAGAGAGCTATAGGTAAGCAAGCTAGTCAGTCTCATTTAGTATGAAATTCATTTTAGTATGGAAAAAATATAAACTTCGTATTGTGAAGATGAAGGATTCTTGGGTCTGCCTGTGTCACATTATACATTTCTTATTTTTGGGGAGTCCAGTAGATAAAGTTTCAGCTTAGGAACCTATTTTTTCAGAATTGGCTTTACATTTTTGAGGCATAGATTTACAGATGAATGCAACATCCCATTAGTCAGCATACTGAAACCAGGAAGGTCAAAGAACAGGTATTGAACAAAATTACTTTGTCTGCAAAAATGAATGGAAATCATGTCCAAAATCAGAATGTAACCTACCCTCATGTCATATTATAGGTCTTCATTAAATCAAAACAATACAAAACTCTTCACACTTATCTGACTTTAGTTCCCACTCATGCTGCTTGATCATTATTATGCCTTAAGTATTTCTGAGAAAGGGTAAAAGTCATGCACTGATATTTTTTTTCCTAAGTGCTCTACTTCATAACAGAGCTATTCTGACACCATTCTCTTCTTCCTGTGATACTATCATCCCTCTTGCCTTTCCAGCATGCACATCTGCAGAAGAAAAATCTACTTTTCTGGCTTCAGCTCTTAAACTGTTGAAGAAAACAGTATCTGTGTGTGTCATTTAGAGCTCTGTGCAGAGATTTATTTGCTACCACTATTTATGTGCTAAGAACAATAATAATTTGACAAATGTTGCAACAAAATTATGTAGCAGCAAATGATAGGACTTACTGGCAGTTGTAAGTTGGTTCTTGGTGGGATTTATCAAGTATTTGAATGAAGTCACTCTAAACATTATGAATACTGTCATGCTTTTAAATCCTTCCAGAAGCAAAATCTAAAATACGAAGAAATATCAGAAAAAAAACCACATTGTTTTTTTCCACAATTTGTAGATCTTAGATATAGTTGTCTGCATACCATACAATAAGGAATATTACCTGTGTCAATTCTCAGCATGCAAACAAATCCTTCTATGTTATCTAAGTGGTGCCAAATTAAAAACAGATAACACAGCAGAGGCGTTAACTTTTGATATTGCATCATATGTAGAGGAAATCTGACTGGCCAACTGCAAAAAACATATACATTAGAGTAGGACAAGGTGGTATCAGGAAAAATAGGACACCCTAGAAATTAAGTCCAGATTGAGCACTTAAGATTGCAAGATATATACAAAAGGAAAAGGAGAAAGAAGGGTTTGTGTATAACTTATGGTAGGGTGGGTTTTTTGTTTGTCTGATTGACCAATTTCTGTTTTCCATTAAAAAATATTTACCAGAAATGTTATTACACATAAAGAAATCTAGAGTAACTCCCATTCAGAAAAGAAACAATACATACTTTCTTAAAGACTTGTCTTTTCCATGATAAAAGTAGGATAATTGCCAAAGGATGAAAGCCTAAGATAAAAAGACCTCAAAATAGGACAGAGTAATGGCCCTCTTTAAAAAACAGTTTTTGTAAAGCATTTTCTAGCTAATTAAAAATAAAAAGTTACTAATTAATAAAGATTTTCCAGTATTCATGCAATAATCTACCATCCAGACTATAAGCTAAGGCTTGTTGCAACCTCAAAATGGTTTGATTGAAAATGTTTGTAAAAACTAACACCTGAACTGTACTTGTAAATCTTTTTCATCAAACTAAAAAAGAAAAATCTTGGTGTCCTCCTATGGCACACTCTAAACAGAGTTAAACATTGAAATCACTGTTAAACAGGATTGTTTGCTGACCAGCCATGCTGTCATCTTCCCACATACAGCCTTGCCACTGACCATCATCAGCAAGTATGCATGAAAACCTTTCTTGAGTGCAGACACCTTCTGCTCCATGACCAGCAATGCCTCACAATGCTCAATGCCTATTGAGTAGTTTCATAGCTGTTACTCCATTTTCAAGGAAGAGGTTGTTAAGGTATGCGTGCAGGTAGCTAATCCTGACCTATGGCTCCACCAACAAGATAACTACATGAGAAAAGTCAGGGTGCTACAGGTAACAAAAGGAGAGAGCAATGTACTTGTATATACCCTGACCTGTGGTATCATTAACAAGAAAGCAACATGAAAACGGTAGGACGCTATACACAAAAGAAAGGGACTGTTAGTTTACCAAAGTGGTGACCAAGAAAGAAAGGCAAAGGATGGACTGTGGAGCAGGACATTAAAGCTGTTGTTGCTCTGACCACACTCCCAGGTGAGTAACTGATTTCCGTGGTCAGGGCCCTTGGGTGCTTTCCCCAGAGCTGGCAAGGGAGCACCCCAAGGGCTGGGACTGGATATCAGACATCCTAGGAGAGGCAGTGGCAGCACCTGGCTTAGCTCTTCAGCCCATCAGGCTTCAAAATCTTATGGAGTAAAGACAATAAAGGCATTTTGAACAGCCAAAATACCCCACAACAGTGTATATCTGTGCACACAGTGTCCTGAAGACTCCCATGTTTCACACAGACATGAAGGGGCCTTATCTGAGCCCTAAGGTTACCAAAAGCAATTTAACTGTGCTAGTGTGGCACCAACCTGAATTAAATTTGCTCTGCTGTGAAGAAACACAGCAAGACTACCAAAGACACAACTTAATCAGAGTAAATCTTACGATGGAGCACCTCTTAGCAGCAACACAGAAGTTGGACCCATTTGAAAGGAAAAAGGACAATAATTCCCTCCCACAATAATGCAGATTCCTTCTATTAGTAGCTTTTATATTCTTTTGCTTTTACTTTTTGTGGCTAAGGGCTTATGTTGCTTAAGTCAAAGTGCAGTTGAAAATAAAAAGAACTATTATGTGGCGTTTTTTTTCTGAAAGGTCAACAGAAGTTCTTCATTCCTCCAGAATAAGTGTTACCATCTGTCATCAGTTTTACTTTGATGTAATGATGGATGAATGATCTTCACATAGCTACATATTCTGCAGTGTTCAGAGCAGTTAAGAAACTTGTAATATTACATATAAGGTTCATTTTGAGTATGAAAGGGAAATATCTTAAAGGGTTTGCCAGACTCAGCTAGAGTGGTTTTATAGCAGTATTCCATAATCCAAACTTGCAGAAGTGTTATCCATGGGCTCTATCACTCCAAGATAAAAATATTGAGGTAAATAGGGACAAATGCATCAAACTGTAATCAGACAATTGATTATGAGTGGTAAGGCTTTGCAAACATTGTAGAAACAATAACAACAAAAACAACAACCAGAGCAATAAGAATACTGTTAAAGTCATTCAACACACTGCAAGAGTAACCAACAAATGATATATGTAAATAACACAGAACCAGATTTTTTCTGTCCTACAATAATTCAGCTGCAGTGCAAATGCAAGTTGGTGGAGGAAAGTTACAAGTTACTACTGCTTCACAGCAGAGGACAATTTCTGAAAAAGGTGTTAGCAAATAGCAAGAGTGGAAAATTATAGCACTGTTAACACCCTCCCTTTAGTACCTCTGCTAACACAAGTCTCAGTTGCTTTTATTCAACAATACTTTGCCCCTCAAGTACTTCCATTATTTGAAAGTACAGGTGTACCTATTTGAAGAGTAAAATACTAACACCTGTAGTATTCTGTCTCAGTGTACAGAAGTTTTTAAGCAAAATTTGTACCATTATAACAGGTTTGATCCAATTGTGAAAAACATTGTTTTATCGATGTTATAAAAAGAAATCTCATGGTTGGTAATTTTTTTATAAATACTACAACATTAAATTTGCTCATATATCATCTGTTTAATGCTACTCATCCAAACTCTTGTTATACTCAGTGAGGATCCTGTTGATTCAGTGAACAAAAGTTAGAGTGATACTGTCAACCAATAACTAACAATTTTTTCATTGAAGACAGCTGAACCAGGGTCTAGGTGATCCTTCTTCACAGGATCTCCGCTTACTATTACAGCAGCTGAGACGCTATGGCTAAACCTGCATTAGCAAGCCATGCAGAATGGAAAGGGTGGATCCACAGAGCAGGAGAACTGGTGCTGAGGATCTGATGCCCACATTATAGACATTACTGTTTTTCATTTATGTCACTTCTAGACTAGTCCCATAAATTGAACATATTTGCAGCTGGAATATCTCCAGGTGAGCCTCTGGAGCTTCCATTTTGGGCTTCCATATCTTGGAATACAGAGCTGAATCATACCCTGGGTTCAATTCACTTACCTAAAAATAAGCAATGTGGCACTACTCCAGATGTTCTTGGATGTCTACCTGGCCTCCAGCTGCCATTGCAAAATATCCCAGACATCCTGTAGCATCTGTGCTTCCTCTGTCAGAACCCATGCAGTTCTTTCATGTACCTTCAGGTGTCTCACAGTGATATTGAACACTTTCATAGGAATAACTGAATAAAGACATGGGTCTCTCTAAGTAAAATGGGGAAATAAGGTGGAGAGCAATTGTGTCTAGCTCACTCCTTTAATGACTTGATGCTTTCTAATATTTTAGTGGCCTGGCTGTGTGGCAATGAAATGTTCCTTTAGGGCACGTCTACCACTGACTACAATAATTTGCAATTTTTTACTAGCTCTGAAGAAAGGACTACATATACTCCTGAGAAAATACCATGGAGTAATACAGAAAATAGAGATGTTTACTGAGAACTTTTAATCAGCTAAAGTCTTCATATTCTAAGTACAGTCTATTTTCCTATTTGGGGGCATATATTAGGATATTAATGAAGGTCTGGCACAAGGTTCAGCATGTACCAGAAATTGAGTGGGACTAAACTGAACAGGAAAGGGGATCAAAAGTTTTAGATTAACAGGGAAAAACTACATATCTTATTACAGGGAAAGCTAAGACTATGCAAAAAACCTGCCCCACCGCCACCCGCCCCCCCCCCCGCAAATAAGCCATCTGTACAGATTTAATAATATGGCCATCATGACTTCAGTACTAAACACATCCCAGTAAATATATATTTAAATGAGTTAATTTTTTGTTTATTCTAATTATTACCCAGATATGGTTTTCAATTAAATATATAGCTGAATATAAACTAAGTTTAAAAAATTAGTTTTTCATAGTCAAGAATGGAATGTATACTGTATCTCAGGAGTCACAAACCAATTAAACAAAAGAAGAAAACAAATAAGGATTCTGTGTTACAAAGGACAGAAAAAAAATCTCAATCAGGATAAAGGAATGTGCAGAATCACGATTTACTTATACTCATCTCTAGCAAGTGAGAGAAGGTTGCCTACTGGGAATATAAATAAGGCAAATCTAATACCTCAAGATGTATGTGAAGAAATTTTTGTCTTATCAGATAATGAACTTGGGTTTTGTGATGAGAATGCTAATGAATTCATTTGTAATGTGGATAGCAATAATAAAGATAAAGTGACTCTGTTGGAAAGATGTATCCCATTCTTTGTTAATCAGAAATTAAAGTGACAGAAAAAAACCATAATGAAAAGTCAGATATCTGACTTAATAACAGAAACCCACAACTTTGAAAGCAAACTTTGATAATATCAATACTGAGATGCTAAAAGACAAATATAAGGAGTTAACTATTTGAACTCAAACTTATTTCTCCAACTCAAAGGTAAAGTAATGCATTGAGAATGTGGTCCTGCAAATTTTAGCAAGAGTAACCTTCTGCACAAGTTGTCCTTCAACAAGTTATCACAAGTTATCACAGTTGTCCTTGTGATAGCCATTCAGAATACTGCAATAAAATAATTTTTCTAGGTCAGGAGGACCTTATTTCTTCTCTGGCTGCCTTTCTAATGACTCGTCTTCTCCATCACATAAATGACTGTATTGGGTTAGCCTTGTCTAAGGGCCAAAATGCCACCCAGCTGCTCTTTCTCTCCCTCCCCTCAACAGGGTAAGGAGGGGAAAATGAGATGAGAACACTTGTGGGTCAAGATAAACACAGGGAGATTGTTTACCTGTTGCCAACATGGGCAAAAAAGACTTAACTTGGGGAAAATTAATTTATTTATTGTCAATTAAGATAGATTTGGATGGTAAGAAACAGAGACAAACGTTAAAACAATACCTTTCCCCATCCCTCCTTTCCCAGGCTTACCTTTACTCCTTCACTCCCAACTCCTCTACCTCCTACCTCTCCCCCACCCCACACAGCACAAAGGGGATGGGGAATGGGGGGGTTACAGTAGACCATAATAGTTCCTCTCCTTTTCATGCATTTCACCTGCTCCAGCAGGTGTCCTTCCTATGGGCTGCAGTCCTTCAGGATAAACCTGCTCCAGCGTGGGCTCTTCCATGGGGCTGCAGAGAAATCTCTGCTCCAGCACCTGGAGCACCTCCTCTCCCTCCTTCTCTGACTCTGGTACTCACACTGCTCTTTGTCTTTTTTTTTCCTTTTTTCCCTCCTCTGCTATCTGTACAGTGTTTTCTGACCTTTCTTAAATATGTTTTCACAGAGGTGCCACTGACTTGGCTGATGGCCTCAGCTGTGGCCTGAGGGTCAGTTGCATGGATGGTTTTGTCTGGCACAGGGCAGCTCCTAACCTCTTCCCAGAGGCCACCTCTTCAGCACCCCCACTATCAACACCTTGCCACCTACACCAAATATAACCACGTAACTTCCCCTTCAAAGATGTTTTCAGTCTAGTTTCTGCCCACTTAGGCTCTCCCACTCAGGGCTAGAAGGTTAACTCTCACTAGCATTAGGTTCATATAATCAGCCTCCATTTCTAACCGGATAAATTTTTCAAGTAGTTTTGCCTCTTTGGGGGATGAAATTTCCCTATAAATATCACCAAAGGGATACTGTGATCCTACTTTATGTTGCACTTAAAACTCCTTTTTGCTTTGACATCCTCCAAAAAATTAGTGGAGTCCAGCTACTGGTATCCTGAAACCAGCATTATATCATGGTTTCCATTCCCTGTATCATCCCACCTTTCTTCACCTTCTCTGTCCTGCTTAGAAACCCTCTGAGTCTGTATCTTGTGCTTGTACAGCATGTAGCTCACAGAGCTCCTTGTCTCTGACTGGGTTTCCCTAAGTATTAAGTTAATGCAGCTATCATGCTAACCTAACTTGTGAGCGATCTTTCAGACTTCTTGCTTAAAACGAATCATATACAGAAGTGCTTAGGGGTTTGATTCATTACATTGTGTGTAATAAACATCTATAAAGTTTTGTGAGTTTTCTAAGTAACCAGAGAGTCAGCGATCTAGCCCATAATCCTTTTATTAGCATTTTCTGAGTAATATGTTAAAAAAAGCAGAATGCCATATCTTCCCCTGATTTACATTAACACATGATTTGGCTGCCATTGTACAGAAAGACCTTGAAAATATTTTTAAAGAATAATCATACAACAAAGTCTTGTGAGGTAGATTTTTCCATATGTTAAGAGGAACCATAAATTTTGTGCAGTAAAATGGCAGCTGCCTGGCAGCAAGGAGTAATATTTCTTTCAGTGTAGGACAGAGGACAAAAAAAGTAATCAATAGATTAAATTTAGAACAACAAAAAAAAACACACACACAAAAAAAGAATAATAAAAAAAGTCTTGTAATTAGTGCACTGGGATGTAAATAAAATCTTTTAAATATATTTCATTTAACCTCTATACTGTTCAGTAATATAATGAGTTATATTTACAAATTATACATGTCCTGTTAAATGACAATTAACTGTTCAATCTATGAAAAAAGCTATAAGAAAATCCAGCTGTGCTAACCCACTTGATATTGACTATCTGAAAAAAAAACTCATATAGAATCCTGATATTTGATTAAATATTGGTAGGTGCCTGAATTGTTTTATTTTGTCACAGTAATGTTGCTTAATAGTATTTGAAGGAATATATTTACCCATTTCCTTTTATGTGGCAATTTTTTTAGTTTACTGTATTAACACTCAGTCTTTAGAGTCAACTAAAATGAAATGGGTGTCTTCAAAAATGCTTGTTAAGCAAGGACAAAGAGTTATTCCTGGACGAGGTCATGAGTGTATTCAGCAAAAAGCATTGTAGCATAACAAGCCAAGAGAAAGGGAAAGGGAAATAGAAAGGGAAAGGGTAAGAAGGGAAAACTCTCCAAGTCACCAGCCAACAAAAGAACTGGTGAGGATCTCCCCAGCTCATCATCCTCATCTGTGCATACTCTCCATTGCAGAAGGTGTTCCTCTGAATAACTTTTTACACAGTAACAATATAGTTTCATCAGGACTGTTTCATTACAGTAATAGTGCTTATGAGAGTTTAATTTTATCAGGCACAGATGTTGTACACATCAATTGACTGTTTAGCTTTCTGCATGTGCATTATCAGCAAATATTTGTTGGCTACCTATATGACTATTATCTACTAGAGTTATCTATTAAGATTTATTTGTTCCCTAGCATAAGATTATAAACTAAAAACTATGAAGCAAGGGCTGGAAAGGGAAAATTCACATTTCCATAGCAATCGCTTCCTACAAAACCCAACTTTACAGATGTGATTATGTTTCCTGAATCCTCCAGTGTGAGGCTGCAAGGATAACAGCCCTTTGGGATAAAAAAGTAAAAGGTACTGTCGCAGCAGCCTGGGGTTGTGTATGTAGCAGGTTGCATACAAAATGAAAGGCAGACTGTAGTGTTACAAGTGACTGACTGTAGTGTTACAAGTGAAAGACTGCAGACTTACAAATATAAGACTGTTAGCTTTATATAGGTTAAAGCACTGTGCAACACCAACACTGGTGTGTGCTGGATACAAGATTCTGTTAACTCCCCCTCACTTTCCCTCAAAGCACACTGCTTTAGTCCTGCACATAACAAGACAGAGTCCAGCAGCCATCCCGTTCACCACGTCCCACAAAAGGGATCTCATTCATCATCATCTTTTCTTTCCTGAATAGGTGCACCATTTGAACTGGTACATACTTTTGTAACTACAAACCACAGTCATAGCTTTGACTGGAGCTAAGTCAATAACTCAAATGTGCCAGTTCATTTGCAGCAGAAACAGATAATTTCAAATGGCTCAGGGATTAACTTACAGATAGAGAAAACAAAAGGGGTGCATGTTGCTGGCTGTCTAGACAGGGATTCGTTTTCTTCCTTATAGTATTGCTGCCTTCCTTGATACACCTCTGAATGGGATTCTCTAAGTACATAATTTTTAGACATAAAAATTCATTCAAGTAAGTACTAGTCTGAAGTAAATGAGCTCAGAATTAACCCTAAAATGAATGTAACCCTAAAATGAATGTATTGGAAATTTCTTTTATTATTCCTGAATGTTGTTATTATGTAGACAGTGGGAATTTTCTCCATTTACCTCGTAGATCTGAAATACAAGCAAGAATGCTTACTTTTGATAATGCCAAAGATCTTTTTTACGTTGCTTCCCACTTAACAAGCGCAGTTACAAGCATTTTGAACTGTTGGTTAAGAAATATTTCTGTCAGCTGAAGTTAGTTCCAAATATTTTCAGAAACTAAACATAAAAGTGGTAGCTAAAGGTAAAGTTCATACACATGAAACCATCTAACAAATACTCATGGAAGAATTCTTGAATACATGCACAGTTTTACTAATTATTCTTCTTATATTCTTGGCACATTTAAAAAGCCATTTTACATTCACAATTGTATGCTTTGTTTTTCAAATAGAAATATGAAAAATATCGTTCTTTTCCACATGTCCACAAATGTTTCTTCAGGCCTTTGAATGTAGTAGTACATACTTTATTTCAGGAGGATATTTATAGTTATGCAGATAATTTAAAGAGTGATTGATGTTGCATAAAGAAAAGGACTAATTTGAAGAAAAAGACTATCAATCACACTCAAAATAGGTCTATACTGCCAAAGTAAAATAAATTGACTATCCTTGAGTTACTCATCTCCAAATAGCCTTGTTTTGTTAGAGTAGCCACAATGCACCCTGATACTTCAGCTGCTGATCTAGCCCTGTGCTGCACCCTCTTACACATGATTTGTTTTTAGTGATATTTACTTAGTTATTTGAATTGTATATAGCTGAGTCTCTCTCAATTCATTCCTAGTGAATACTGGGAGGACTGGTCTGTCTTTCACAGGTACATGGAGGAAACTGAAAAGTCCTGGAGAGATTAGCTGCATTTAAATAGACACATAGCAAAAAGGTCACATCTATGGAAGTTTTCAGATACACAATTTCCTATGCAATCACAAAGTTCCTGTGACAAACAGTGGACAGTGAGGCATTAAAACAGGAGTCAGAAACCAAAATGTCTTTGTAGGCTGTGTTGTTACACTGTTTTCTACAGATAAATTATACTATTTTCAGTTCTTGCTTATACACACCACAGGAAAGATAAGAATTTCTGCACAATGGGACTAAAATGAACTGAAATAGCTGAGTTTTACTAGAAATTAATTTTAAAATGAAAAGATTTTGTTCATAGTAGGTACTACTTTACCCAATAATATTTAATCTTAAGATAATATTAACAAGATCTTAAAAATAATAATTATATAGTCTTAAGATTTCATAAGTAGGTATAAGGCAGCTTAGTAATAAGGTAATATAACCTTTAAGATTTCATAAGCATGTGTAAGGCTTCCATAAATCTAGGTCTGCGCATGCTTTAGTAGTTTCTTAATTGCTTAGAAAAGAACTAGGTGATTCTGCGCAGTTCAACAAATGGGAGACCACAGGATGGGGAACCTTGTCCCCTACTTTCATTGCAGTCAAGGGCCACTTCATGCATACATTCCTTGTTTTCCTACCACTGCAATGAAATCTGCTGTTTTGTAAAGATCACCCCTACCTACAGGCAGAAGAAAAACAGAAGAGCTGGATACAATTACAGCACCTGACTGAGGCTGGCATAGGTCTTTCACCCACTAGATGTGTGGGTAGCTCATTTCAGCATAAGTACAGAGTTCCTATGAGTTTCTCCTCTGAGATCTGAAAAAATATAAAATTATTTGGCTAGAGCAGAGACAGTTTTACAAGGTTGAAATAAACAATTTTAAACATAATAATGATTATCCAAATCCTACAAGTGAGCCAGAGAATATGCTTTGATCAATATAGTAATTGGACTACAGCCCAAATAGCAAAAGTTTATTCATGCTTTTGACAGAAGAAGGCAACAGTTCAGTGCAAGAAGAAAAGGGTCATCTCATATAAGGATACCATGCTTTAAGCATCCACCCCTTCTTTCTTTTCCGTGACATGCTACTGGAACATGTTCCTTTCTTAGCACAGCCTGGCCTATTATCAACAAAGAGTGTGTAATATACATGTTCATGGGTTGGTACTGAATGAGGTTAATTAAAGGTTCTTCTTACATAGATGTCTGGAATTAAAACAAAAGGCTCAAAACCTACAATTAACAGTGGCAAGTAACCTATAATTTTTCCAGTTCCTCTACTAATTTTGATTATTATCCACTGCACATTTGATTTCTTGCCATTTTCTTTGACCTCTTCACAGCAGAGATGAAAGCTTCATTGTTGAGGTAAGAGAAGCACCATGTGGTTTCTATACCACCAGGGACATACCACATTAACTTCTCACAGTCAAACAGTTTGTGGGTTGCTGCTCCACCAACACGCTATTAAACATCCTTCTTCACCAACTGTGTTGCAGAAAATGTACTTGAATTTAGTGGCCCTGATATTCATAGCTGTCAAATGAGCTGCTATTAACTAGGAGTGCATGAGTTGGCTTAACACCAGCCTCTGGCCAGCTGTGACTCCAAAATTATTTAATGAAGAAAATGAACAATGTATTTTAGTCACATAGCTAGGACTGCAGAATTCAGCTTAGGAGTGGTATATGTCTTAGCTTGTAATTTCTATATGAACCATCCTGAAAAAAGTGAGTAAGCAGGAAATTATTTATGTTGCATTTGCTGCAATTATTGTCTCTATGGACAGCACCCTGAGGGCCTGTTCTCCTGTGAGTGTACACAGGTATAAGATCTCCTGAAAACTGAACTGGAGATCTCTAAGTGAAATCTGAACCGCGACCGGCTTTGGAAGCCTGGAATGGGCAACCAGACTGGTATGCTGGATTCAGTGCCTCATTTCAGGGCCCCTTTGTGGTGTTTGAACTCCTGATACTATTTAAATTGTTTCTTTAAAGCAAAAGACTTCTCTGTTGGAGTCCCTTAATATTATTGTAACTGAAGGATGATGAGGGGGAGGAAGCAGAGAGCTGCTGGAGGGAAAAGAAGGAGCAGAAGTGATATTTCCATAGCTGACACTTTAAATATGACAGCACTAATACACAATGTTCCTTGACAAAAATGTATCACTCAAGGCATTTAAAGAAGGCATTTAACATACAAATATGAGGAGCAGCGCTAGAAGGATCAACAGATATTTGCCAATCACTCTGTGAACTATTAGGATTTTATGTTGCCCTTTTTCTGGATTAATGTGCAAGGAGTGAGGGAATTGCTTTCAGGGCTCTAAACATCCCCTGCAGTGCATGTGGCAAGACAAGTCAGGATCCTTCTGTCAATATTTGGAACCTGCAAAATACTCAGAGGACATTAAGATAATAAAGTTACATCTAGTTAAAACAGAAGTCATCAATGGATCCTTTCAAGGTCATGTAGTTAGATAGCAGAGTTCACTCTCACTCTCCAAAATTCATTACACTAAAAAAATTAAAGGTTACAGTAGTTCTTCTCACCTCTGAAGGGAGATGAAACAGTATATGGCACTGACATTTGTCCACTAAAGCCCATTCAGGCTTTTTCAGTCTTTTCAGTAGGAGACAGGGAGGCAGAATTCCTTCCTGACAATCACAAAATAAAAGTATTATGGTGTGCTGTACCAGAAAGTGCTCCCAGAAGGTTAATTTCAGAGTTAATAAAAGATACGTGAAGTGCCATCTGAACACTACATCCTTATATGTCTCAAAATTCTGCCTATGGTCCTGAGCTTGCCAGAAACACATACAAACACACATATAAACTGAATTGCACCGGCATAGTTCCTTCTTCCTTAGCTAAAGTCTGTAGTCTGCATCACTAGGTTTTGATCCAGGGAATTATCATATGTATTTCAGACATGCAACACAGTGGATCCCACAGCAAAGATCCTCAGACTCTTCTCACAGTGAAAAAGAAATGGCTTAGACCCAATTGCTGTATTCCTTCCTAACCCGAAGTAGCTATGTGGAAGAATGAAACCCTTTGCCTGGTATGGCAATTCAGTGGGTAGCCCCTGGGATACTCTGTGCCTCCTTGCCTTCCTGTGTGACTTTGAGCCATTCAGCTTGACCTCATGATGAGCTGGACTCCTGAGTCACAATATACCCCATGTCCTTGGGATGTAGGTTAAGTTGTATACCATATGCAGAATCATTGATGCAGTTCTCAAGAATACACTGTGATTCATTCACAGACTGTCACAAATGTAGACACCCGAGAGCTAGCAGTTTATTTCAGGCTGCCCATATTCATGAGGGAAGTTATTGACAGTATGTTGTCCAGGTATTACTGACAGGAGACCTTAATCTTCAAATAGTAATGACATATGAGTCACTTTGATTCAGAAATATGGAATCAGAGCCATTCATTTGTCTATGAAAAAAGTCTTTGCATACTCGGGAAAACAGCCATTATAATTAGAAGTTTAAAAATTGCAGATGTAAATTCCAGGTTTTTTAAACATTAATATTTCCATATCCAAATGATTAACTCCCTATCCATGTCCTAAATTAAGAACATAAACACTGTTAGCTTATCAGCCATATGGTACATCTTCACACACAATCCTTCCTAGCTCAAAGAGAATTTTGTGTACATTTATTTGGAAGCCAAATAAACATTCAGGTTTTGCCACTTTATGTAGGAAGAACAACTAAAACTAGACTGTTTGGTTAATCCTTAGTTCATTGATAATAAATGCATCCCTTATGTTAATTGCAGACAACTTTGAATCTGCTGACATGCCTATCTTTCCTAGGGATTCTTAAATAAGATGTGTTCTCCAGCATGCCATATGAACTCCTAGAATAATCCCACTGATGTACATGGAGATGTACTGAAAGACATATGACCAAACGGATTTGTGATGGCCATAATCCACGCAGTTCTGCCTAAAACAATATAACTTTGAAAAACAAAACCAAAACATTTGTGTGAGTTGTTCAAATTATTCCTTCTCATATACACCTTCTAGTGCTTTTCAAGTTCTTCAGTCTTCTTTATTGCAACTAACCCAAACACTTGTACATTTCATGAAGATTGTCAACCTTCTGTTGATATTTGCCAACTGAAAGAAGATAATCTATCTTTGCTTTATATTTTGTCTCTTCCCTGCTTTTATGGCTTTACTTTACTTTTCTTCTCCACGTCCTAAATTTATTTAGTAAACTCACCAGAGGTATTGCTGGGACTTTGTGAATGCTCAAATAAATTATATCATCTTCTTTCTGACAGTTATCTTTTGACACAATCATAGTATTTTAACAGATTTGTCAAGAGCTTCCTTAGAAAAAATGTACTTTAACTTATTGTTTCAAATTACCTGTCATCAGTGTAAATCCTGTAAGCTATAGCAACATCAAAATGACCTTTTTGTAAGTATATATGCCACTCCCAGCTGCTGTTTCGGTATGTATTTTGGCTAGATTATTTTTCTCTTCTTTGTTAAATTCTTAAATCCTGAGAATCCTTACCTTGTTCTGGATCTGAATTCATCTCACTTAAGCAGCCACTCAGGACTGGAGTTCAGAGTGCCAATTATTGCACTACATTTCATCTCACGTAAATACCTTCCTCCATATACATACATATTCTGCCACACTTGCATGATATCTAAATCTTTTAATCTATATTTTAGGACATAAGGGCAATTTAGATATAAAGGGTAAACCCAGTCTGTGAAACACAATGCTCTCTCCACTGTATTGCTACCTCTAGAAATCAGCTTTCCATTTCCCTTCTGATCCAGCAGACATTTAGACTTTGCATGCAAAGTGAAACAGCTTCAACAGGACACTGGAGCCTGGCTGCCCTGGTAGGCAGTGAGGGTTGGAGCTGGAGGATTTGGGTGGGCTTTAACTCCTCATCCAGGACACGGATCAGGTGCTGGTGAATGCTCAGATGATCAATGTACCAGTAAGAGTTATCTCTAGGCTGAGTTTTGACCAGGCTTTCAGGAAAGATAGTACAAGGAACAAGGAGGGTGTAGATCCTGATAGGGACAGGGCATAGTACCTGCTGCACTGTTAGGAATGAGACAAACGTTTCTTGGGGTCCTTTTAAGCATGAAGGAATTTTATTGGCAAAAACTGTGACATACATAAGATTTTTGGTCATCTACAGTGTTAGATGATATCTGAAAAAAGGGAGTTGAACACAGTTTTAGACACAAACAAACTGAAATAGAAGATAGGTGGGATTTAACTTTTTAAAATACAAATGTGAATCTGACCTCAAGTCTCTCTTCTTCTGGTACACAACAGATCAGTAAAACTCTCATGCTTTCAGCTTCTGACACACTTAAAGGATTTCTTGGGTACTTAACTTGGCCTAATTTCTATCTTACATTTTACTTGACAATGTGGAAATGATGATTTTTGACATTGTTGTCCTTTAAAAGTTTCCACATTTCTGGGAAAACTATATACAAAATTATAAATAAAGTTATATAAACATGAGTGTAATATGTACAATCTGAAGTGCATATGTATAAATTATATTTATGATTTAAAGGTTTTGGAAGCCAGAGTCTGCCTTTTCAAAAGGTGATATGTTATGGAAATTTTAATAACCAGCATATACAATATTGTACATGCTAATACAATGCACAAATATAATGAACTCTATGAAAAGCTGTGAAAAGTATTTGCATGTTCTTGGGTAAAGCCAGATATTCAGTAATGTAGCACTAACAGTTTCTAGCAAAAGTCTTTGGTGATAGTGTGGTGGATTTATAAAATCTGAGGAGCAAAGAGCTACCATTAAAGTAGGCTATATTTTATACACTATATGCAATTGTACACAAAGCAGAAGTAAGCTTGACAAGATGGAGAAACTAACCTGTCTGTTTTCTTTGGGAGTTCTAGCAGTTTATCCATTTCTTGATGGTAAACATACACATTGGAAAACAAATAGAATAATTCCCATTTCAAACTGTCCTCAAACACCATCTTTCTATCACTTGCTTTTTCAGAGAAAAGACAGTAAACTAGAGAAGACTAAAATGTTTTCTTCTATCTTCTTTTCAGACTTTGTCTTGAATCATAAGCATACACTACAGAATCTCACATGCTTTGTCCACAACATTAGTGTTCTATCCCATCACAATGTGTATATAAGTATATATATACATGAGCTCTAGAGGAAATTTATATGTGCAATTCAGAAGTATTAACTGCAAGCATGTTAAATAACAACTGTCTAGAATTTTAGATAAGTTTAAATAAACTGGGTAGGCTAGATGATAGTTTATTTTGAATAAATTTTCTGTATGGATTGTCAGTAGCTGAACACCAGGAAAGTTCCTTAAGACCTGCACCATAGCCTACACATTCTGCTACTAGAGCATGCTGTTCCTGTAGTTTAACATAGTACTAACTTAAAACAACCACCATATGCACCACTATGAGGAAGATTGTTTATTATTAAATTTTTTATTAATTATTAGAAACACAGCAATTACAAATTCTACAGGTGACTGTTGTGGTTTAACCCCAGCCAGCAGCTAGGCACCACACAGCTGCTTGCTCACTCCCCCGTGGTGGGATGGGGGAGAGAATTGGAAGAGTGAAAGTAAGAAAACTCATGGGTTGAGGTAAAGACAGTTTAATAGGTAAAGCAAAAGCCACACATGCAAACAAAGCAAAAAAGGACTTCATTCACTCCCTCCCATAGGCAGGCAGGTGTTCAGCCATCTCCAGGAAAGCAGGGCTCCATCCCATGTAATGGTTACTTGGGAAGACAAATGCCATCACTCCAAACATCCTCCCCTTCCTTCTTCTTCCCCCAGCTTTTTATTGCTGAGCATGATGCCATATGGTATGGAATATCCTTTTGATCAGCTGGGGTCAGTTGTCCCAGCTGTGTCCCCTCCCAGTTTCTTGTGCACCCCCAGCTTACTCACTGGCGGGGTGGTGTGAGAAGCAGAAAAAGCCTTGACTCCGTGTAAGCACTGCTTAGCAATAATGAAAACATCCCTGTATTATCAACACTGTTTCCAGCAGAAATCCAAAACATAGCCCCATACTAGCTACTATGAAGAAAATTAACTCTACCCCAGCCAAAACCAGTACACTGTCCAAAATTAGAGAATTGATAGATAAGAAGATCATTGTTACTAAGTGACCTTACAACTTAGAAACTAGTTTTTGCCAATACAGCATACTGGGGGGAAAAAAATGTGTTCTAACTAAAACAAAGAAGTGTGGAATGGATATTCTACCATAAGAAACAACGAAATAATTAGCTAGACTTGGGCTAGCATTGTAATAGTAAAGTCAAGCATGATTTTAGCCACTGGTAGAATATATAAAGTGTGAGTAAATGGGACCATATCTCCACGTCTTGCATTGGTAAACTAAACCAAGACTACCAAAACCCTCCACAACTGTGTTTATTGGCCATAATTCATTAAACATTATTTTATATAATTTAAGCAATAGTGATTAAAGGACTGGAAAACATTCCACTGCAGTAAAATTCTCCAAAACAAGTCTCTTTATCAAAGATTATTTGGTTATAGAGTATCTATATGGACAAATTAACTTAAGTATTAATTTAACAGAGAAGATAAAAAATAAATCATTGAGGAACTGGAAGAATAAGCCAGAAAATTTTGACCAAAATTTATTTATTTTAACAAAAATGATTGATAACCATTTCAGCTCTGAAACTGACAATTCTTTGGAAAGTTTAAATCAAGATTTTTTTTCCTCCCTAAAATTTCTAATTTTCTCAGAAACTGGTTGAAAGATAAAATCTTCAGGAGTATATCATGTAGGAGTTCATCTTGATTGTCACCGTGATAGCTCCTGGACCACCTATGGGTAACCATGCAATTGTCATCTATGGTCATTTCTTTCAGTTTGCTGTGAATATTACTAAGGAATGTATAGAACTGAGGCTTATCAAAATTCTGTAAATTACAATTACATAGGCTTTTCAGGCAATCTGAGCTCTTCTTCCAATTCCTTGCTTAAAAAAAACCCCAGCAAACAAATAAACAATGAATCAAATACTTCTTTCCATGAAACTATGTGAAAGTGTCTTTTTTGGTAACCCATGAGATGCACTGTCATGCAAATGATGCATGTCCTTCCAAGTAAGCTTTTATACTTTTTTCCAAAAAATCTCCCTAGCCACAGAAAGTACAGTCTTTTTCATTACTTTCTTTTCATCTTCACAACACATTTCTCTGAAGTTTTCTTACAGATATAAATATACTCATGAAATTTAGAGAATCATAAAAAGCTTATCTTCAATGTCTTCAGAGATTTAGACTCTCTATTATGTTTCTAATGAACATTCCTCTGTCCTATCCCTCTACTACAAACATCAAACCCCCATCTTTCAGGAGCCTTTGCCATTCTTAAGTTGAACTTCTCTCAAATTAGGTTGGAAACACAAATGTAGAAACAATCTTCTCAATATGATGATCATATTAACAACAATGCACTACGATTTTGAATAATATTCTCAAATTTAAATTATCTGACTTTAATCATAAAAAGTGCTAATAAAGTTGTAATGCTTCTAAAATGTTTCACACAGTTGCAGCATCAGTGGTGGTTTTTAAAGGTTCTGACTCATATTGTGACTGTCCTTAAAATATCAGAAAAGATTAGGAGAGGAAAACAATTCCTAAGGACTTTTTTGCAAATAAAGTTGAAATGTCCAGACCTTTGAATTAAATCAGCAAAATTTCTCCTTATCCTCCTGGCTTAGTTATTATGAGTAAATTCATATGCCCTTAAAGCAACCTGTGACAGAGGAGCTGCTTGAATGTATTTCAGCTGTAGGAAATAAAGCCTGAGTTTGTTTCCCATTTCCCATTTGTTTCCCAATCATACAGAGATGATTATAATCTTCAGGGGCTTTAATATTCTTCTTGTATCATTATAGTCCTTATATCAAAAAGGCAAAGACATCACACCGACTCGTGGTCAATTTTATAAGAAAGTCAATTAACTGAACTTTTCTATATAAATTAATAGACTCTGCATCCCTCTGAGAGACCTTCCAACTATATACCTGGTGGCATTTTAGGCTTAGATTCTTAGATTTGCTTGCTGATATATAATTTGCCCTGTTTTTCAGGTGAAAACAACCATTCCTTTCTTCAAATTCTAACAAAGTCCTTCTAATAGCTGAAAATGTTCACAGAAACTTTTACTCACATGGAAGTTACTACTCAGGCGATAAGAAGCCTGCATATCTACTCCTGCCAAAATCAGTTTTTATCTGCCTTAGCAAATTTGAAATGGTCCAACAAGCACACTCACATGAACATTAAAACTTCCCAGACTTTCTGCATTCTGCTGTGCACGTTTCTGAATCAAGGGTTGACAAGCTTAAACTACTGTAAGAATCCTTTAGGGTCAAGCAGTTTAACAATCTGCAAGCTCTCCGAGTGCTTATGTTTGTTACACGTCTTAAGAAATATACAAAGTCTTGTAAGAATTTTATGCCTTATTCAATACTGAGGCTCTAGTGTGGGAATATTTTATGGTATATTCTCATACAGTTTCATATTTTAGGAATTTATAATTATATTTGTGTGTCCTAGAAACAGAAACAAATCAGATAGGTAAATGAGTACCGCAGAATTTCGTAGGTTATGTCTACGTTAGCAAATAGTGGGGACTTCCAGTTGCAGATTTGTAGGGCAAAACAGCTGATGTCCTGCTCTCTTCACTGTACACGCTTTTGGAAGGTTTTACTTCATATTAGTTCTTCTCTGATTTGATTGACTGAACTCACTTTAGCTGCTGGAGCAAATCTTTGGGTTTAGTTTTACCCTAGAAGAATCCAGTTTGTGTGCTCTGATGACAGTCTGTGATGTCAGCAAAAATATAATAAATGGAAAGGATCAAAAGACTTTTTTTTGAAAGTGCATTCCTTTTCCAAACCAGTATATTGATGTAGAAGTACCCGAAGATGCACACTGGTATAAATCGGTACCTTTTCAATTTTTCACAATCTGGACAATAAACTTGTTTGCTAAAACATGCATAAATATGACAAAAAGAGATCAAAGGGATGACTTCAGGGTCAGACTGTACAGAAAAGTCCTAAACTGCATTTTGAAATAAATATTTATTCACAGAGATGTTTACATGCTCTAGTTTGTTCCCACATAAGCAGATGGAAATTCAAAAGATGAATTTTGCTTGCACTAATGCAAAATATGCACATACCTGTTGCTAAGTGGAAGTGGGAGGGAATTCCTCTAGGATTACTCTGCAAATAAGCGTTCAGCTAAAAGGATTTTTAAAAGCGTAGACATATGAATAAAAATCAGTCACTATCAGTTGTACCTGAGAAAGTGAATTCAGATATATAGGAAAGTATGTTTTCAGTTGGAAACATTATGAAAAAGCATTGTATTTAGGACTCTTTATGTGGGGAAAAAGGAATATCTTCATATTATCAGGAAAAATGGGAAAAATGCCTTTAAACTGTACACCACAGCTCACATAGTAGTGCCATATCTCTCCACACATGATAAAATAACTTTCTATGATTATTAGTACTATATGTCTGCTGACCAGATTTTTTAGTTGCAAATTCAAGATAAAATTCACATCAGAAGCTTTTCTGTGTTCACCAATATGCAGCCTACTGTATCTGTAGTCTGCCTGTTTAATGTAACTTACTGCACTTTAATAAACAGTTCTGTCTACAGAAACAAATTCCGTTTGTATTGTCCAAGCTGTAGTGGGTGTAGTAAAATATATTTACAAGATTTGTTATTCAAACTATGCATCTGTGACTCAGTGTGTGCATATAGTAAATCATTTCAGTAAAGAGGTGTTATCTTTGCATGGCACTCTAGAAGGCAGTTGCACGGAACATCACATAATAAAAATATGCATACTATTCTTTTTCTTTTTCCCCTACTGTACAGCAAATTTTATTTCTCAGCTCACTGTCATCTGCCTCCAGTCCTTGAAAAAAAATTTGTAATTTCTCTCAAGGGAAAAAAAATGAAGGGCAGATGAAGTTAGACACATGATTTTATATTGCGCTCTCTTTTACAGAATTTTAATTAATCAATCAAACTGGATTATCAGGGCGTACTTATGTCATTTTTGTTATGTTTTTGTTCTTGTCATGCATTTCAGAGGAATAACTCCTAATAAACAAACAAGTGTTATTTCCTCGAATGCTCCTACCTATCTCCCTTTTCTCCACTAAGCACACTTAAAAAGAGAAGCAGACCTGTGGAAGTACCTGTAAAGGTGCCTCGATGCACTCATTCAGCAGATCAATGCAGCAACTTTAAAAGGAATCTTGTCATATAACTGCTGTAGTTACAAGACTGTGTGGAGATTATTTTGAAGTTTACAGATCTGAAAAAGAAGAAAATCATATTCAAGGCTTCCCAAAATGTCCAAGTGTGTCTATGACTTTGCAATGGAGACAGTAACAGTAAAAATTATAAGAAATTAACTTTAAACCAGGTCATTTGCTATTACCCAATGATGGTCGATATTATTGCTACATCTGGGCAAGATAATTTTAGTTTGAGGACCTACTCATATAATGTTTATTTCCATTTTTATTAATTTCATAATAATATCTCAGAGTAGCAATGCACTGTTCACATATGTACTTTAAAGTGTTTCAAAGAAACAATTAATCTATTTCTTCCCACTGACAATAATGGAAATCCAGACAACCGGCTCCAATATAAAATTACTACATTCAGTTAGATGAACAACATTTCAGCAAATGGCTTGGAGTCCTGATGCCACACGGCATGTGTTGTGGGTCAGGATCCTGGGATCTGACCCATAAGCTTCTGTGGCCTGAGGACCCTCTTTGCAAAAAATAATAGCTAGCCTGCATTCACCTTATTCAAACAGAGAAAATAAAAGCATGTAGGAAATCCATGTGTATATTATTAATCTTTTACAAGTACATGATAAATGTTGATATGTCACAAAAAAGCAACACATCTAACACCTGCTGCTCTTGGTGCTTCAACTAATTGCTCTGTTAGCAGACTGCTGCTGACTTCAAAGACTGATTATGCAGCTAGTGATGGGGAGGCTCAGCAGAGGGAAGGAGAATAGTGGGGGGATAAGCAATTAGCAAATGTTTTCACAGTCACCAAAGAGGGTGAGAGCAGTATCTGAAGATTGCATTACATTATATATACATTACATTGATTTTTAAATGACTACTACCAGTGCTTTTGTGGGTTTGTTTTTTGGTTTTTGGTTTTTGGGGTCTTGTTTTTGGGGTTTTTTTTTTTTTGTAACAGCCAGTAAAATGTTAATTCTCATTATCTTTTGGCAAAGTCACAGGTAGATGTGTTAAAGCTGCTTTTCAGCTCCCTGCTAACATTCGATAAATAACTTAAAACTCTACTGAGTCTTTGCATTTTGTTTAAACTGATCAAGTTGTGATCTGGCAACTGGTGAAGCAGGAAAAAAATTCTGGTAAATCTAAGAAATCCATATGGCCACAATTTAACATGCCTGAAAGCAAAAATGATTCGGAAAGAAAAACAGATAGAAGGCTTTAAATACCTAATAAAGACCTTAGGCCTGTCTGCTTACATTGGATAGTAAACCAAGCATAGACAACTCCTAATCTGAAAGGTTATCATAGATTTCAAAATTTGAGAAGAACCAAAGCACAGATTTAGGACATTGCCAATCAAATTCTTTTTACACAGACAGAATTTAAACACTAGGTTTTGATCTGGACATAGCACCTTGTAAACATCAGACTATACCAGATAAGTGCTTCAGCTCTTCTCACTTGAGCTTCCCTTGATTGGAAACCCAGGGAAAGTGTTCCTGCTGTTACTCACACTATCAAACTGAAAGCAAATATTTAATCAAGTCTCCAATTATTCTCAAGTCACTGTTTTCTAGAATATCAAACCTCTCATATAGTAATCTATATTCCTGCTGTATGATATGTATGTTTTATTCTACGCTTCAGGAAAACATAGCTGTCTTTGCCCTCAATCCTGTCCTTCTGAAGAAAAACTGCCAAAACTTTGACTGAGTTTTGAGTGCTCAAGCATTTTCTTGATTGAGACTCCATTGAAGTGGAAGCAAACTGTGAACATAGAATGATAAGAGGTGGCAGGAACAAGGTAAAAAACAGGATACAAATAGACCCTTTCTTGGTTTTACTTAATAGAAACTGGGTGACATCTATAATGGCAATGGTATCATCTATTCCATTTTCCTCTCTCATCTGATGGCAGTAACTTTTAGATTCCTGGAAAAATCCCAAAGAGTAGTAGCAACATTTCAGTGGGAGAGATGCAGGCAGTGATAACAGTATAGTTCAACAACTGAATTCTTGTCCACATGAGAAATAACATGTTCAGCAAGTCCCTGTCCAGTTAAAATGTTTCTGCTAGAACAACTCCAGACTTGCTTAATTTTCAGATTTTTGTATGTTAGGAATAATTCCTATTCTATTAATTCTATTTGGATACAATTCCTTTTGCTCTTCAAGTATTTTCAATAACAAAACTTTTGAAATAGGACTTTCCTTTTGCCATCACTGGATATACCTTTAGGACTCCATCAAAGGTAGAGCAGAACACAAGACCTTGTAGCCTCAGCAAGTAGAGAAAAGTAGGAAAAAATAAGTACGGAAAAATTGGTCATAAGAAAGAATTTCAGGAGAAATCTGCATTTTGCAAATAAAGGTTTTTGTCACTTTTTGGGGAAAATGGACTCCATTATCTTAAACAAATGCAGTTCAGGTACAGTATTCGTGGGAGAAGTGTGTGAGGGAATGAGGAAGTTAAAGAAATCTTCATCTATTTTTGCTGCGTCTTATGATAAAAACTGCTGAACAAGGAATGTGGAGATGCATAAGCTGGTTTTGAGACAGTATTTTAAATTAAAGGATTGTAGGGTTTATTCCCAGTGCTGTCAGGTAGCAAAACTGATTTTAAGAAACATGCTTTTTATTGCCAGTTTTGAAACAATGGAATTCTCCATGGTTAATGAAAGTGTCTAAATAATGTGGCTCAGTATAAATTTGCTGTACAAAATCAAAGGCATAACAATCAGTTATTACTGAATGTTATGGGAGCTATGATAAGTAATGTGTTAATGTTCTCCAAAACAGACTCAAAATGCAAATTCAAGGAATAATTGATTCTTTATTTCTAATTAGTCTTGACCTTGTAATCTAATGTTAAGGCATGCTTGTGTAGCAAGACTCTTTTCACTAGCTTATGTACTATCCTTGGAAAGGAAACGTTAAGGCAATGTAGTTTTGTGCAAAGGCACTTCCTTTAAGATCATCTTTGGCTTCAATCACAGAATTACAAAATGGTTTAGATTGGAAGATACCTCTGGAGACCATCTGGTCTAACCCCCCTGCTCAAGCAGGGCCACCTAGAGCCGGTTGCCCGGGACCCTGTCCAGATGGCTTTTGAATAACCCCAAGGATGGAGACTCCACAACCTCTCTGGGCAATCTGTGTCAGTGCCCAGTCACCCTCACACTGCAAAAGTGTTTCCTGATACTCAGAAAGAGCTTCCTGTGTTTCATTTTGTGCCTGTTGTCTCTTTTTTAGCTCATTTAAATGTTTAAATAGAATCCTTTGGGACGGGATCAAAGGAAGAAAAAACCCTTAAAATTACAGTAGCTCGCAAAGACTCTGTTTTCAAACAAGTATTAATTATTTATTCTTTATAGGCAATATTTCTGCCTTTTCCACCAGCTTTTTAAGCTTTTCGGTTTCAGATTATCTATTGAAATGAAATTCTGAACCTTGCCAGGTTAAATAATCTTTGCACAAATTTATATTTTAGATTCAAATGGCATCAAAAAGACATTGAATTCCAAGCATATTCCAAGCATATTTCCCTGATGCTTGATGCAACAAATGGGTTTTATGGTGTCCCTAATGTAACTCCAGTGACGTCAATAGAGTTACAGAAAGGATCAGCTTAATCCATTTAACAATATTACCTAAATTAAAACAGAAATGAACCAAAGAAAAGATTTATGTTAACAACTCATAAAAACTCTATGCAAAGTAGACTTCTAAGAGCAATAATGTCCCTGAAATAAATGCATATCTGATAAATCTGAACTTTTGCTAAAATCTTTATCTAACATTTATGTCAAGAGTACTAGAGTATTGGATGAAACAAGCACAAGTAAAACCAGATACAGATGGCTCTTTCTGGGAGTTGAGATGAATTGTAATTTAAATCTGAAGTGTTCCCTCTAAGGTGGCTGCTTTTGCAGCTATGCTTGGATTCGACCACTGAAGTAACATTAAAAATTGTTATTTATGGAGTTCCTCAAGCCCACCATTTTGAGTGTATGTATTTTGAAGAGCATAGGTCTAAAGTAGTATTTTATTCCCATGACTACCTGAGGCAAAAGTTGATGGGAAGCTCCTGATAAACATATGCTTTTATAATAATATCATGTATTCTTTCAGCTGGCTCCAGAACTTAGGCAACACTGCTTTCACAGATTATAGATGTCAGTAAAGAAACCTGAGCTATCTATTTAAATTAAGTAGAGTTTTTTCCTAGAGCTTTAAGCAAGAAACGGCAAGCACTCATCCAAGTAAGAGGGGGGAGAAAAGAAATAAATTTGAGAAGTCCAGAAAAAAGGGCAATTAATCTCTTTTTTTTAATGCTTCATAGAGTTGCACAGTTCCTGCGGTGATACCTCATTTGCAAATGCTTATCCATGCCATGGTAATTATAAGAGGAATATCTCTATCCATGTAACAGAAACATGTTTTCCAAATTATTTACATATATATTGGAATGTATATGTAAATTTACATTGATTATTTTAATGCAAATTATCTTTGTTTGAAAAAATACAGAATATTCTTGGGTTCCAATTCTGTGAAATAGTGACAGACAGAAAAGATAAAATGTCCTTTTCTGGTCTTCTCTGTAAAAGTCCAATTCCCAGCTCTTGGAGACAACCACAAAATACAGCACAAATTAAGGAAAAGTTAAAATATTACAAGCATTTTAAAATAGTGTCTTCCTTGTGGATTTTACATTGAATTAGAAGCTTTGGTCACTCACTCTCCCTAAAACACTTAGTCTTAATGAGTACTCAAAATCTTTATCATAGATAACATGAACACGACAGGCAATCAAAATCCTGCCCTCAGATAAATGGACACACTTTATCTGGCAGAGGCTGGGACTGGAAGCTGCATGCAGTTCCTGTGCTCTTTGTTATTGCTGTAGTGCTATGAGTGCCACAAGTGCTATAACAGGAAACAGAGTGTACATCTCTCTTTCAGTTACATTAGAAGCATCCGATCTCATCTTAGGTCCCTCAATAAACCTGCTGCATGTAGATACATGTTATACCCACAGTGGAACTATTCCTCCTTTTTTTCTGAAAAAGTTGAAAATAAATACATATTTATTTGCATCCTTTTTTCTCCCCCCTGGCTAAATAGGATAAAAATATTAATCTTATTCTTCAAGTAGCATGACTGAGCTCTTGTGAGGCAGAGCACAGAGCCCACAGCACATCATAGAAGTTAATCAGTGACAGGAGCAGAGCTGAGCCTTGCAGCCCTTGCCGAGCTGTGCGCTACCGTTTCCTTGCTCAGTATACTAGACAGCAGTCACTAGCTGCCTAGACCAAATTATCCTTGCAATCACACATAATGTTTTCAACACCTACCCCTTCATCAGAATTGTAAATACCTTCCCTCTCTTTTTAATTCTCTCCTGGCATTTGGCACTACCAGAAAATAGCAACGAGAAAGCAACTTGTTTTTCCTAAGAAAGGTAACTTACTTTTAGCAGAACTTTTTTCAAACTTCCAGATAAATAGATTTATTTCTCCTGTGTTTTGTGTATTACCTCCTTCAATAGGATAAAATAATATTTACTTTATTTCTGCTTCTAATCCCTTTTTCTTTGTCAGTATTTTCCTGTGCTGTTCTTGACTAAGGAAACAGAAAGATTTGCAGACATTTTGGATAGAAGTCAAAAGCAAGAGGAAATATTTATAGCTGAAAACACACAAGAATTTTAGCAAATCCCACAGAGAGAATGGATAAAAGCACAGACATTCCAAGAAGGTTAGTGACACAGTTTTTCCAAATCTAGAAAATGCAGTGCCATTTTCAGGAGCCATGTGAACAAGAAACCCAAGATCCCTCTAAAAGAACCTCCTGAAATCTTTTGTTATCCTCATCATCCCATTCTTGTAGATGTTCTCATTTGATGGGGTCAGTTGGAGCACATGCCAGAGGGAGCCTCCAGAGCCCTGCAGAGGGACCAAAGATGAATGGGAGATATAACCCCTTCAGTCCCTTTGAAGTACAGTTTACGTAGGAGAGTCCTTCCTTGTGGAAGGAATAGGAAATTTGCCCTTCACAATAAACTGCTCTGCCTACACTGCAGGATTACGCAAACTATGGGAGGAGTGAGGCTGCATGTCAGCAAGAGCTGTAAATTTGTTTGTCATCTATAAGGATCAGTTGTATGGAGATATGGCCTCCTTCCATCACATATGTCTGCTCTGATATCATATATAATGCTGGAAAGCAACAGTAGTCTGGTTTATCTGATATCCTGGTAATGGTTCTGTCTCCAGGGCTCTCATGGAGGTGAATGAGTAGGCAATCCCCAGCCAAAATCCTTACAAGACCTTTTATTTTGGATTTGAACATAAAATTCATGAGTCTGGGTTCACAGCTATAAGAGGCTGTAGTTTCCATGCAGATACATCTTCCCTAGAGAAATCTGTCTTCACAGCCTATAATTGGACATTTTATTTTTCTGGGAAAACTAAAACCATTAGTTTATAAGGAGGCTCTACAGAACTTTCACTTTTCAAGCAAGTAGGCTGACTGACAGAGAAATTCTATCAATTCCTTAAGATGATATGGGAAGTGTCTTTACCTGACTTTAAATGTAATACAAATTTCAGGTTACTTGCTGCAATCGTATTAACTTCCTTTCAGAAGAAAGGACTTAGTCTATGCTAAGTAAGTATGCTGAAATGGCTTCTTGGGGTGATGCTGCTCTGTGTACCTTGAGTAAGAAATATATGTCATCTCATTTAATAGCTTTGCCTGCTTGATACACCTGATACACGCACATAAATCTCCTCAGGTTTTCTGTATAGAAAGACCATTATTTTTTTACTCCAGTGGACATTGAGCCATTCAGAGGAAGCTGGCTGCAAAAGACTAAGAACTTGGTCTGGTCCAGAAATGAAAGACTTCAGACTGTAAGAGAAATTTTTTTTTTTTACTGTAAAATACATAATACATGTCTCACAGCAGTTTGTTACGTTAATAACTTATCTTACTGGCTATCCAATCCATATGGTTTAGCCTGTTTTAAGTTAACTATTTTTAGTTAAAAGTATGTATGTAATTGAAGAGTGTTATAAAGTATTGACTATTATACAGAAATCTGGTGTATAATTCACTGTGCAGTTTTAACAAAACCTGCTTAGACTGTTTCAAATGGGGAAAGACAGGCTCATGGATTTTGCAGGTAAGTGTGCTTGAGTGCTCAAAGCAAACACAGGTTCAGGGCACCAAGGCATTTCCAAATGAAATGCCTTTTGTCAAATGTACAACATGGCACTGATACTGAGCCACACAAAGAAGCATCTTTGATGCCACTTTGCACAGTCTCCCCAGGCTCTGGATGATCCAAAAAGTAGTTCACTTTGTGCTTACAGACAGGCTGAAAAGAAGTATTGGGTTGAACAAGTCCACAATAAAAATGGCATGGTACAGCAGTTTATATACATTACTGATATTGCTGCTCTCATCTTTGTGAGAGCTCAGGAAAACTACTCTGAATGAAGCATAGGTTCACAATGTCCCATTTGGGTTCTAATGATTTTTTAATGATAGTTTGAAATTCTGCTGCACAGTCAAAGGTGATACTTACTACCGAAGACAAATGAGAACACTAGAGATTCTGCTGCTGGGGTGACTGCCTTTAGTGGTGACAAATGGTAGAAATGACCTGTGCTGTACTGTCATGACAAGGCACTGCATCATCTCTGAATTATTTTGTTAACTTTGGAGGGGGAGCCTGCTGTCTTTCATCCAGAATTGATCTGTGTGAGCCTAAAAAATGAACCTGCTGACAACAAAATGCAATACCTAAAAAAAAAAAAAAATCAGGTAGAAAATGAAGATCCAGATTTTGCAACACAAAACTCTTTGAAGGTCTGGAAGAGGAAGCCTGTAGGACAGGAATGTTTGGTCATTAGAGTGCTAGAAAGAGGATGGATTTTGACAGTAGCTAGCAAAGATGTTTTCTGTGATGCTTTTTTATCTTGATTCTATTCATAAGGCTAACGGGCTAAATCCCACCCTGCTTCTGTGTAGTTTGAACAGTGAAAGAAAAAAATACAGTCTTTGAGTGGCTTCCCTAATTCTAACAAAGCAGGCTTTTGATGAGTCTAAGCAACCCCATCCTCAAATCAGTTTTCCAGTGTATTTAGACTTCACAGTAGACTCTCTGCAAAGGCTGTTTCAAATTAAACCTTTTAAATCTTATAAATAGGGAAAACATGCAAAGATCTTAAGCAAGGAATGTGCTAATTAGAGTACGAAATATAAACATGATTCAACAGACTTAAAGGAAAAGGAGGGAGAAAATTACCTGAGCATTGTATCACTGTGTGATGTCCCAGAGTCCAAGAACAAGCAACAAGAAAATAAGTCTTTTAAAAGGTAAACAAATGATGCTTATTTGGCCTTAAGATAAAAAAGAGCAGTAGGTAGATTTAATGATAGAAGAATATCTTTCAGAAACATTTTTCTTTCTTATACATTATATATTAAATTATTTTTCCCTTATATTTTTGAAGGGATAAACCTAACTCTAAGTATTCTGACACACAGCTCTCACACCATACCTCTGGGCACTGCAAAAACATTTTTCAACAGCAAATTCCTTGAATGTCTGTCACCCTAAAGGTTGCTGTGCTTCCAAGAATCTATACAATGATCTACCACTAAATTGTAAAGGCTTCATTGTAAATAGAGTCATAAACTGTGAAGTTATGGAAAGACATATTTCTTGTCAAGGGAGTTTCCAAGTTTCTTTGGCAAGGAGGGAGGTAGTATGCAGGAAGTAGCTGAGACTCGGCACTAAAGATGGGTGTCACTGAGCTCCCATAAGATTGAGATAAATTTTTTGTTTTTTCTCTCCCTTATGTAGACACAAGACCAGAACAAAGTGTAGAAAGATCTCTTATGCTGCTGCATATGATCTTAGGAAGGTAAAAACAAAAAATAGATTTTAACAGTTACAGTATGGGATTGACACTCTTGAAGAGCCCCTACATGTCTTTCTCTTTTTGCCTCATATTCAGCGGTTAGGATCTGTTTCTTAATTTTATACAAATAAAGCCCCAAAAGAGAATAAGAAAGTTTATAAGCAAAGTGGAATGGCTCAGTAAGGGAGATCAAGAAATATGAACAGAGTATGATACTGATGATTGTAAGTACTTACCTGGTATGTGGGATCAAGTCCTTCTCTGATCAGTTGTTAAATAATTATACAAAAATGAAACAGTTTTCATGAAAGAAACTGTAACAACTCCTCTGCAGAACACCTGATCATCTAACAGGACAGTCATTAGGGTGGGTGAGGCTTATTTTCAAGTTGGTAATCCAGTTCAGGGAGAATTTAAGTCACTTGCATGTTAGGAGACAACTGCCACTATTAGCCTATTGGTTAGTCTGTGCTTTAAGTTGTGGGATGTTCTCGCTCATTTTGACCAGGAAATTCCATTATGGAGGTAAAATCCTAGTCAGCAGAGCTGACATATTCTTGCAAGCATACCAAACAGTGGCTCCAAACAAGCAACATCTACAGTACCCAAAAAATGCCTTAATGGAAATATCTGATCGCTTCTCATGGAGGCTGTTATCCTCCTTTTCTCTCATTGTCTTGGCTATTCTTTGGAAGAAAGCGACTCACATAAATTTGGTTAGAACCCATGTTTTCCACTCTGACTTAAATAAATTATAGCAATGATAAGGCTATTCTCCTTCCCTCAAATCAAACTGTAGTATGGTTAGTAAAGGAGAAGCAGCCTGTTCCTTCCACTGTCTGTGCCGCAACAAAAGTTTGGGTCTCATCTAATATGAAAATTTCCCCAGCTTTCTAAGATGATGAAATAAGTCATAAAGTCAGAGGAAAATGTGAGGGAAAGCAACAAAGAAAATGTTATCCATTCTGAGCAATATAAGTGATCACTCAAGACAACACAGCCAGGATTGCTGGTGCCCAGAGAGAAAGAAAAGCTAACTGCAGCAAAACAGCTGGGGCTAGGCAATAGAAATAAATCACAGAACTGGAGAAGAGCAAGGGGCCTGTGAAAGTCATTCAAAGGTGAGAAGTAACCACATCAGAATGAACCAAAGTCTACCTCTCTAGAGCAGTCAGCACTTCTATCACAAAAGGTAATAATAAAAAATGTTAAATAGATCAATGCCATAGTTCTGTGAATCAACTTCCCATCTAACTCTTCTACACCAAACCCACTCATCATCACCACGGTGCTTTCTCCCTAGTCATAACACATTACCTAGCAGTCACTTAATCATAAGAGTTCTGCCTCAGCCCATGGACCTGGTAAAACCTTGCCGAGGACACCTAAATCATATGTTACCTTCCCTAGACTGTGCCTCTGCATCCCAAAGTCATTGAATACGTTATCAAAGAGGCTCAAGCTTCAATTCCATTTCATTTTTTTGTATTGATGGAGTTCCAGCTCAGGCACCTATATTTCATTCAGCTAGGCAACATAATATTAGAAAATGCAATTTCCTCTTCTGCGTCCCCCATTTTACAGGTAAACCCCTAAACCCTTCCAAGAAACAAACAAACAAACAAACAAAGACAAGTAAGACAGAGATCCCTGAATAGCCAACAATTTTAGCTGCATAAGGCAGGATCTTATTGATTTCCACAAATATTACAATGGCATGTTTGGGTAGTTTAAATCAACAGAATCTTTTTTGTCAGTGTAGATTCATAAATTCATACTAAATTTCCTAAAATGTATGACTGCTGAACATATCCTTAGCAGCTGTTTAACATTTGTCTGTTTCTTAAGACTGTATTTCTGACAGTCTTCATGTTGATCTTCAGGGATAATTTTGCGTTAGACCTCCTTTTCACTGAATAAACCCACTGGTTCAGATGGTTAGGTTCAGCATCCATATTTGGTGTCCTTGGAAAGACCTGCTGTCATGGAGAGCAACAGCATTGCCTCCTCCTCTTTCCACAAATCAATAGAAATTCTAACAGAAAAACGATAACTAAGATTCTTCCATAAGTGCTTGCTATTTTATTCGATTTGAGGGAAAAAAAAATTGAATTTTCTTTATGTGCTAATTATATGTTGCATTTCATTTGTTTACTTCACCAGACAAATGGAGATTATGCAGCTATGTCTGTCAAGAAGCTGAGGGCAGTTAAATCTTCTTTCTCAATCTCATTTTTCCAAGCCAGGATTATTTTTTTTTCATCCTTCTAATAACCCGTACAGAACAGCATGAATTTCTGTAAATTAGTAGATGCTTTCTTTCCTGTTTGGATATATTAAAATGAAATCTGTTATAAATTATTTTCGAGTTGCTTATATTTAATTTGTCTTACAAATTGAATTTGCTATTTACTTTGCAGCAAATGCACACTAACTTTCTCTCATCTTTATCTTTTAGCTGTTGCATACTATGTGAGAGACTAAAAGAGCTAATGTCTCAAATGTTGTGGCGAGGCAAGGCGCTATTTGCATGGCGACGGCAGGTCGGCGAGCACGGGGTGGGGGAGAGCGAGAGCGGGACGTGGAGAGCCCGTCGGAGGATGTGTGGTTGCGGGTTCTGCCAGACCTTACCATGTATGGCCAGAGGTCACACAGGGCTGATCTGAGGAAAGGGCTTGCGACCACCTGAGAGACCCCTCGCGACCGCCCCCCTCCCCCAGCGCCTGTGCAGAAGATTGAGAACTTTCTAGAACAAGAACCATGTAAGTCCTGAAGGAGCGTACCTGGAGGCGGGGATTAGCTTATAAAAGACACGCCCTCCAGTGAACCGTGTGCGTGCCCACCACTGGAGGATTGCCACGTCTGTCATCGTCATCGCGGGATCCAAGGGTGGTGATACTTTTCCTTTCTCTTTCCTCCTCTTTTCCTTTCCTTTTTTCGCTTCTCTCTTCCTCTACTCTTCCAATATATGTAAGTTTTAGACAAACTGTGATGGGTTGCCCGGAAAATAGCTCCATTGACAAATCATCTCTGTTCGCTCATTGGGCTTGCCAGTTCGTTAAGTTTGTCCATTTGTTGAATTCGCCAGTTAATAAAGTTGCTGGCCAGCCTGTTCCTCTGAGTCATTGCCGTGATTCTACCGACCACGCGGCTCTGCCAAGCAGAGATCGGCTTTTGTCGGTACACAAACCGTCGGGGAATCAAAAAGATTCACCCATCTCACAACCCACTGAGTGGGACGAGACATACAGCCCTCATAACTTTCCTCTTTGGAACAACCTTACAATTTTCTAAAAATAATTTCCATGCAGTTAACAATATTTCACTGAGATTTTCCCTCTGGCCTTGAAGCATGTACATTTTAAAATAAAATAATACATGAAATAAATACGCAATTTACCTCATTACTTCCTGTATGATATACCACCTAGTAATTTTTCCACTGCATAGAAATAAACCCATAACTATTAAGTCTGGTTTTCCTCCTAAGGTAAATCAAAATGCTCCATATTTAGGAGGACTGGAATGATTCTGTTTTTTCCCTATAAGCTTTCTCTCCAATTCCCGAATCAACATGACATATATATTAGGGCTTTACCAGATGCCAAAAGGGAAGAAGTATGAGTGTGTGTGCGCGCGCAGCTGGTGAGTAATGATTAATGATGATCATGATGATTACAGTTCTTGGTATTTTGGGGATTCTCACCTCCTTCCCAGAATAGATAATAAATGCAGTACACAGCTGCACACTGCAATTTAGATGTCTTCTGCCTGCAGTTCTGTGATCTGTTTATCAAAGGCAGTTGCCTCTAAGTCCTGCAGACTTCTGTGTAAAATCTAGGTGCTCAGAAAATATTTTACATGTCAGGTTTTTCTTTCTATGTTTTTCCTACACTGGACATTTACACTACTATTCTTTTATAATTATGAATTATTCTAGATTATGACTTGATTAGACAAATTATATAGGGCAGGGTTGAATAGATCTGCTAAAATTGTCTCCCATAAGAAGCTGTTACAGATAGGCAAAAGAGCTCTGAGTGCTGCGATGGCTGAAAATGGCAGGTGGAAAAAGTGTGTTCAGACTCCTTTGGGTAAAAGAGAGAATGAAACCTACCTCCCATGCCCATTAAAGCATCATCCAGTAGATAAAAAATGGATGCAACTTCCTTCTCTACAGCAATTTTGAGTTATTTCCTAAACAGAAAATTCTGTAAAAACTCTTTATTGAGTTCAATTATTTACCAGGTGTTATGTGAAAATAGTTCCAAGATAACAGAAGAGAAGAGAAATAACTTTTTTTTCCCAAAAAATTTTCTATTATTGAAAATTCGTTCGGTAGATCTGAGTTTCAAAGTTCTGACAGCTCAGTGTCTGCCATACCTTGTATTAGGCAAACCATTGGTCATCTGAGGACAGACTGCTCTCCACTAAAATGACTCCTGCAGAAATGGGTTGAAGTAACCAACTCATCTACAGTCTCTCTTCTCCAGTAGTTCAAAGCATTTTAGTCTTCCTCTATATGAACACGCAATGCACACACAAAAGAAACAAAAGGCAAGGTAAGGTTTTTGAGTCTTTTTTAACACTTCAGTTATAAAGATAATGACTTGTTCTCTTTCTTCTGATACCTCTTTCTTTTTTTGCCATCAATTTATTTCAGCAGTAGCAGATATAAGGAGAGTTGCAAGCTGACTTTCCAACAGATGAGATTTGGAGATAAGTTGTCTGGATATTTTCTACACAAAATGTATTTTGTATATACTTGCTCTGTGGCCCTGGAACAGCGCACAGGTAATCCTGCCTTCCAGAAAGCTCCTCCATACTCAGCAAAGCCCAGAAGCCCAGGTCTCAGAAACCACTAGACCCCCAAAGACTGCCACCCGCTACTGGTGTGAACAGAGAGCAGACTCTGCTATCTGCCTTAGTTCCCCTCTAATGGCAGAGGGAAAGGTCCTAGTATATAGAACTTTACTGATTAAAACTTAACAAATAGCGAACTTCCTTACCAGTCTGTAACAGCAGCTTCAGAAGATCAGCACCATCATCTTCTCTAAGAGCTTGGTGTAAGAATGAAACCCTTCAGGAGAGGTGTTCATTAACTATCTGCACATCATTATCTTGATTCAGCAAAGTCTATCACTGGTTACTGCAAGGTACTTTGCTTATGCTTTTAGGTAACTGCAGTGTGTCTTTTATTACAACTGATAAATCTGCTGTTTCACCACTAATATTGATACGAAGAAAGATAAATCACTTTGAACACTTTAAAATACTCCAGCTTACATTATAATAAAATTAAATAATGAAAGGCTTTAATATCAAGAGCGTTATTTTTCTTCCTGCATCAGTCACATCCCCCTGTTTCTTTGGAAAAAAATAAATTAATTTTAAAAATTAGTATACCTCAGTGTCACACAGTTTCAGGGATTCCTATCAAAATTAATGTAACATATCAAAACAAATAAAAATGTGGACCTTTAATTCACATTTCTTAAAATTTTCTATAGGATGCCATAGAGCTGTTGTACAGTATATCAATTTCCTTCACCTTTTATTTTACATGTAAGACCCTATTTGACACATGGGTTACAAGCTTTCAAAGGATCACAGGCCCTTAGATTTTGTAATTGATAGCCATTTCTTAGGCTCCTATCATTGCCACATGTTGTATCTTCAGACTTTGAAAGAAATGTTCTCACTTTGCCACTGAGCTGGCCGGTTGGATCAACAGAAACAGGGTCTTGTAATAGCTTAAATGAAATATAATTTGCTCATTCATTCATAGAGACAAAAGCCCCAGAGAAAGAAGGATTATTAATTTTTGGAAGATTAAAAATTAATTAATTTGATGCTTTTATTGTTATATGTGAACTTGTTCTTTGACTAAAATGGAAAATAATGAGAACAATATGTAATTTTCAAGAAGGAAGTCAAAAGAATAAAAGCCTGCATTTCTAGCAAGCTATGTTAAACAGAATGATTAAGAGCCTATGGGCTATGGGAATGCAGGTGAAAAGAATAGGTAAAATACCAGTACACAGAGAGAAAAAACAAGTTTCAGGTTTTCTTGTAACTATTATTTCAGCTTTCATAGTAAGAGGAAAGATTTTGTTATTCATAAACATTGAAGCTTTCCTTGGAGTGATTATAACTTTTAAATACAATTTGCAGCTTTCCGTCTTTCTTTTATCTGTAAAAGTGGTAATTACCTTAAGAATTTATTTGTGCTTTTAGGCATTTATATTATTTCAAATCATATCCCTTCCACCTACTGTATCTCGTGGGAATGTTGAGTGTTACAGCTGTACACTGCTGTGAAATAAGATGACACATTTACTCATCTACAGTAGGAAAGTATCTCTACTGTAAACAAATGAAACTTAGAATTGCAGAATATACATCCACAATAAAAAGAAAAAAAAATTATGCTAAGTTATCTGCACATCCATGGAAAGCAATAAATCCTTCAGAGATGCTCTAGGTACTGTAGGAATTCTAAGGATAATAGTTCCCTTAGTACTGGAGAAATGACAATTGCAACTAGCAAAGTAATAAATGGGATTAAAAAAAAAAAAAGAAAAAGAAGATGATAGAGTTTTAATCTAATATTTACAGAGAAAATCCAACAAAGTTAAAACCAGAAGATCTTCTTCCCTCCACAGTGTCTTCGGTGTGATATTTGTTCTGAGTAACGATCAATTATTAAACGCATAAACTATGAATAAATTTCCTGTTATGAACATATGGGCCTGACTTACTAGTCTATTGTATCAGTTTTTCTCTGTTATAATTCCACCCCCTTCAGTGGAGTCACATTGATGTACAAGTAGTATATCACAGCAGTATATCACTAAGCCTAGCCTTTCTCCTAAATTAGAGCATGGCGAATTATTTCTCCCTCCCCAAAAGAGACTAAATTTTGAATGTCCATTTATTATTTTATCTTGTTTGATCCACTACTTGCATACTTAGGAAGAGGGGGGCGGGGGGAGGGATCTGAGAGGGGCGGGTATTATTTTTTTTTATTGCCATCAATTCCAATCTAGTTTTACAGAATCACAGAACAGTTGAGGTTGGAAAGGACCTCTGGAGGTCATCTGGTCCAACTCCCCCTGCTCAAGCAGGTTCACCTAGAGCAGGTTGTCCAGGACTGTGTCCACACAGCATTTGAATATCTCCAAGGATGGAGACTCCACAACCTCTCTGGACAGCCTGTTCTAGGTCACACTGAAAGCTACTACAAATATCATGCTGAACATGTGGGCAACCTGTACCTTTTAGTATCTCTGATGTCTCTGATTGAGTTTTGGTGGTAAGAAGACAATAGGTTGAAAAAAATAATATCAAAGTGACCAGGAAGGAGTTTAATTCACCTGAAATTCACCATTTGCAACTCATTAGCTACAAGCTTCCTCAATTTTAATTTTCCAGTGAGAAAGCACAGTTAAAACACATAGATAAAGGTCCTATTGAATCAGAATCTTTCCATTTCCATTCTATCAAAGAGACTCAAATCAGATATTTTATGATTTTGTTTTACCAAACTGAAAGGATTCTGGTAGAAGTCAGAATAGTGCCTGAGATGATGTGAAATAGAAAATAACCCTCTTTTTTTCCAAATAATCACCTCTTTGCTTTACTTCTAAAGTTCCAAAAAGACAACTAATCAGATATCATTGCTGTGAACGCAAAGGAAGAGGATTTCTACTGAAAATTTGAAAACTAAATGTGATTTCTCTAAGAATTATAATTCCTTAATATTTCAAAATATCTTTCATCATTTAAAAAAATGTTCAAAAATATATTTTTTTGTAATTTCATTCCCATTCCTCTCTTCCACTTTTTTTCCCTCTTTCTTTTGTTTCTTCTTATGAAGAGAGTAGCATCTGAGCAAAGACGAGGTCCTGAAAATAACAGTCTTTTCACTTTTCTTCAGCGGAGAACACAGTTTAAAGGTTAAGAAAATGCTATAATTATGCAAAAAACCCTAATTTTAGATTTTATTTTCCATTTAAAAGATCATCTAATCTCTTCAAAAGGAACCTATGTAACCCATCAGGCAAATCTAATCAAACCATGCTAATTTCTGTGGTTGGGGCACTAACTGAAACTGTGCCATGGCTGGTTCTAACTCCCCAGATTACTTGACTAGTCTTAACTTTGGCATAAATCTGGATCAAGATTCACACTTACAAGAAGCCTTTGCTGGGCTCCTTAAAAATAAATTATCCCAATTACAAACTCAGCTTGCCTATTTATGCATTAAGGTAGTTGGCACTGAGCAGTTCTGATGTATAAACACCTCCTGTAGCCTGTATTATTTGGAACAGAGTGACTCTTGGTTTGTGAGGCTCCTGAATGTACAGGAAGGGGCAGGACACCTTCCCTTCTGCACATGGCCTGCTAGATGTATTTTATAGGATAGTTGTCAAGTTTCAGATTCCCAGACAGCAACGATCCTTGCTATCACGCTATGTATGGTAGCATGTATTAAGAATATCTTTCTTTAGACTGACTCACACAGCTGGGAAAAGCCTTTGCAGTGTACAGTCCCCTCTTTATGTTTACACCATCATTCCCACTTTTTTTTTTTTGGCTACTTGAACGAATCTTTTATCTTTATGTTCTTATTTTCTGAATAACTTGTTATTATTATGAAGAACAGTAATAAGTATTTTTAGTGCCTGGAATAGGAAAAGACAGGCTGGGGACTCTTCACAGCTTTGGAGCTACACTATTGCTGAATTTAGCAAGAGGTGTGAGCCAGCAGCAGATGCTTTTCTACAGAAGAAGGATCTTTTCACTGTTGGGAGGGATGGGAGCTCAGTTCACCCTTCCTTCTCACTTCTGAGCTTTATGGAGGCTGAGGAATCCCCTTGTTCATGGGACATGGGTGTCCCAGCTCTGACACTGCCCAGGGTTTTGCCTCCTAGTAGCTTACCAGGATATCCCTGAGGTCAGGACATACTGGTGGCTCTAGTTATCAGTTAGCTTCTGCCTTTCACAAAGGTAAAAAACTTTCTTTTCTGGGTAGAATTAGCCTGCTTATTCTGGGCTGAATGGGTACCAGTGAGCCTCCTGTCAGGGTGCAGTAGGTGGGGACTGCCCAATGAGGCTGGTAAGGAAGCGGCAGGGCTGTGGGACAGGATGGTGCAAGGACTTCACCCCATGGGCCCAGAGGTGACCGGAAGAGCCAGTCCAATGCCAAGAGGCTGTGGTCACCCTGCAAGTCTGTCATGATGAGGCAGGTCCAAGATCAGGCTAAAAAGGTAAAGTGAGCAGGTCAGACTCCAGGAGGTGTGAGACCATGCATAGCACAGCTGCAACATGTCTCAGGCAGGGACGAAGGACAAGAGATGAAACTTCACAGCAACTCCCAAACGAAGAGAGGGAGCCTCTGCTGAGGGTCTTCCCAATTTTCCTCAAAGGAATCCACTGCCAGGCAAGCGTTCTCAAACAGACCTCTCCTATCAGAGGGCTGCCTTGAGGACAGAGAGACAACATTTCCCAGAAGGGAAGGGGAACATGCTCTGGGACCTGACCTCCCAAGCAGAGATGTTAGACATGGTATCTTATATCTCCAACATCTTTGAGTAACAGCACCTTACAATTCTTCCTGAACTCAGAAATTCAGGGAGAGCTGACTTCAGCTGTCACTGCAAAATATTTCCAGCAAGCTTGTCAGGAGCTGTGAGAGGCAAGGGCCTCTAAGTGGGTCTGATCCCGGGAACATCTACAGAAACGAGGTCTTCTCTCCAAACTGGTAATGTCCGGAAGAAAAATCTCATAATTTTTGCTGTTTCAAGCACTGAATGAATATCTCTACATAAATTTTTGTGTGTGCTTTCTATCTCACACAAGCACACAGAGCACTTTTATGAAGAGTTGAACCATTTTGGATTTGTCCCTTTATAAGAAAAAAGGTTCACATTTTAAAGGTTATTTTTAAAATTATAAAGGAAAAAAATATAGCTAATTTCTGAAATTCATGGTTATTCTTAAAAGGAAAGTTTAGGAACTTTTTTTTAGGTTTTAGTCTTAATAGGAAAGTTTATATAAAGTTTTAGATTTAAGGCATTTCTGTTGAGAGAAAAAGTCATGGACACTAAGAAATAAAGTAAAAAGTTTTTTTCTTCCTTCTTTACTGAAGTTTTGAAGATTTTTGTTTAATTAAGACCTGAACACACTGTAATTCTGAACACACTATATTAACAAAATAATCCTCAGAAAATCTTTAGTTTCCACAGCTTGAGGCTGGGGTTGAGGGTAGTTTGTAGAATGGCCCTCTTTATTTTAAGTTTCTTCTCTTGGAAACTTTCTTCCTTTCTTCCTCCAGTAGCTTTTTGACCATTTTTTTTCTTCAAGAATATAGGTTCATTACTCCTCCCCAGCAGCATTTTTTTTAATTGTTATCTAGTTTTGGATTCTTTAAATTGTTATTTGGCTTCAAAACCTTCTCTGGATATTTCAATGACTCGAGAAACTATATGTATCACAGATAAATATAACAAACTACACATACTGAAAATTTTCCTCTGTTTTTTAGCCCTTTAAAATTTCTAACAGTACAGTTTAATAATATAGCCTTTTACACAAACACACAAACACATTTTTTTTTTCCTTGTTTATTTAGGGATTGCATTTGGTGTCTGGAAAAAAAAATAAAAAGAAAACCAGCTATACGGTCTTCTGAAATAAACAGAACGTTAGTTAACTAATGTTTTAAATTTTCTAGCAGGAAGTTATAAAATGAACCTCTGATGCTACATAGAATCAATTTAACATAATTAGAATAGCTGACAAGAGAAAATCTCATATAAACACCAGAATACTAATCATTTTAAGACTCAAGATAAAGAAATACATATTCCTCAGATGCACATTCCTAATTAATTAAGAAACATTTGTCTCTCTTCCAAACCTCTAAAATATTATCACTACTCTCGTTTCTCTCCCTAAATAAACATGAAGAACAGTGAGCTCTGTGAAGCTAATAGGTACTACCAAAGAATCAATTGCATTCTTCATTCCTTACTACCACTTTTAGACCACTCTACGTATTGTGGTCTACAGATTCTTTAAATCTGTCCAAGAGCAGCTTGTACTTCTGACCACATAGCAACCCAGTGGAGTAATATATCTATATATTTATCTCCTATGTGCAATGTTTTTCAGTTACCCAGACCTTGTGGTTGAACTCATCATGGTGGTGTATGCTGCCTCCCTAGAGATGGCTATAAATTGTAGGTGGATGGAGCTGCCAAAACAGAGTTTTGTTAAATTTACTATAGCCATGAGCCAAAGGGAAAGAAAGCATTTGTGCAGGGTCCAGGTTCTGCAGTCGTCTCATACGAGCCTCTCCAGTGTATGCAGCAGAGAGGAGAGTGTCTTCTTTCAGTGAGAAAGACAGACAGGCTGTGTGCTGCCAGTTTCTTGGCCATGACTGTATTATAAAGGAAAACTTAACTTTCATCTTACTCAGCTCATCTTAGTCAGCCACAAGGGAGTTTTCAAGAAATGAACTCCAGAAATCTAGCAAGTCTGCACTGAACTTATACAAATATGATATGTATTTTTTTTCTTTTCAGGACTTGAACTACGTTGAGTACTGAAAAGGGATGAGAAGAGATGTACTACTTGCAGAGGAGTCAGGGTGCAACACCCTCTGACCAGGTTTTTCAGATGTTCCACACCTTGGGGGTTTAATGTTTAATACCAAATTTACATACTTCAAGTTATTTGACATTGCATGGGATTTAGCAGAGTGATACAGCAATCATGATACAAGAATAGCACTTAAATCACAATACAAATGCAGCACGCGGAGTATAGCAATTGCAATATGCAGCTAACTCACAATACAAATGTGATTCTCATTACTGGCTTTTGTGATATCCTCACTGTCATGACGCCAGGCATTCCCAGTAGCCAGGAAGGAATACATGGGTTGAAATCAGCTCAGGACTGATGACTGGAGTTCTTCCTGTTTGGTTTTTGGGGGGTTTTATACTCTGTCTTGGGCTGAGCCATGATACACTCCCCAGTGCTGCTCCGGATAACTCAGGAAGGTATATACTTGCATATTTTTTTAATTAACTCAGGGATGTGTTAGTTGGTACCCAAATCCAGTGGGCTTTGGAGCCCAGACGTCTCCTCCTCCTGCAGTGATCTCTAGGGCCTGGGTTCCTCCCAGCCTGGCCCAGCCAACAGCAGCAGCTGCTGCAGCAGTCCTCTGGTCCCTTCAGTAGTGAGTATATGTGCATCTTCCCAATAGGCAGCTCACACTGTATGCAATATATATACATATTTACATTGCTACTGACCACACACATCAATACGAATAGACAGACACACTCAGCACATACATGAACAGAAACAGCACCAATAGTCTCATCCTGTTCCCAGCTCTATCTGATCCAGATGGAAGTCTATTAGTGGGAATATATACACACATATGTATAATGTGGTTCCCCCTGGCAGCTGGGCTCAGACACATGGTGTCCTCCAGGAGCTCCCCAGCTCCTTGCCCTCCCCAGCTGCTGGGGCCTGGCTTATGAGCCCCCACAGCCGCAGCCCCAGTCCAGCTCCTGGTGCAGACTACTCCCTTGGACAGACGCACACACAAGCAGATCTCGCCCCTTGGGACCCTCAGGATCTATGGTCTCCCCAGAAGCTGTCCAGGAGTCCCTTGGTCCCCAATAGCCAACTTCCCCCTGACCTTGCCCTTAGAGACAGACCTGGCTCCCAGGCCAATTCACTGACTCGCTGGCTAGTCCAGCTTGATCTAGCGCTCACGCACTCACTTGCACAACCACACTCACTCCAGGTGCTGCACCATGGACACACGGACCTCTGGCCCTTGGTCTAACTCTGGTGGCTGGCACTTGGTGTCCTTCATTCTGGTCTCTCCAGCCCCTGGCACCCAGGCACACCTGCCCTCCAGCCCACCATCTCAGCCCTGCTGCTGACACCAGACCCCCACTCACTCCAGTTGCTGCCACCCCAGAAACATGGTCCCTCTGACCCATGGTCTGGTGCCAGTTGCTGGCACTCAGACCTCCATACACACAAATGCACACAAAATAGAGAGCCCAATGCCTGGAAGAAGAGTTGGACATAGAGTTTCATATGAAGACAAGACAGACTGCCGTGATCAGGTCTGGACAAGTGTAACTATTTGCCCTTACTTACTAGCAACTGGCCCTTTTTATCCCCTTTTCCCTCTATTTTCCCATGCTTGTTCCTTCCCAAATCACCTAGATCCCTCCCTTTCCCCACCTTCAGCTCCTCCCCTAAACATCCCATAATAAGTCTTGTGCAAACCCAAAATGTTCGTCCCCTTCATGCCATAATGTGTCCATACCCCTGAGCAGCAACCCTCCTCCGTCCAAAAGGTGCTCCAGCGTTGACTCATCTTGACGGGTTTCACAGCTGGACACTGGGGCTGAGGCTCTGCTGGGGCAGTCCTGGGAGATGCCCAAGCAGGGTGTCCCTTCTTATGCATCTGTAATTCAGGTTCCCCCCTGCCTGCCATTGTGCTCCTTTGCTCCTCTGGGTTTGTGTAGATGGGCTGTAGATGGGCTGATGGCACCTGGGATGGGCCTGAGAGTAACTGGGAAGGGTATTATTTGGGCACCTCCTTGAAACTTCCCTGAGTAAGTTTTCAGTCCCTTCACAAAAAAACACTGATTTTTTTAAAAAGTATCAAAGCAGCATATTTCTCCTTAAAGTTGTTCCCACAAAAGATTGAATGTTTGCTCTCTTTTTTTTTTTTCTCCTGCAAAAATAAACAAGAAAATTTCAGCACAACTAATTAAGTTTTGGTAAGGACAGAAGCAGCTGAAAACAATGCAAAGTCAAGCCACTAAAATAACAGACTGTTTTAAGCCTTCCTTTCTATTACTTTTGGATGTCAACTTTTAAACTATTAAAAACAATGTATGATCTTAAGTAAAAAAATCTCAGATACTGTGATCATAGACAGCTGTAGAAATCACCCACAGATGAAAGACTATGTAAATAACACAATATATTTGCATGGTATGTTTGCACAGGTGGTTTTTTCAGTGTATTCATCTACAGCACTCTACTGCAGCTATCCCCAAATGACAAAAATGAACTGTCATCTTCTTTAAGACCTCAGATAAGTTGAAAACACAACTTATATACTTTTAACGTCTCTTAACTTGGTCATCTGATATTTGCCAAGAGCATTTGCAAACCAGCCTACTAAAGGAACAAAAGAGTGTCACATGCTCTTTCACTAATTCATATTTTCACTAAGCTAAGTAGACCATGATGATTTTGAAAGTAGACTTCCAGTGGAATCTTTGATACTTTTGGTTCACTTACATTTGAAACATACTTGGAAAGCAAGAGCTTTTTGTCTGCTGTCCAAATGGGAAGATACAGTAAACAAATTTTATTTCCTATATCACTTACAATCTCTTTTAGTCAGCTAACACCTATTACTACAAATCACTATAAATTTAGCTATGAGGGGCAGGTAGGCAAACAGAATTTAGGAGAGGCTGAGGTAACAAAAAACAAAAATACCGATTGCTTTCATACATTGCTGTTAATACACATGAATATCGAGTCTTACTATAGTATCTGCAAAATATACCCTACTTGAGCCATAGAAGCTGCTGTTTATGCTAAATTAATCTAAACTTTTCTATATGATAGCTATATCACTTTCTAGCAAAGGACTGAAGAGACTGGTATGTGAATAGACTGGGCAAATATTTTGTGAGCAGAAACATTGAATGCCATCCAGAACATCAGTTATGATGATGTTACAAGACAGGCCAACATCAGTTCCCTCCTTTTTTGGAAACTTTTTAAAGTGTTGGCTGTTGACAGTAAGGTTTATTATCCACGTATGCAAATTTAAACATGTCTTTCCTATAGAAAACCATTACCAAACATTGGGGTCTTCAAAGGCTTATGTCTGGTATGCTTTATATGGCAAAGAGCTAGTACCAGAGGGACATCTCTTCAGGAAGAATTCTTATGGCCCCATATTTCATATTGATTGATGAAATACTGCAGGAAAAGCAAAAAAGCAGAAGTGTGAAGGAGATTTGGAGATGGGGTCATGCACTTAATGGTAACATATGATAACAAAATCCTGGTCACTGTCAAATATCAGTGTGGGTGTAATTAGTGAAACCATGAAATATAAACTTGCTTTTGGCTTCCCTGCTAATATTCAGTCACCCACCAAACTGCAGATAACACTTATATGCTTTACTTTATATTAATCTACTGAAAAAATCAGATTACTAATATCAGATCTGACTTCTTCTGAGGATAAGAAGAATTTTCTCAATGTACAAAAGAAGAAAAGAAATCTTTAATACTGCATGTCTCCCATGGCTGAGCTCCTACTGAGAAATTGTGCTATACTAAGTCAGCCAGGTTATACAAATCATATTACGTGAACAAATACAAAATGATGTATCAAGTCATAAGACTGGTGCAGCAGAATAACCCCAATCATCACCATTTTCAGATATACACAGTTTTTAATTTGGTCATGAAACCTAAGTATTTGAATTAAAAAACAAAAAAAACCAAACAAACAAAACAAAACCCAAAACCAAACCACCTCTGAGGATAATTAAGCATTGGTACAAGCTGCCAGAGAGGCTGTGCAGTCTCTGTCTTTAGTGGTTTTCAAGACCCTACTGGATACAGCCTTGAGCAATCTGATCAGATCTCTCAGCTCACCTTCTTTGATCAGGAGGTTGGACTAAAGATCTCCTGAGGTCTCTTCCAACCTGAATTACTTGGGGACTGTATGTGGAAAATTTAAGACTATGAATTAAATACTTTCAGTGGTTGAAAGAAAGAAAACCTCTCTACTGCCTTTGGTTTTTTTTATAGACATATAAAATATTTTTGACATAGACGAATTCTAAAAAATCATCTGTGTGAAAGAAAATGGGCTGGAGCATTGTCAGCAATTATTTGGCTAACATTTATTTTTTAATATTTTCTAGTAAACAAGGTTTTGTATTATTCTGGTGTTAGACAAAAAAAAAAGAATCTAGACCTGAGCTTCTTACTGGCTGAGCATTTTCTGTTGCAGGCTTCCTATTTATCCAGCAGTTTAGCACATTTTTGTGTATTCATGATTAAAGATTCAGACCAAAATATCATCAGACTTCAGTGATATTTCTTGAGCCCAATAAATAATTAAAAATTAGATATTAGCAAAATCCCAGAAAAATTAATTTATAGTTTGGAATTTTAGGAATGAAACATATTTTATGAACCATTGCAGCTTGTTGCTATTTCTGGCAGGTAAGCAAAATGCTAAATTTAAATTTTAATGAAAAGAAGCAGTGGAATATTTTATAATTCCTGATCTAAGACCAAAAAAGGAAAATGTTAACAGTTAATACACTGAAAAGTCTGAGAAAAATAGCCCTTTCTGAACTAGTAGTAACACACTTTGAATGACTCTGTAAATACCACAGCATACACATGGAATGCAGGAGCATGACATGTTTATTCTTTCCATTCTAGAGCACAGTTATCTAAGATTATGTTATTGAATTAATAAAATGCAGGTTTTGATATCAGCAAATTATAACAACTAATTTTTATTCCATTTAGAATTCACCTTATACTTGGCTGTGAGAATAATGAGATTTGAGCTCCCATAATAACATTCAGAAACAACCTCTTCAAGTTCTTCAGGCAGCACTAGCAAATAGAAGTTGTTCAAGTATAGTACAAAGCGGAAAGCATATGAGTCTAGCTCCGAGGATGCTTTCACAAGTTGCTTGGTATGTGTGCAGGATAGTCTGAGACCTGATTGATTCAGCTCTAAATAAAGTAGCTAGAAAACTTCCCCCTGATTTCAATGAAAGATGATTGCCTTTATAAGATTCCACTTGTTGACAAAAAAAAAACAGTCTTGTTCAGTTAGTTAAATAAATGTTTAATGTTTTCAGACTTCAGCAAGATTAATCTTGAGGTAGAGCTCCTAGAGCTGCGTAGATCTACTCTAATAAGCCTACTGCCAGTTTGTGTGCAGGCGGGAATCGACACACAGTGTTTCTTTGGAAGTGAATTCCTACTACCTAAGTGAAGAATTTTTAACATGAGGGAACAAATGCATCAGTATAATAAATCAAGAAAATGATGGCCCAGAGCATGCAAGTGATACATAACAGATCAGATACTAACTGCTTAATAAAATTCTATTTATATGAAAAATTTAATTACTATAAAAAGATTAGATACTTTTCACTGAAGTCTGGATTTGAATGTTAATGATAAAAATATTTAAAACAAAGTATGAAAGAAAATAATGATTTAGTCTGGTGAATCATAAATATGGATAGTTCTGCTGCTGGATGTCATTATGTTTCTGGAATTAACTAAGCTCTTAATCGACATTCCTTATGCACAAAATAACTTAGGCATGTAATGATTTTAAAGTGTGTCCATAAACCCCATTGAATTCAGTGGTATTTAGGGATATGTGTAATGTTAAACACACACTGAGCTGCTTTCCTGAACACAGATGTTGTCTAGTAATGAAGTCTAAGAGGATTTTAATAACTTTGGTTTTATTGATTTAATGGAAAACAACTATAATTTTATCTGGTTATAAATAGTATCTGAATTAATAGGGCCATAAATGAAACCATAAATTTAAGGCACCATGAAGAATTACTTAAAACAAACAAAAAAACCCCAACCACAAGCCCTTTTCAAAACCAACTTGTGCCCAGGGGAATCTTCCTGTTGTTTGTAATGAGAAGTGGTTTGTATTTTACTGAATAATTAAAAGTAAAAAGAATTCTATATAATTAATTCAAACAATAACAGAAGGCTCTTTACTCCTTAAAAGGAGGTGTGAAATTCTATGAAAACTGATGAGAAAAATAAAGTGTGTGTTTTTCAATGACAACTGTTTCCAAAAAAAACCCCACTTAATTACGGTAAGTGAAAAGAGCATGACAATATATGTGTGCTTTTACATTGTTTCTTTCCATTGGAATCAATTTGTGGGTGTACTCATTATGTTTTTAACAGTGACTTTGAGAAACTGTAATTGCATTTCATACTACATAAAAATTATGTCAGGCCAGAAAATTCTGAGAATTTTAGCTTTATGCTCACATCTCTCTCTTGTTCATTTTTATGCAGACATTTATGTTATTGGCTACAGATCAGAACAGCTGTTCAGATATGCTAGTACAGATATGTATTTGAAGAGTACTCAATATTCTATATTTATCTGACAAATGTCCCACCTCCAATTTTAATAATCTAGATAAAATTTAGAAACCGTTGACTTGATTTAGGTGACCTATGCCATACACAAAATAAAAAGGTATCGTGCTCAGAGGTAAGAGTAGTGAGAATAGTTCAAGAACAGTTCATTATAGGAAGCAAATTTGTGAAATATTACTAACTAGTAAAAATAATCAATGCATTCATAAAAGCAAATCTTTTTGATGAATGATGTTAATAGAAATAAAATATTTGTAAATTATTTTTCAGGAACACTTCATCATTCTGATTTACAAGGTAGCTTACTCAACCCTTGTATCAACAGAGTAGGGTAGGTAATAAAAGATAATAATGGAACAGGAATTACTGATGAGATTAGTGATGATTACTTCTTCAATCAATTTTGTACTGAGAAAAAGATGAATAGCACTACATCCTGAAGAAACATTCAAATACTAGTTAACTTAAAGCTTGTACTTCTTGAACTAAAATATGTTGTATTTCCCAAGAACAGTCAAATTTCTTACAATTTTATACATTGTTCTTTTGGGGTAGATGGAGGAAAATAGACATGAAATCAAAATGTTCTTTTAACAGTTTTAATTATTTACCAGTATGAACTGACCACCTTAATTTCAATTTTTTAGATGTTCTGTGGTATTGTCAGTATATAGACTATTAGATACCACTTTGCTTGATAATAATACAGTTTCATTTTTAACGACATTGACTTTATACTAATACAGTTACATTACATTTTTATATTTCCTTATTCAAAGTAAGAAAACAAATGAACACATCCAGTCTTAATAGGTATTGTCAGAAGTTCAAATACGTAATAATTCTAAGGTATCTTATTTTGCATCTTGCTCTAACTGAAAAGTTTCTTGGTTGTGTTTTCCCATTGTTGCCTACAATTCTAGGTTTCATGAATTATCAAAAACTAAGTTTTGGTTAATTGACTTGCACTGAAGTGTCAGAGGAACAAGCAGGGAGGGAGTCTCTTCATTTAGTTCATTCATGGATAAGATGCTGCTTCACATGTCATTTGACTGTTGGGTTTGTCTAGTGTAAGACTTGTGCATCTTGCTCCACTGGGCATGGCTAAATACACCAAGTTTAGGTTGTTCCACATCTCATTAATTCCTCTTCCTGACATCTGGCAGGCACTGGACAGAGCACCCGCTATTTCTCTCAAAGAATTAAAAGCATAAGAGGTAGTTCAGTCCCAGGAATCCTTGGGTTACTTTGCTTACGTCTTCCTCTTTACTATGCACACACAAAGTGACAGAAGATGCTATTATTCTTGGTAACTGTATGATTCTTATGTCCTTACCATGACACCATTCCTCTTTTTAAAATTACAGGCATTTAGCTAATACATTATTGCTCTTGTGTAAAAATATTAAGCACAGCACATTGGGGTTCAGAGAAAATGTCAGTTATTGGTAATAATGTCTAATGAAAAAGAGATGATTAGTCAAAATACATGTGGTTATAATCATGGATATGGCAACAGCTGACTCATTTTTTCCTCTGTTAAACTGTCACAAACTATGCAGATATGAAAGTTGTGTTCCAGTTCTTCCCACTTGCAAAGGAAGACATGGAAAATATTTTCATAGATACTAAATTTCATAACCTCTGAGACCTGAAGATACACTTAAAAGTTTTGTTCTCCAATTTAATGTGGAGAGATCATCATGAACAATTACATGCTACAGTTGCTCCAGTTTGCTTTGAACAATTAGTGCATAAATTTGCATCCTGCATGACAGGCATTGGTGTTTTAGAACCAAATTTCTAAAGCTGAAATTATTCATGGCTCTTAATAAAGTTAACTGTAAATTGGGTGCAAGAGCCAGCCAGGCTTTTTGGTTTGAAGTATGTGTGATGCATTTTTTTCCATCTTCAAAAGTAATTGAACCTTCAGAATTACTGTGAGAAGAGAGATCTTGCAACTTCATATTTATTCTGCATAGTCAGAGATTAAGAAAAGTGTGTTTACTATTTTAAAGGTTATTGCCCTCTCTTTAATTTCAATCTGTCATCCATTTCCAATGCTCTTGAATTCATTTTTATATGACAAGCTAGACCAAACCAGAGCAACAGTGCATCTGAAAAAAGAGATAGAGGTATATCTGAAAAGTTCACAAAGTCATTAAAATATAACACTTCTTTCTTTTCAGGACCACACTGAGGTGATGAAATGCATTAGTTTTAATCTAATCAATGGGAGTGGCAACTCTGTAAGTAAGCTAAGCAATGCATGAGATATGCAAAAGTCTTACTAAAAGAATTTCATGTCCCTGATGACTTGTGTTTTACTCTACACAGTACTTTTGTCTGATGCACAGTTTTCCCTTGACAGCTGCCCAACACATTTTTGGATCCAGACTGAAAAGATGTTGAAAGGACAAATATCTGCTGATTCAACCAGTATTGTGTTAATCAAGTAATACTTTTAGCTGTACTTAGCAACGAAACTAATTACAAAGTCCTTATCAGTCTCCTTACATAGACCTCGCTACACACAGGTCTGAGCATACAGGAAGTATCACTAAAAACAGTGGGACTATTTATTTAAAGTTGTGACCCTTCTTAAGATATATTTATATCTATTCTAAAAGATTTTAATTCCAGTTTAATGATAAGCAATAGTTTTGGACAAATCTTTCTCTAATAGTTAATGTGCCTCCTCGTAGTAGAGGCATAGAGCAAAACCAAGCAGAACATGAGTGTCCTCCTTCTCAAAGTGAAGTGAAAATGTGCACCGGAATTTCTCAAAGGGCAACCATGTAGCAGGTCATGGGGAATCAGAAGATCCCTTGTTTTTATTCTTCCTGGGAAGCCTTTGATTAAAACTTGGGTAATTCGTTCTGACCTTCTTTTAATTTCAAATAAAAGTTAAAGAACAGCTTGCATGTTCGGCAGTACGACTCTCCTGATGTAAGATTTCTGTTAGGTTCACAAGGCTAATCACATTCTTCTCCACCTTTTTAGCAGTTTTAATTTGCAGGAAATTTGTAGTAATATGGTTCTGGAAGTTTTTTTTTTCAGCCATCCTCAAAAACATGTGAGAAGAATGTAAAAGATTTTACCAGTTACAAATTCTCCATCCCTCAGCAGCTGCAAGCCAAAAATAAATAGTTTTCTAGAGGTGGGTATAGCCAGAATGTTTTCGCCATTAAGTTGTTTTCTACAGGTGGGCATAGTCAGAATGTTTACTCTATTAAATTGCTATTCAATAGAAAATTAAATTTTCAGCTGAATGCATGTGTACAGAAAGATTTCCACAGAAAATTTTAACATCAGACTAATATATATAAAAGTGAGAAGAACCTGAAGCTGGAAACTTCTCCAGGAGGGCATAGTGGTTGGAAACAACTCTTTCTATCAAAATGGAGATTCTAGTTGGAGAAATCCTGTTAGCCTCCACAAGAGGCAGGGAGTTTTTCAGACAGGAAAGCTATGATGAGCTTCATAACTCAGCACTTCAGATTCCACCCAAGAAACACCAGTTAGACTCTGCAGATCATGGAGCTATTTAAATGTGATAAAACACCTTTTTTTTTTTTTTAACGATGCAGCCTTCTGATTTCAGCTACAGCTGAAACTGTGGAGCTATTGTCACTAAAGTGTTCATAAAGAGTACAACAGGGTAGCCTGAATTTAACCAGTTCTGCAATGATGCAAGCAGCAACAGTTTCACTAAGAATAAAAGTTTTTAGTTTCTGGCTTAGACAAGTTACATTTTTCATTACAAAAGTCATTTTACCTTAAGAGCACTTAAAGACACCAAAATGAACAAAACTGTTATGTGTTGCTCTCACCTGAAAAGAAGAAAAGATGTTACGCTTAACATTTCAAACCACTAAACTCATTATTTTTGTAAAAAAGAAATTCTAACATTCACATTGGGACAATTCAGATCCATTTTACACATGACCGGTAGGTTGCCACAGATTCATTGGTATGGGAAGTGAATGCATTAGCATAATGAATAAGGGTTTTATAAGTAATAACATGTATCTAATTATAATGAAAAATATATATGTGGCTGTCAAAGCTGACAAAAATACCAAAGGCATTGTTCTTATCAGTTTTATAATAATGTGGAAATCAGCATTTGTTAAGAATAAGTATATATTTATTTCTGACTCTATATCAATCATTAAGCTCAATGTTAAGATTGCCAGCTTAGTTTATATCCACTTTTCATGTCAGGATCAGTTAACTAATAATTTAGGTGTAACATATAACTTAGAATACCATCATGACCTATGAGTTATGAAAGCTATTAATGGACAAACCCATTGCTACAAAAGGGAAGAAACTGGTTAAGAAACTGGTGTTGAAAGTAGCAATGTCTGTCTCACTGAGAAACAGAACAGTCTCTAAGAAGATGACATAGAACATTGCCAGCAGGAATCAATACCTTTATATTTTCATTTATACCTACAATAAAATTATCCTGCCCTGATAGCAGCCTTTTCATAGCAACCCTTTCACCACAGATTTGGAGATGGATAAAAGCAGTTATGAGACAAATTGTTATCCAATACTTAAGTTAAGCCTTTGTTGCAACTCCTTCAGAGCTTTATAAGACACTCAGTTCACTAGGTTCTTTTATACATTTCTGTGACTCCTCTTTTTGTGGGATCAGAGCTTGATAACTAAAGATACACAAGCTCTCTGCTGAGATGCTCAGAGCTTTCATTTTTTTCCTGAGTCCATCAAACTGAAATCTTTTTAAAATTTCTAGCAGGAACATTCTGGGAATCTGCCATTATGAGACCATTTCTGGAAATACCAAGATATTGCAGGATTTTTTTCTTAAAGGCTTTCACCCAAGAGAGGACTTTTTTGAAATTCTTTGTTACAGAAGAGAACTCAGATTTCTTATTTTGTCCATTTAAACTTAGGGCTCAAAGTCTCACTGTGCTACTGTTCCTTTTAGCCAAGGAGAGAGTTCTGAGACCACTCTCTTTTGTATGTGCACTTTTTTTGAGAGGAGCAGGAATCTCATCTCTACATTTGACCTGAAAAGATGGAATCCTTTCACTTGAAGAGCTGCATTTTGTGCACAGAGCAGAGGAATTGTTTTAGATGTTTAGGAAGAAATTAATCTCTGGTACATTTGAAAAATGTGTCTCTCTCTTTCTTGTATCAGTAGGATACAAGGCAGGAGCCTTTTTCTTCCTCACTGCCTATTGGAACACCCAATAGGAAAAACCCAAGTTTAAGAAACTCTGTGCATGTAGCAAATATGTTCAGAAGCTTTTAAACTTGCACTTAGCAACTCATCTGTTCTTCAGAGTGGAAAAAAGGAACAGGAACAGTACTGCTGATGAGAACAATGTTACAGTGCATCCAGTGTGTAGGTAGGTTACGGATACTGATAATTGTTTGAAGCCTTTGTTGGAATTTATGATGTCAAATGATAGATCGTTCTCCATATGTGTCTTAAGATGGTGTGTTCAACAAAGCTATAGTTTGTGGCTGTCAGAACAGAAAAAAGCAAATTAGTTTCATCACACTTTAAACTGAGGCTCTGAAAAGAGTTCTACACAGTGATGAGACAGCTCCCCACATTAGCAGTGCTGCTGTTGTGCAGCAAATAGCACATGCTGACAACACATTTTATTCTCTTTATTTTCTTAGATTATCTTCTGCATATAGGAAACTATATTTTTAGCTAATCAGATCTTTTTTTTTTTTTTTCCAGGGGAAAACCACTCTAAGATATTGCATTTAGGGAAAAAATTAAAGTATTTAGTAGGAAACCATTTTTATTGCTGCAGATTATTAATGTTGAAGTTTTAGGCTTTTTATCAGGAGATCTTTCTGCTTTAATCCCAAAATTATTATTAATTTGGGCACATATAACTCAGCATTAACTTTCTACAACAATGTTTGCAACCTGGTTTCCTAAAGGGCTGTTTCCTTTTTTATGGTATACTCAAAGAATTGAGGTCAAATGGAATCCTCTGCCTGATAGTTCAGAGCTTTGTCCTTCTCAATATTGAACACTTTAATTGGAGGACCCTGCACAAATACTCTTTATTTTCCTAGCTACTCTCCCTCATATTCTACCAAAACTTTCACTAATAGTCTTACAGATTGGAAAAGATTTTGTGTGGGGAGGGGTGACCTGAATACTCTGTATATATAAAACAAATGTATATGTATAAAACAAATACCTCCAGATTCACATACATTTCATACAGTAATTGCTCTAATTATTGAAAAAAATAGTGTGGTGTTACTTATTCTGCAAAATGTTGCACACAGGTTATTTCTGACACTTTAGTCACAAACACCCATGTAAGAGTGAAGTATTTACATAAAAGCAGCATATAATTAATTAAATTAAACATATACAATCACTGATTTCTTCAAAACAAGAAAATATATTTGATATCTGTGGTGGGTTAACCTTCGCTAACAGCCAAACACCCACCCAGGCAGTTACTCACTCCCATTTTGTATATTCTTGAATGCAAAATAATAGGTGGGATCAGTGACCAAAACCAGATTTAGATAGCCCTTTCTTACCTGTTACAAAGAGACTTGCCTACCATTTCTATTACCTATGTTTATTTTTCTTTGCTACATTTAGCAAATTGACTAAGAAGTCCTACAGTTGTTTCTTGTGGCTATTTTTGCATCAAGGATGACGCTCCCAATTTTAAAGTGCCCAAATTATTTCTTTTGTTACATTAAATATGGGACTATTCTACCATATTTATACTGTCATACAGAGAAGAGTATTATCACCTGAAACCAAGAGTTTCAGGTCAGTTGGAAGAGATAATATATTTTATTTTTCTGATACCTCTGGAAAAAAAAATCTTGTAAACATACATACCCATATTAATTCTGAAAAGGAAGTTGCAATCTTCAAATTAAGAACATACAGAGGAAAAGGGAATGTGTGCCTGAAGTCTTGTTTCTTTTTTCCAACTTTACTTGGTCTAGTACCTTAGATATCATCTCTCTTCCTACAAACCTTGGGCCATCACAGTTACAATACTGTTATAGATTTAGCAGGTTCTAAATGTAAGTAAATTATTATGATTTCTTAGTAACTTTAAAAACAGCTGAGAACAAAGTGTGATACCTAAGATTTTCTATTCCCAGAGAAACTGTGAAGAAACCCAAATATTCATATACATTTATTGTTCCTGGCTGAGGGGCAGATACTAAATTCTGCAATCCTATCCCAAATTCTGACTGCCTTGCATGAACACAGTGGCTGAAATCCACCGACTAGGGAGCAAAAGATCTGAGGCTTAAAGGTCAGTTCATCAATTCCCTGCAAGAAAATAGGTTCTTGCTTTTACTTTTTTTTCCCCCTTGCCCAAGGAAAGCGAGCTCCACTCAAGAGAGAATAGTACTCTGGGGACCTCTGTAATTCCTATATATAAGACCAAAATACTCAGGGGACCTTTCTAGTTCTTGTATATAAGACCAAAATAAATGGATGCACTATTCAACTGCTGTTTTCCATCAGTCAGAAAATGAAGTGCTGTGGCTTTGGCATTAGATGCTTATGCAGCAGTAATGCAATTTGTGAGGGGTCTTACAAACTTCAATGTGAGCAATGGTTCAAATTTTCTGAAAGAAAAAGAAAGACCTCAATCTCATTCCCATTCAAGGTAATGGGAAGGCCACCATAGGTGACTTTGGACTTTATGTTAGGCCTACATTAAAGAAGGGAGCAAGGGGGTGATATAGGCCAGGAATAACTGCCCAAGGGATCCCTTTTAACTCCAGTTTGACTTTGGGCAAAACACTGATACACTGATATCATTACTCAACTAAAATATCTTTGCTTAGACACAAGGATATATGGCCTAAGTACACATGGCAATATGAAAAGTCTGACTAGACAAAATAACAAATAACTGAATCTCTGTCCCACACTTAATTAAAATTGTGTAATTTAACATTTAACTTTAACTAATGACTGGTAGAAAAGGAAGTATCCTACTTATAGTAAGTCTTTTGCAGACTATAGTGATACTTGAGCGTAGCATTATGTCATGGACCAATGATGGAGCAAGTGAGCAAACTTTTAGAGGAAATGCAACAAAACCTCCCCAGGTGAAGGTAAAGTGAGAAGCATCACCATCAACACCGTCTGAATCCCTCCTGGTGAGAACCTGGTCTGCCGCTGTCTCACTGCCGTACACCAGATGGAGACAGCTGGTCAGCAGCAGTGGGACCCCATAGGTGGTCTAAGGGGCAGAAGATAAAGGGTGGCTACTCTACAGTAATAGCTGAGGTAGCAAAGCTTTTTCTAATTGTTGTTTGTTCATTCTTTTTAGCCTGGTTATCAGCAAATCTTTGGATGATGTGTTTCTTTTCTCCTACCAAGTATCACACTTAAAATATAAGCAGTGCATGGAAGTATGGATCCCCCAAATATCCTGTGCTGTATCTTCCTAGATGTCTTGGCACACAAATAGTGTGTCAGGTTGCTGTGAAGGCAGCGGCTCCCTGGGGCCAGGAGCATCACAAGCTCCCCATGTGGGAGCTTCATCGGGGCAGGGCCTGGCAGCCAGGGCCCACTCCAGCCAGGAGCAGGGCAGCTGGGGGGCACTCGGGCAGCCCCAGCCCCGGGCACTGGGTACCTCCCTGTGCGCTGGGGGTGTGGGTCCATGGGTGGGGCCCTGGGGGGCTGAGATGGGGTCCTGGGCAGGGTGGGGGGAACCCTCAGGGCCCAGACATGGTGTAACATATTTTTCCCTAGGAGAATAATTCTGAATTACCATAATAATTTGCCATTGATAATTTAATCTTATTAAATACATATATTTAATCAGTATTTCTTCTGCTTTACTATTGAATGTATTTTGAAACTTTTATTCATTATTTCCATTTTATTTTATTTTATTTTATTTTTTGGCAAGCAATTTTGTTACTCCAGAAAAAAAAAAAGTACATATTAAATCTTCTTCCTGTCCCTGTTTTGTTTTGCCTTCAATCTCTAAACCAGTAATAGGAAAATTATTAAATTTACTTCTAAATAGACTACCTCTGTAATACACCAGTAATCATTTTCAAAGGAATACAGAGAAATAATCCTTAGCCTTAGGAAAATCATACACAAACCCACAAGAACAATTTGGTAACAGAAAGCACAGTTTTTAATTTGCCTTTCTGAAAGACTATCGGCTCCTGTCCACCCTGTAGATTAAATGACAGGTAACCAGGTTGCAAGAGGGGATTTTGTAATGATATTAACCCTCAGAGTCCAAGGCAGCACTTCAGCTTGCACAGGCTGTCTGTTGTATCTGCTGAGGATGAGCAGCCGAGACCCTCATACAGCTCTAGGGGCCCAGAAGACCTTTAGGCTTAAGGAAGCACCACCAAACCATGTTGGTCTCCTGAGTGAATTCACTGTTCCTGCAGTCAAATTTCCAGTCTCTAACTCCACTCAGGATTATTGGTAGTATTTACGAAGCCTCCAGCTAGGACTGCAACTGACAGATTGCTGTCAGTGCGCTGCATCCATTGTGCACTAAATTCAATGGGTTTTGACTGCTGCCCTATTTTCTGCCCTTAACTCCGTAGTTTTATTCTGTTTGACCCCTCCAAACTCTGCTAGGCTGAACACAAAAGCTCAATAGCACACACAGCAGGCAGCCCTCCTGCCTCAGTGTTGCTATAATGTCTGTTCATCACTATTCTTTGTTTCATAAATTCACAAGCTTCAGAAAATTATTTTTATGAAGATGAAGTGTCAGCAGCTAAAAAAGCTCCTTCTGGGGGGAAAAAAAAGTTAATTGCTACCACACACACAAAAAAAATCCAAAACCCAAAAAACCAGTATTTTCAAGAGGCCCAAGCATCCCTGCAAATGGTGGAAAGAGGTCAGTTTATATTAATCTCCCATGATTAGCCAAAGCTGTATATTATATATTGAATTATAATCTTAATTTAAAACTAAAACAAAGCAATCAGGAAGCCAGTGGTCAAATATTAACATACTAATTGACAGTGGTGTTGCTGGTCTCAGTGACAAAGCTAATACTGCAATGTAACCCAGTGAACAGATGTGTCTTGTCCAAATATGTCTTTCCACTCAGTGACCCAGAACATGCTGGAGATACCACAATCCCATAGTGGCCTATAATTAAGTCAGGTGTTCAGACAAAATTTAACTCTAAAATATGCTTTCTTCATACAAGTTTCTCTCTTAAAAGATTACACATGTAATAATTTTCCCCAGTGCAGTTCTTTGAAATACTATTATATTAATTACTTTATCACTGAAACTACTATATTAAACAACATATCTTTTCATTAACAAAATATGTAGAAAAGAGAAGATATTATCTTGCAGTAAAAATTTCTGTAACAAAACACTGACTGAAGAAAAGTAGAATGAATGGAAACGTGAAACCAAAAAAAAGTTTCCATTAGGATTTGGAAGAAGCTAGAATATCATGTAAATGGGAAAAATATGCATTCTGAGAGTCTGCTTAATAAGGTCTTCTATTTCTAGTGTATCTTTCAGGAAGTTTTTTAAACTGAAAGTTATACCTTTTATAGTAAATAGCAGCTGATTAAAAAACAAAACCAAGAACCCTTTCTTTCTTCGATAACAAAGCATAGTGTCCATCCCATAGGAAAGACTAGATGAAACTTATGAATTGAAAACTCAGAATAGCGCAGAAAATTTTCAAACCCAAAGCCTTCCAAAACATGCTCTAGCAATTGAGAGATACAGGAATTTGGTTCGATACTTGGTTGGAAAAAATGTCAGGTGAGTTTATGGATTAAGAGGGAACAATCAAGTACTGAATGAAGCTTAATAGAAATGTTAATGAGCTATGCTTGCTCTGAAGAAAAACAAATTACTTTAGGTACTCCTATGATGGCATGACATACAAGTTTAAAAAAGGGCTAGAGGATTTAAAGACTGTCAATAAAGAACACTTCAAAATATATGTTATTAATGATGTTTCTTCAGTATCATAACTAAAATAACATGTAGATAATTCTTCAGATATTATAGACCCTTTGTTCAAACAGGCGATTGCAGAAAAATGTTTAGAACATGCTCAGTAAAGCTTGCCATGTTGAACCTACCTAAGTGCATTTACACGTGAAGGACTGTGGCCTTGTTGTTCTATTAAAAATCCTCCCTTAAAAATATCAAAGTCATTCCACTGACAAAGGTATAAAGAATATGCCCTTTTTGATCATGGGTTGATATAATAATTATGTGTTATATAAGGCTCTCTGGGACCCCTGTTGCAGGATAAGGGTTAGCATAACCCTACAACAATAAAATATGACCAAAAAAAATCATCTTTGCTTTGGTGATGTGACAGAATCGTGATTTTGGTGACTGTAGACCTAAGTACACATCCCATTGCACTCATTTTACAGCACTGGCTGCTCAATTTGGTTACCCTTCCTCATGGTGATGATTTATAATCATATCCTTATGGATGAATAAGAAATGAAAAGTAAATGTAAAACTTTCAGGAATCCAGGTGATCACAGTGGCATAGATTGCGATGGCTTATTTGTTTTATTCTGCTTGGTTTTTAGTCAGCTTTATAATCATGGTATATCAGCTGATAAGCAAGAACCAGAACATGAGGGTTTTTTCCTGGTAAAGTAATAACTACTAATAACAATCAGAAAAAGTCAATCATTTCATTAATTCTTCAGGAAATTACCCACACCAAAGTTACTAGTGTTTCCATCACTTCTGCAAACTATTTGCCGCCTTCTTACCTGTCACCATCACGCTTGCAGACTATGTTGAAGCAGGAAGCATCTCCATGGTCAGGTATTACTGCTGCAGCTTGGGAATTAAAGCATTATTGAAGTAGCAAACTGTAATTTTAGATTTAGTCTATAATATTGTGTCATGGTTATAATTAGTAAATTACAACAGAGCTCCTATGGGAATTGCGTATTACAGCTGTATGATTACTCAATTTGTTCACTCATGATTAATATTATTACACTAAACATAAAAGGAAATGATTTATGATTTATCTGCAAATTGCTTAATACAGCTGGTAATGGTGCAGGGTAGAAGAAGGTAAGTTCATCTATGTGCTTGTAAACTAGTCTACATAGAACAGGGAAACTAAAACAGTGTTGATTAATTTTCTAGTGAAATGAAACCAAAAAAATTGTCCTTCAAGGAATAGTAAATACATATCAATTATATGTCACTTTACTTCAAACACTTGTCAAAATACTTACATATAAGAAAAAAAATGTATTAATGTTTTCTTATGCTCAGCTCTTGGCCTTTGCAGCCTCCTAAGACACTTCATGCACTAAATTTCTGGCTTGCAGTAGAAGCAAACAGCAAAATAGCAAATGATAGTGAGGTTTAGAAATAGGTCTGTTTCTATATTAAATTACAAAACCAAGCTGTTTTTCCAGTACTGATTTGGCGTTCAGGTGTGTATATATTAAATAATAAGATGCATATATTTTGTGTTATTTGTTCCTAGCTAAATTGCTACAGTTTTAGAGGCCTTAACACAAGATGGTAGAAGTCATGACATTAAAATTGCATTGTGTTTCTCTTGAAAAAACAACATCCTCATCTCGCACTTTTCTGCTGAAGTTTCTTTTAAGGGTGAAGCAAAGACTAGAGGTGAACTTTGTGTTCATCTTGATTAACATGTTAATCCATGTTAAACTTATTGTAAAAGGTAGCCAGACCTGGTAGACTTTGGGACTCAGTGGAATTCTCCTTCCTGGCCCTGTAGAGATGACTTTGGTCCCTCTCAGACCTGGGGGTATCTGCCATCCAAGACCCATGGATGCAAAGGCTCCCTGTGCCCAGGTCCAGCCAGCAGTGAGGTGGAGTACACATTCCTGGTACACACAGACACACACGCACACAGACTGGGACGTAAACTCACTGGTAATTCCATATACACACCCTCACTCTCTGGACTTACAGGTACACCCACATCCATAGATTCCTTGTATATTATCACAGACTCCAAGTCCATCTAATGTCTTTGCCCAGGTCCCAGGACCCTCGCCCTGTTACTGAGTCAGATGTTGAGACCTTGAGTCTTTCCAGGTGCTGGTGTCTTTCTACTACATGCTAGTCCAGCCTGAAGTCTGCTAGTGGTTCACCTCCACACCCTTGCACATGCAATATTGTTGCCATCAGTAGCCAGCTCCTAGATCTATGGGCTCCTCAGATCCACAGTTTCTCTCTCCAGTCACTGGCACTCAGATCTCTCATACTACTTACTGACTAGTCCCTCTTGAAGGCCACTAGTGGTTCACAAACTCCTCCCCAGAAGGGAGTGCACTCATGCAGAAACGACTTAGGAACAGAATGTAATAAAAAGACAGGGCTTGACCAGAGAAGTATACCAGCCAGCAGCCTACTTGCACCCAATTGGCCTCTCTTGTTCCAGCTCCTCTCCATTTCCCATGTTTGTTTTCCCCATCCACCTTGACCCCTCCCTTTCTCCATCTTTGTTTCATCCCAGATAAACAGCCCACCCCTAATTACTTTTTCCCCACTGGACTCACTTCTGTTACATCTGTACAAATTTGGTATCTCACAGATTATGGTTGCTGAGGGTCTGCTGGCCTTGCAAGATTTCACTTTTCGGAAGATCCCCAATTGATCCCTTAATTATTTGTGAGATTTGGCTGTCTCTCACCTCACTGCCCCTTAACCACCTGTGAAAGCTGGCCATTTCTCACAGCGCAACCCATAACACTTGTCAGCTTCTCACTGTTATCTGCCGTGTCCAGCAACTTCTCATGCCATGTCCAGCAGCTTCTCATGGTGAGTTTAGTTAGCTAAACTCCAGGCCATGTCCTAACATATGCCGGTGTGTCTCAACACCTGTATTCTGACCACTCTTCACAAGAGTTTCACCTCATGTTTGCCCACTAAAATGAGTTAAGAAGGTACCTTTTCCCTGCAGGTCAAAAGACAGCCAAATTGGATTAGTAATTTTTAACACTTACTGCTCAGCATCAGAGACTTTTTCTCAGCCTCAGCCACAAAGCCTGCTTGTGCCACATGACTCTTAAAAGAGAAAAGCTGGTTTCAACAGCGAAGCACAAACACGCATTCTGCAAACCACCAGGGCACAGAAAAAGGGAATAAGCCAGAAATAAGCTGAACATGCAAGTAAAGGCAAGAAGGAAAATCTGAGTCTTTTATTTACCTCTGTTTCCCAAATATTAAACACATGATTGTTAGTGGATAAGAGATGAATTATTAAACAGTACAGCTTCTCAAAATGCCTTCATATTATATTTTAAAAGGATATTTAAATTTGGAAGTTGTATTCAGAATACGAAAGTGATGATTGTTGTAGGTAGAAGGAGAAGCAGATCAAAATTTGTGTATGACTAGGGATCTGTATTCCCAGAATGCATGGATAGTCTTCTGAAATATCAGCATATAGATGGAAACCAAACAATGCAAATGTATTAGATAGTGCACAGGAGAGAATGAAGAAATAATAGCAATATACTAACTGTATGCCTTAAATTTGAAAAGAAGACATATATCATGCTTATGCTTATATAACAGCAGCAGAAAGATCATACAGAGTTACTTTATTGAAAAAAAACAGTGCTAGATAATGAGAAGTTTATATAATCAGTTCACGTTTTGAGGTCAAGATAAGTTTGGAATCCAATTAAAGAAGATAATTTCTTTTTTTGCTGACAGTATCATCTAGCAAGCATTTTCACTGAAAAGGTATCCATGCCCTGGCTAGCCTTTCTTATTGCTAACCTGAAATGCCATCTATGATTTAATTATGTACATACAAAAATTTCATGATCTTCTTTAAGTAAGACTTTTTGGCTTTAGTCTAAGAAAAAAATAGGATCTTAATTTCATCTAAATCAGGATATTTTGAAGAAATTTATACTTTTCTCAGTGTTGTTGATCTTTGTTCAAATAATTTGATTAATAGTATCATCCATATTTGAGCTACTATGTTGTGGTTTAGCCCCAGTCTGCAATTAAGTACCACACAGCCGCTCGCTCACCCTCCACCCCTGGTGGGATGAGGGAGAGAATTGGAAGAGCAAAAGTAAGAAAACTCATGGGCTGAGATAAGAACAGTTTAATAATTGGAACATAATAATAATAATAATAATAATAATAATAATAATAATAATAATAATAATTTGTAATGAGAAAGAAAACAACAAGAGAGCGAGAGAGGAACAAAACCCAGGAAAAAGCAAGTGATACAACCTCTCACCACCCGCCGACTGACGCCCAGCCCATCCCTGAGCAGCGATCGCTGCCCCCCAGCCAGCTCCCCCCATACCATATTATGGTATATCCATACCATACTGAGCATGACGCCATATGGTACGGAATAGCCCTTTGGCCAGTTCGGATCACCTGTCCTGGCTGTGCCCCCTCCCAGTTTATTGTGCGCCTGGCAGAGCATGGGAAGATGAAGAGTCCTTGACCAGTGTAAGCACTGCTTAGCAACAGCTAAAACATCAGTGTGTTATCAACATTATTCTCATCCTAAATCCAAAACACAGCACTATACCAGCTACTAGGAAGAAAATTAACTCTATGCCAGCCGAAACCAGGACATACTACTATTAAAAAAATAAAATAATCAAAGCTGTTATTGTTATAGTGCTAAAAAAGCTGATAATTTAGTGTCTCACAAAATCACTGCTGTGACATTAATACCAAGAAAAGTTATTCTGGAGATCACTAGGCAATAATACCAAAAGTTTTCATTGTTAGATACATAAATAATATCAACTAGAATATATTTTACATATGAAAATGTCACCAGTGAAGTTTGGTTAGCCTTAATGATTCTGAAAATACTATGTGTGTAAAAAGGAAAAAAAAAAATCTTTTCCTAATTACTACCATAATTTCACCCAATAGTTATACTTTCAGACGAGGATGTTGGATGAAAAATATTATTTGCCTGGCACTGATGGACTTTATGACAGTGCTTTTCAATGCATATACAATCTCTAGTTGTGTACTTCATTGTACACATGCTTGTGTGATGACAGGTCCAGGAACAGAATTTATTTCTGCCAAGGTGCACTGTTTAAGTGTATAATTATTTATGTAGAGGATGGTGTTATTTTAACTCTCTTTGCCTAAAACCCCATTAATAGGTCAGAATTAAAGGGAGGACAATATGCAGAGAGGGGAGGAATTTGTAGGAACGGTTCAGCCCACTCAAGCAATAGAAAGGAGAAAAAAAAGAACTGAAATTAGAGCAGATGCAATAATGTGTAAGGTTTGGAGCGTTCACTGGCCGGATCACTTGCTTCGTACTTATTTGGTGCATCGCACCACCTCAGCATTTTGGTTAGCGTCTGCAGCTATTAGAAATCAGCATCATGTTTCTAAGGCAATCAATACCGTAGAATAGTCTGTTACTTCCAAGGCATACCAAGTCCTCAACAAACTAAATGGATTTTTTTTTCCCCACACTTTATGGTTAGCCTTATGTATTTCTCATTATTCCTACACAGTTTAAAGTTGCAAGCAAGCCCATATGCTGTTATCTCTGGACAAGCCATGTCCAGAGAAATGTATAAAAAACAAATAAAAACATCCATATTTTTAGAAATGAATGCTGGGGTGTTTTGTTAAATGATGATGGAAACTATTCTTAGTTGCTTAGCAATTTTTTCAGCTCTCTCTGAACTCCAGGCTTGGAGCTGTGATGCTGACCCTGCACCTGTCTATGGAACTGCAGATGGCTGATGTAACACAGGCTATTGACTTCAAAACAGGAAGGAGGAGGAGAACCAGATTGCTTGTGTGAGATGCACACACATTTCCAAAATGCTAATTATTTGTTCCCTGAAATATTATGGAGGCTTGTGCATTTACAACCGGGATTCATCTTCATGCATCATTAATGTCCTAATGTATACCTTTGGCGAAGAAGGGAAATCTGGTCAGAAATTACACACTTTTAATTGTACACAAAGTGACTTGCAGTGTTATTCAATAGTATATTCAGCTTCTTTCAGTGAGTTGAAAGAAGCAGATGCAGGAGCGAAAACAGCATATAGAGTAACTTAAATAATGACTCAAGTATGTATTTCTTTTTTATAGTAATGAAACTGCACCATAAAGTAAACATACATCAAATATACTCACCTTTTAAAAAATACCAGGGAACTTAGCAGTAGCTAAAGGCAATGTCACTGTCCTTATGCAGTTAACAAGAGACATCAGAACATTTAATTAAGAATAGTGGACTATTAAAGACCTAGAAATAGAACAAAAATTGGTACCTTTCCAAAGATATAAAATGGCAAAGCAATAATAGCACTACCAAGCAAAATAATGGCCATTTTTATGATAGGGATCATATTCTGAATACAAACACACATACATATATATAATTAAAAATTTGAAAAACAATCGCTTTGAACCTTGTTAATACTCTATTTTAATATAGAAAATAGTTAGTTCCCTTTACCTGAACTATGAGCATCCTATATACAAGTATATGTACAGAAAAGCTTAAAAATGTGATTTGTTATATCCTGCAAAACTTCACATTTCTAAGTGTAGGATTTAAGGCCAGTTGACATAATATTATTAGGAGTTTGAAATCATCCTGATGAATCTGGAGAAAGTACTTAATTTTTTTAGGTTAAACCCTGTCTTGAAAAGAAAGACTTGTTCATGGAAACTATGGGTTCAGTTTCCTTCACTACCTTTCCAGTAAAATGGAAATGATGGAGAGGAGCTCAGGTCTAGGGGCAGTAAACCAGCAACTTTCATCTTGCTTGAAGTAAAAAATATATCACTTGTTGGATTTTAAGTGCATGACCCACTGAGGCATGTCCTATGTCAAAGACGAGGAAATTAGAGGAAATACATGGTTCAGGTACATGCTGTGTCCCACACTGCGATAAGAAACAAGGCCATTGCTCCCCATTTGAGGGAAGGAAATCCAGGTGTGTAAACTGGAAGTGACCTCTAAATGACCTGTTCAAAAATAATGAATGTAAAGATAAAATTAACAACAAACTCTGACAATCCTTAATTCCAGTCTAATCATGGTTTTTTTGTTTATCTTGTACCAAGGAACAAATACAAGTTTTGTATGTTAAAAATATTTTTTAAATCTACTTTTACTCATATTCCATACTTTCCAATACATACAGAGCAATAGTTCATGGAATACCATAAAGACTACATCAAATACACAGTCTTTTGACTGTGAAAAAGTTGGAAAATAAATTGTGTTCAATGTATTTCACTGATGCGGCCCAAAGTCATGCATTCCATAAAGTGTTATGGGCAAAATTAGTGCCAAAGCACTAATTACAGAGGTGGCAAAATCTTCTCAAGAAGAACACAAGTTATTGGTCTTGGTACAAGAGTTGTTGTGTGAAATCTAATGGCAGGTGATACAGAGATGATCTTACCAAATGAACTGATTCTTCTTGTTCTTAAATTCTCAGAATACTTGAGCTGATGCTATTAACATCAGCTTCTTGGTAATGTTCTGATAATTCTACCAGGGCATTTTCAATGTTATTAGGTTTCCAACACAGAGCACTACTTCTTTTGAATCTGGATGTTAAAGAGAGTTCAGTTTTATATTTATTGCCCCTCTTTATCTCCACTCCAAATTTAGAGTTCAATGGGAGGATCAAATACAACTCTGTAATTCTTTAGAGTACATTTTGAAAATAGAAACATGTCCTAAATACATTGTTTGCTGATATCTTTATATCTCTGCAAACATCAAAGAAATGCAGTAGACATTGAAAATAGCTCTTCACTTTTCCATACACTGGCAGCAGTGCACACCGTCCCATCACTCATAAGCCTGCAGTTCACGTGTAATCTTACATTTTCCATTTGTAGGGTCGGTAGATAATTGACATGCCATGTGTGTCAGGAGAGAAGAGAGGAAGCAGCAAGCATCTCCTCCCAAGGCTAATGACTGTTTCCCCCTGACTGGATCTCAGATTAAACTGCACATCTTAATTTCTCTTTCCAGCAAAAATCAAAGACTTCAGTTTTTACTGAAATCAGTAATGTGAGAGGCTATGTTACCTGATGCATACAAGGAGCCACAGAAGACTGGACAATGATCATCACATAGGTCTTTTGAGACTACTCACAAGATAAATTATCCATATGATATTTAGGTGAACCAAGAAATTATACATGACATATGGAAGTTTGTACTAATAAATGGCTAAATATTGCCACTTGACTTTGGAAAGAGAAATGAAAATAATATACCACTGAACAAATATTATAAATGAACCCAATTATCATGTATTTCAGGAAGAATTTTGCTTTGGAATAATGCCCAAAGCTACCAATGATTCTCAGTTAAGGGTCCTGTTCAGCTAAGTTTTTGCATGGTAAGGCTAAGTTTCATTCTTTCATTCTTCACATCAAACAGCAACAGAAATTAAAATCTTCCGTCTTCAAAACACTGAAACTGAACACTACAGCATTCACCAGGAAAGCCTAATAGCTGTTAAGCAATCATATTGCAAAGTGTTTTGCCATTATATTCCTTCCTGTTATGTCAAAAGCCAGCAGGTTTACAGCAGAGAGGGACAGAGCTAGACCTGCATCCCAGTGTTAGCTGAGATGCAGGGGATACTGAGAAAACAGTTCAGTAATAAATTGTCTTGTGTCCGTACGGTTTGCAGTATTTATTTCATAACAAAAATAAAATACAACTTTGCCAGGGCAGAAGTTACAATTATCTGCTCAGAAACTAAGAGTTAAGAAGTGTTTACCACAGTTTCATGCAGATGTACATCTGGGTACCCCCTTTCCACCAGTCACTGCAGCAATCACTCCTCTGTCCCTTACTTCAGAATTGGTTGCAATCATAGTAAGAGAAGGACAAATCTCAAAGAATATGCAAATTTAGAAAGGGTCTGATAAGCCTCTGAAATTTATTGTTTATATATATGATATATATTGCAGAGTCATAGAGTCATAGAATCAGAAAATCATGGAATTATAGAATGGTTTGGGTTGGACGGGAACTTCAAAGATCATCTAGTGGAACCCCCCTGCCATGAGCAGGGACATCTTTCACTAGATCAAGTTTCTCAAAGCCCCATCCGGCCTGACCTTGAACACTTCTAATAATGGGGCATCCACAACTTCTCCGGGCAACCTGTTCCAGTATCTCACCATCCTTATCGTAAAAAATGTCTTCCTTATGTCCAGTCTAAATCTACTCTCTTTCAGTTTAAAACCATTGACCCTTGTCCTGTCACTTACAGCTCCTGGTAAAAAGTCTTTCTCCTTCTTTCTTATAAGCTCTCTTTATATAATGAAAGGCTGCAATAAGGTGTCCCTGGAGCCTTCTTTTCTCCAGGCTAAACAACCCCAACTCTCTCAGCCTTTCTTTGTAAGAGAGCTGTTCCATCCCTCTGATCATTTTCATGGCCCTCCTCTGGACCCTCTCTAACAGGCTCATGTCCTTCTTGTGCTGGAGGCCCCAGAACTGGGTTCAGTACTCCAGGTGGGGTCTCATGAGAGCAGAAGGGGAGAATTAATGATGTGCTCCCTTAACGTGCTGCCCATGCTTCTTTTTATGCAGCCCAGGATACGATTGGCTTTCTGGGATGCAGGCGCACATTGCCTGCTCATATCTAATTCCTCATCTACGAATATCCCCAAGTTCTGTGCAGTGTTGCTCTCAGTCAGTTCATCCCCAAGTCTGTACTAATATCAGGGACTGCTGCAACCTAGATGCAGGACCCTGCACTTGGCCTTGTTGAACTTCATGAGGTTCACATGGGCCCACTCCTCAAGCTTGTCAAGGCCCCTCTGCATGGTATCCCTTCCCTCAAGCATATCAGCTGCACCACTCAGCTTGGTGTAATCTGCAGACTTGCTGAGGGTACACTCATTCCCACTATCTATGTCATTGAAGGAGACATTCAATAGTATTGGTCCCAGTATGGACCTTTGAGGGACACCACTCATTACTGGTTTCCATTTGGACATTGAGCTGTTGACTGTAACTCTTTGGAGGCATATGTATATACATGGGAAGCACTTTCCATTGAAATTATTGCAAAATATTTAATAATTTAACTTAAAGTTAAATGCGTATACATATAGACTGATATTATTATATGTATCCATATATGAATAATAAACTTCTGGTGCTTGTCAGCTAAAATGTAAGATACATATATATGCACATATATATAAAAGACATACATACCTTACTTCGAGACCTACTTTTCTAGATCTTTATCTTTATAAACCTCCGCTAGCTATTTTCTTCCATTATTTTGGGGAACAGTCTTCAAACCACAATTTAGACAGCTACTCCTACAAATATCTCCCTACTGTTCGCAGCACAGTACAATCTTATTTTTCTTGCGGGTATCAAAAAGAATGTAGGCTAGTAAATGATACAGAAATAAGCAGAGTTCTGACACCCCGTGAGTAAGACAATAAAGTCAGCTTCATTTGTCAAATAGTTGATGTAGCAGCTAAATAAAAACCTCTTAGTGAAACCTGAGACATCCAGTTTCTTTATACACACAAACCAGGCTCTGCTCCTTTGTCTTCGTTCCCTATCTCTTCAGAATGCTTACAGCTCTCAGTAACGTCTACTGACATAAAGTCTTAGGGTCAGCATCAAATCCCATTAACATAATCTGAGAGACTTCTTTTGAGTTCAATGGGTTTTAAATCAGACTCATATTAGACTCACCTAGTAGAGTAATAAATATTCATAGATGGATGAAAGAACAGAAAATCTCTCCAGTAGTTTTGAGTCCAGCAGGAAGATCATTTGCTTGGTGAAGGATAATCCACTTGTTGACAAAGAAAGATTCATGGGCCAGGATGGAAATTTGCCCTTTGGGGATATGCAGGATATGAACAGGTGAATAAGGTAATAGAAAAACAAAACCGTAGGAGCACATGCCACAGTTTCCAGTGGAATCTCTGCAAGATACTTAGCTTTCTTATTCTTTCTTTAAGCTAAATATAATTGGAATTCCTATGAATATTAACTGATTGTTTTTAACAAATCACCTCAGTACTAACTAGCATGAATTAGCACAGCTTCAGTGATCAAAATAAAGCAATTTCTAATTCTGCTTCTGGTGTTTCCCACTATACACAGCAACTGCTCTCCATTTATATTATGCAGCTGTCAGTGATATAATCTGGTTCAGCCTCATGCCATATAATAAAGTCTTACTGACAAGAGTGAATTCAATATGCTCTATTGTACATAATAAGATTCAGATTGGTTAGTTTGAGTGGAGTCTTGGCTGGAAAACCTCAGCATGCTTTCTTAATACGTGGACTTTTCATCATGCAGAGTGATTAAGAAAGGGAAAGGCAGAGGATTTGAGAGAAGTGGAGGTTAAAACACCATAAGCTGTTAAGAAAACAGGACTTTTTGGTGAGGGACATTCTTTACTTCTGGTACAACACACAGGCAAAAGTAGTCTCAAGGTGCAGAAGTTGCACAACTTGTGAAAGTTGTTTCATATTAACATTTAAACCACACTTTTTTAAAAGGTGATGCTGTGTTTCTGAAGTGGTAACTTCATAGAATGACAGCATGCTATAATGACATCTTTTGTTTATGCAGAGAGAATACATGATACTCTACTTCTTTCTTCCATAAGTTTGATCACAGTGCCATCCAAACGTATGGAAAGAAAGAATCTATCCAATAGGCTTCATACAAGCCTGAAAATCCACCCTTGTGGATTAGCTTGGTGGACAAAGACTGCATATAAGCTTCTCTTGTGGTTTAACCCCAGTAGGTAGCTCTGCCCCACACAGCTGCTTGCTCACTCCGACACCGTGAGATGGGGAAGAGAACCAGGAGGGTAAAGTGGGAAAACTCATGGGTTGATAGAAAGACAGTTTAATGGGTAAAGCAAAAGCTGCACATGCAAGCAAAGCAAAATAGGGAATTCATTCACTCCTTCCCATCAGCAGGCCAGCGTTCAACCATCTCCAGGAAAGCAGAGCTCCATCACGTGTAGTGGCAACTTGTGAAGACAAAAGCCATAACTCCGAACATCCCACCTTCCTCCTTCTTTGCAGCATGGAGTATCTCTTTGCTTAGTTTTGGTCATTTGTCTGGCTATGTCCTCTCCCAACCTATTGCACATTCCTCAATCTACTCTCTGGCTGGGCAGCATGAGAAACAGAAGAGACCTTGATGCTGTGTAAGCACTGTTCAGCCATAGCTAAAACATCCCTATGTTATCAACACTGTTTTGGTCACCAATCCAAACCACAGCACCATACTAGCTACTATGAAGAAAATTAACTCTATCCCAGCCAAAACCAGTACAGCTTCTCAGAGTGCAAATCTATGGTATTTTCAGTTTCAAAGATGGTTGAGGCTTTTTGGCACAACCTTGTAATGACAAAGTACCCAGTGCATAGCAATGTACTTTGCATCAATGGCACTGAGTGTTATTGCTTTTGTCACTTAGTGCCCTTCCCTCAATTTAAATGCTATATGTTTATATAAGAACATCTTTTAATTCTATTCAAAAAAGACAGGGAACATTATGTTATGACATGCCTAAGGAGCTACAAAATATAATGCACACACATAACTATAGGCATGTATAGATACAGAAGTAAATGCACATTTTATTTTCTTCTTATCAACGCTATTCACCCTTCAGTGGATTCACCTGGCCTAACCTTATACTACTAAGTATACCATGTGTAAATGTAGCTTTAAAATGTGGTATAAATAACTATTTAAATGCACAGTCATAAAACGTCTGTACCAACAGAAAGGAAAACTTAAATGACACTAATTTTCACCTTATCTTCTAGTCTTAGCAGAAAGAGAAAGCAGTAAATGAGTCTGTCTCAGCTGCTCTATCAGCTATACGCATCCTCTCCTATTAACAGATAGTAGGTGTATTGGTAGGATGAGAATACAACACTAACTCTATAGTTGCATGTACCATAGACTAGAAAACAGGTGTTCTCTTGTTATGTATGTCTGTTCAGTGTCTGTTTAAGGACAATATTCATTTAAAAATTGTATCTGCAAAGAAAAGCCCATATTCCAGGAGTCTTTTCAACAGTAGCCAGTGATCTGAAGCTATATTCTTCACTATTGTTATTAGAGCTAACATTCACATTTGTTTTGATTCTTCACTGAAAACTCTAGAAGAAATGTTCACAAAGCATTAATAAACATCCACCCTAGTTTTCAGACAGATCTAATTAGTATTATCTCACTTAATTTAAAAAAAAAACAATACAACATCCTCTTTCAAATAAGGCCCTGAAGTATACAGACTTACAAACAAAAATGTGATAAAGACCCTAAATTGAGAGCTTAATTAATTAAACTTAGGCTGACTTGTCATTTAGTATGTTCAGTTTTTTACATTGATATATTCTACACTTTGCTGTAAGACATTTCTATTTTATGTATTTCTACCTGTCAGTGCTGAAGATTAAATATAGTTGTCATATTGCCTTCTGGTGAGGAGTAAGAATTAAACTCGTCTTCGCAATAAAAGAAAGTTACAAATAGGCCTTTTAAGAAAAGGACATTATGCACTGAAGCAAGCAACTTTTTTGTCATGCTAGCAGAGATTGCTGCTATAACAACCAGCTCTGGCCACTCCTGTCCCCGTGAAGTCAGAGAAGTGCATTTAGTCCTCTGAGAATCCTGGCCTCAGTACTTTACAGGTCTTTGTGCTCCTTGACATAAATACTCACAAGCAGAGGAGAAAAATTATGAGAAACAGAAGGAATGGACGAGCATTACTTGTTAGAACATGACATAAGAGGTATTACTATTGTTCTGGACTTTTTTCTTCCATATGCAAAACTTAGATGCCGATGCTTCATGTCCATCAGACAGTCACAAGTCAATAGATTGTGAGTAATCAGAGCTCAGCTTTCTACAGAGCTCATTCTTCAGCCAAAGTAAACCCTCGGTCAGGCCAAACCTCTCCCACAACTTTCTTGGCTGTGATGAAATGTCAGCTGCATTTAGCTTTGTCTCAGAGAACATCGCATCCTGAAAATCTGCCTGCAGAAAAGCCACCATGAGGAGTTACCACAATAGCTTCTTGTTAGCCACAGAACACCTGAGGCTGCAAAGACAAAGGCTGCTTTTTTGTCTCACAGTGGAAAAATTCACATGACAAAAAACCACATGATAAGCCTTAAAGAAAGCTAAATTAATGCCATTCTGATTATGAACACTATGGGAGAAAAAGGAGATAAAAATAGGGCTCCAGGACCTAGCTTTGCAAGGAGGAAGCTATTGCAGTTCAGTGGGCTCTACAGACAACTGGGGATATCTAGCAGGATAAGCATATTAGAAATTATGAGGAGTGTTAATACTACTAGAATAAATGGAAGCATAAAGACATGAAAACAGCCTGTGTGTTTAAATTCTTCATTTTTGTAAGAAAATTTTCTGAAATCCAAGTGAGGTTAGGGATAAGTGGTGTGATTGAGTTGGACAATTTGTATTGATAAAAATTTTCACCATGGGCATTTCATGACAAAGTTAATCCTATCAGAGAATTTGTATTTTCTTATCCAGGATGATTTCATATGACTAAATGTGTCTTTGCACATACCCTTAAAGGAATAAGAAAACACACACAGCTAAACTATGAAACTTCATATGGGAAAGAAACATTTGATTTAATAGAAAAAGAGCTGTAAGCATTCTGAAAAGTCCCCCTTTTGACCACCTCTGAAAAACAATAAAGAATTCTTGATGTTTTGGAGGAATTCTGAAAAGAAGCCAAATATACAAAATATTCTATCATTTATTTGGAGTTCCTGTGGAGTTCCTTAACTGTTTAAGTCATGGTTCTTTTGAAAATGAATATTAAATATGTTCTGTCCAGTGTGTATAAAACCTAAAAATAACATAAACCCCTGACAACTATTTTTTCAGAAAATAATCTATAAATCCCAGTGTATTAGGTCGCATGCAAAACAAATTGAGAAAGCTCTTTTTCTAATGTGGCCTGAGTGTCTAGCCATGAGTTTCAATGAGTTTCAAGGTAATATTTTATTTTTCTCTGGCATTTGCACAAAAGCTGAAAAAGAAATTAATTTAAAATTATCTCTTATATGATGAATTAATAGAATGATAAGGTGACACTGGTAAAGAATTATGCAGTGTGATTTGGCACTTAATCTTCTGTGGCCACATTGCTGAGATGTAAAGCCATGCTGGAACCAGCTCAGTGACCTCATTTCTATATCTAACATATTTTCCTCTTGTTCTAGAGTTGGTTTCATGTTGCTTCTGCACCTGAAGATGAGAAATTTGCTGCTGCCTTTGAAGAGGTCTCTTCAACAAGAGACATAGCTTATCAAGTCACAAACAGTGGGGATCTACAGGATACAACCTGACAACTTTGTGTTTTAGAAAATGAGAGAGTTTCATTCAAATTTCTGGTTTTCCCCTGTTAATCTAATTACAGCAGCTCTTTTCCTGTTGGGTTAAAGGGTGTTCCTCACACATTCACAGGTCATCCATTTCAAAACATTAATTGATAGAAGAGGCATGGTCCTTGCAGAATTAAAGAGATTAAAAAATTAAAATCAAAGCAAATACACTAATCAATATGTAGGGAAAGAATGTTTATAAACATTGTTTTGTGGTTCTCTTTATTTTTAGATTTTATATGAGGTCAGGACATTATAAAGAAGACAGAGCAGGCAGAGCCCATCAGTAATTACAAATTCTATTAACCTTGTTAAGGAAAATGGAAGGACAAAACTGCATTGCTGCAAAATTCTAAAGCAATCAGCACTCAGAATTGAGCTGTCACAGATGACAACCATAAGTCTACCCAAGTCTGAAGCAGATGGAGCTACCTCATTATTGGATGCAGCCTACCAGTTAATAAATAAATATATTTAGCTTGTATTCACAGATTAGAGGAAATACATATTGTTTTAAATATCTGACAAAGAATTTGGGTAATGATTAATAAGAAAGAAAACAAATATTGCCCCTGTAATACGATATGCAGCCTGTAATTCAAATCAAAGGGATACTCCAAAAATGAAAAGAAACTTTAAAGAGATGCTGTTAACATGACAAAAATGCATTTCAGTTGGAAAACAGTTGGTTGTTTAAGGTGTGAAAGGAACTAGTTTCTCATGAGTTTACTTTTGGTGATATGATTATTTGTAGTTTTAACTGTTTTGTTCAAAATGCTGGCCCTTTTCCACTCTTCAAGAACTGCTAGGATAACCACCTCTAAAAAACAACAGGAGACAAAGACACAGGGGGAAATCATCCCTGCAGAGGAAAGGAAGGATCATGGCATGAAAACCCATGGAAATGTCTGAGTTCATTGTGATGCAGTTTAACAAATTTTTGAATAGCACTAAGTTAAAAAAAAAAGTATATTTGATTTTAGTCACTGATGACTTGTGACAATTTCAGCAGGTATGTACATTCCCCAGTGAACTCACAAAGGAAAGAAAATAACTCTACTTCACTCTAGGGTTCTTATGTGTAGATGGATCCCAAATTAGGAGTGAAATGAAGATTAACTGTGTCATCAAGATAAACTCTGAGAAGCACACTGCAGTTGTGGTGCCTCACAAGAAATGGTAGAGTATTCCATAAATGAGACCGAGTATTGCGTTATAAGAACCAACACTTGCTTCATTAAAGAAAGGTGTCAAAAGCATCCCAGTTAATTGCACACCAATAAACATGGAATAAAATTGTTCTTTTATTTGTCTCTGCAAGTTAATAGGTTGTTTCTCCTCAAATATGAGATATTATTAGGTTTCTCAGCTTGCATAATTCTCAAAAGCAATTGATACTCATTTAGTCCATTTTAAAATCCACTTGCATTTCTCATTCCTTTAAACTTCAGAGGCAATGAGTCACTCAGCTTCACCAGATTGCACCTGAAGTAGTGCTTCTTTCTTCATTTAATGCTTTCCTTTCTAAGGCTCCATTTTAGTTCCATTCTGATTTAATTTGCATCATCTTTTCTTTACTATGACTCAATGTGTAAATTAACATTTTTCTTTGCTCAAAGCACAGGGGACCTGTAAGGTGTGGTTCCAAAATACAAGGACCGTGGCCAAGGGTGTCTTCATGGCCTGGTGGCTCCCAGTTCCTACTGAGTTCCCACCTAACAGGAGCTGTGGGCCTCTCCCACAGGGCAAAATTCTGTAAGAAGCAGGGTCTCCCTCTGCATCATTAATTTAGTGGGAGCTGGGAGCCAGGAGCAGTTGCTTCTGTGATAGGACAATTTTGCTAGCTGGAGAGCAGGATTACATCTAGCCAGTTTAGGTCACTCTGAAAGGCAAGTAAAACATTGGCAAAAGTCACCAGAAAGCCTCTGAAAGTAGCCCAGTGTAATTCCTCCCTATCAGAGCTAAAGATTTCTTATTTTTATTAATCTTATATTACCAGAATTTTGGGCTGACTTTCCTCCTCTGTCCCCAGATACTGTCCCCAGCATGTTTCTTATTGAGCAGTTTTATTCTGTGGTATTACACTCTGATTTCTGAGATTTGGATATAGATTTTAAGGGCTATAAATGGTAAAAGCTTATTGATCTCACATCTATTCGTATTCAGAGCTGTGAACCACACAATAATCCTGATAGAAGAATTAATTTCAGTAGCTCACATTTTCTTATTTCATTAAGATAGAAAACTAAGCAGTATGTCTAGAGCACATTTTAATTTTAGTATTTTTCTCAGCTAGATGATACATGCGCTGCTTTCTAGAATAACGTAAGATTTGGAGGGTAATCAATGATTCGGGGGGAAAATACTTAGTAAACTTAAGTTTTCACACCAACTGGTTTTTAAAAACAGACATGAAGTGAATATTTTTTAATGTGGTGTAGAAATGGAGGATTAACACAGTGGTGAAACTTAAAAAATATGGGTACACTAAAGGCTAAAATGTGTCTTTTACCAGAAGGACTGTATGTTTTGGATTTTTTTTTTTCCTTAGTGCTAGTGCCATTTGTAATGCAATTGCTAAATGGATGAGCACCACCAAGTGGTGCTCTGATGAGTACAAATACTACACAGAAATTACAATATTAACCCCCACAGATTTTCAAAACTATAAAACATAGTATTGTGACAATTCTGTAGAACTGTAGCTAGAAGAATACTGACGTATCTACTTATAATGAATCTTCAAACAATTAATTTTCTGGAATTAATTTCATATCCAATGATATTTTTTTCCTATTAATTTGACAAGGAAATTTCTGGAAGACTTTTTACCTGATAGTTTTAAAATATTTTAGGTAGTTCAACACTATCACTATGCAATCAGAACTTGCCATCTTCCATTTGCACTGTTTTAGGGCACTCCTTTTGCCTGCTCACCATATTTTCATTATCAATTTCAGTTTTTTTGCTAGTAACTTTAAATATCTTTTTGCTCAGACTGGATGAGAGGTGATCTGCTACAAACTCTTTAGATGGAAAGTGATATATTATCATTCCCTTGATGGGATAGCATTCCTTATAGTGACATACAGAAAAATAGGTGATGAATAGATACATTTCTAATGTAAGATAGATAGTTGCATTCTCAGGTGCATACCGGTTTATTCATAAGCCCACGGTTCTTTAATGTATCAGGTATGATACTTACAGATAGCTTTGTTGCTTCTGTTGACATTTGAACCTTTCTTCTTCAGATATGTTTAGCTGCCTTAAGGACATAACAGTTCCTCTACTACCAGTAGAGTTTTTTACTGTGGTGATGATTGTAGTGATAAAATGGGGAAAGAGTCTGAATAAATTGGGGATATTAAGAGTACTAGGGAGACATGATCAAAGAGTAGGCAGAGTCTGTAACGAAAGAAAGCAGATCTCCTGAACTCCTTCAGACCGAACCAACGACACACACACTCTCACTCTGTCTCCCTTTCTCTTTCTGACTGTCTGTCTCTTTCAGCGATGACAGACCAGGAGCTGCTGGGAAGAGGTATTACTTTTCATACAGCAAACTTGGAAGAGGAGGTTTTGCTGCCTCATGGAATCATTTGGCCCCATCCAAAGCATTGGTTACAGGACGATCTGAGCAAGAACTACCTAGAGAAAATAATTTGTCTTGGCAATAACAGGGTTTTGAACATTGTATGGACTTCAAGTGCATTTCTATGCAACAGAAATAGAAACCACATACTCTAGAGAAGCATTTGTAGTGTGTCCCTCACAGGAAAGTAAGAGGGAGAGCTGAGACAATCTGGAAACACATGCCTAGAAACTCTGAACATTGGAAACGCCTGCTGTGCTCAAGGTAACAAAGATCCTGTGATCATGCTTTGTTCATAAACCTGACATTTTCTTTGAAAGAAGGGAACCTGACCGAAGTCCCTAATATCACATTGTTTAAGCAAGGGAAACCAGTAATCTGAATGGCACTCTTCATATTTGTTTCCCCTCTTTGTAAAGACCCTCTTAAATTAACAAGTCTGGATGACCTGAATGAACCCAACTCTTAAAGATTTGGCTGGGGCTCTTTCCAGATTCCTGCTATTTATTTTTAATCAATAATAGAATAGAGGTGTCACTTCTGAAGATAAGAAGAGAGTTAACAGTGTGCCAATGGAGGCAGCAGGGTGACCCAGCTAAAGTATAGATTGATTACCATATTATCATCCTTGAGCAAAAGAATGGAAAGCTGACATGTGTTTCAATCAACACATAATTAAATTAAGAGGAATATAAATGCAATCAATATCATGTTATGGAGGACAGGTCTTATCAAACAAAACTGATTTAATGTTTTTATGAGATTACAAGTTTGACTGACAAAGGTAACTGCAGATGTAATAGATGTTACAAAGGCATGACTTAAAGTTGCACAGACTAGCATGTAATTTTCACAAACCCTTGAAAAAGGGATTAAGAACTGACTAACTGGCAGACAGTAAAAAGTAGTGTTCAGTAGGAATTAATAAATTGGATCTATCTAGGAGCTTCATTAAGTGTTAACATTAATTTTGACATTATTTTAAATTCTGAACTACTGATGTAAAAGTAAATTTAAAAAAATTACTTCAGATATAATTCATAGAGGACACAATACTGATCTGCAATGTGGATATGGCACAGAAAGAACACAGACCAGTCAAGGATATAAGGTGTTCTGAAATATAAACAGAATAAAGAAGGGAAAGTTATTTTTAGCTTTTTTAAAAACATTGATGGGACATAAATGGAATACTGAAATTCAGTTATGAGAATCATATTTAGAAAGCGATGGAGATGAAGAAAAGAACCACAAATTAAAGGGCTACAAAAAATGCCTTATTGTAAAGATAGATTTTAGAAGCTCTATTCATTTAGCTCTTGTAGATATGGAACAAGTCTTCTTCACCATATGAAAATATTTCAGTTCTAAAGGACTTGTTGATATAGCTGAGAAAAGCATAACAAAATTAATGACTCAAAGTCATATTCAAATGAGGAAAAAACATTTTAACTGTGAGTATGATTAGCCATCAGAACGAACTAGAGTGAAGAGATAAATTCTCTGGTTTGCAGCTCAAGACTATTTGCCTTGATGGAAGATGATATTGTAGATGCCCATCAAGTAAGGATATGCATGAAAACTATATAGACCACATGAGAACTAAAGTTTATACATCAATCTTATACAGAACTCAAAGAAATACATATTTTATATGAATTCTGAACATGTAGGGTTACAGGCTTTGCACTTAGAAGTTGCTGGACTTCATACAAGAATAATAAAAAAGTTCTACAGTCTGAATTACATATGATATCAGATTAGAATGACTTGAAGTTCAATTTTGGCCCCATAATCTAAGCAATTACTTTGAAATTTAGGAATATGAGCTATTACACTACTTTTGGTTTATGGAATTTTTCTACACTGGTCCTTCTCTAAGGAAAACTTGCTCATCTCAGTAGATATTTAAAGACGTATTCTGTTCTTTTACTGGCATGTTGAAGAATTCAGTGAGTTTCAATTCTGACATCACAACCTCACAGAGATTTTACACTTATCAGCATGCTAAAAAGAAGGGGCCAAAACTGCTGCTGCCATGGAAATTGAACTTTCCTTCTACTCCGTTGGATGTCCCCGCTTCTGGAGTGTGATAAACACACTGGCAAGGTGCAGTATGGAAAGCTTGCTCAGCTTCTGCATAGGAAGCAAAAAAATGGATCCACTCACCATGGCAATCGGTTGACAGCTTTCATGAGCACTATGTTGTTTAGAGATTAAATCTCATGTTAACTGCAGTTCTTTCCTGGAAGGCATGGATTAGATTGTAAAAGCTAAGTTCTTGTACTCACATCACTTTCATTATTGCTTAGTATTCCAATTGCATTTCTTGGAGAGTATGTCCATTAATGTACAATACATGATCATATTTCTTCTAATTAATAACTTTGAGGAAGGAGAAAATTAATCTCTTAAAAATGTTACTAAGCCCATGAAACTTTCATTTGACTATTATTTAATATCTGCACTGCAAATTTTATATTTAAATAAGAATAGGCTCACAGCTGTTCTAAGGACTTTGCTTAGCTATACCTATAGGAAAAAAATACAGTCTCACACAGAGAGAATTATAGAACTCTGTAAAACTGATATTTTTATATGCTGACCCCATGACCTATGCCTTTTATTTATAGGATGCTTATTTCCTGCCTCAGTGTAAGATGAGGAGATCAAATAACCATTAACCCAAGATCTAAAATGCTAGTAAGTGTTATTATTACTAAACTGCATATTTGTCTTATACACTCTAATGCCAGAAATTGTTTTGAGTGGTTAGTCTTTCTGAATACTTCATTACACGTACTTGATTTGGCTGCTGCATGCATTAATAGTAGCTGAATGTCATATCCAGCTACACTGGCAAGTAAACAGGAGCCTTTGTTAAGTGTAATTTAAGCTGAAGTCTATTTTTTAAAGTGGTGAAACATTTATTTATTGTACCAAGGTTAAGTTAAATTAAATTATATTTTCTATTTCCTATTAGTGTTCATGTAACTTAATCTCTCCTTGCCCACATTCTCAATGACAAAACATAATGGAAATTTGGCCAGGTGATAATAGGTAGAGTGACTTCAATAAGATTTGGTAATGAGGTAGCTGATGAGGTTTCATGCAAGGGATGTTTCATTGAAACTGCATTAACAGATTATTAGCAAGCTTAAATTAAGAGGCAAAGAGAACAAACAATATGAAGCCAAGCAGGTGGTAAAGAGGAAATACTAAGGAAGGAGCTAGAAATGTAATAAAGCTTAATGCTGAAATATTTCCTCACTACTTAGGGAGGGACAATACAGATCCTTTCTTAAGTACTTCAGGGGAAGTAAACATGAAAACCAATTAGTAGCAGAAATGTCAACACTTCAGGTAACAAAAGTACTCTAACTAAAGCACTAAAGACTTTGGGTCATAGAAATCAGTTGCACAGCAGGGTATATTGGGTGCTAAAATTACACCAGTTTGTGATAATTTGAATAACACAATTAAAACATTGTTGTCTTCGCATAGAGAAGAAAAGGAAGGCCAAGCAAAAGGACTGAAAATATCAATTCATATAGCACACGTTTTTTCAAAAATCCCTGACAACTTGGGTTTTCTATGGTTATCTCTAAAACAATTGTTTTTACATAAACTTGGAAAGGAAAATGTCATGATCAACATACAAAAATTGTATATTTTACATGACTGTTTGCATATTGGTTGTGCTTTACTCAACCTTTATTCTTGCTTCTCAGTTATCCGATTAAGTCATCAGACTATACAGTATATCTACAGAAATAAAAATATACCAGCCCTAAGGCATTGGTAGTAAATTATGAATTCTCAGAGAAAACATTACAAAAAGTGTCCAAAGGAACCACAGGCTTAAGAACTTGTTTGCATAAGTGATGACTCATGATTATGAATAATTAAAATCACTACAAAAATCTACTTGTGAGTAACATAAAGACTGGAACTTAAACTTGAGATCAGCTTTCATAAATTACAATGAAGTTGATTATGGCAACATTTATTTTGAAAATCATGTGGAATTCCCAGTTTGGGGAATCTTATTATTTCTCTGTTATTTTATCTCTAATATTACCCCATTAATAACATTAATCATTATTAATTATTACTTTGTATTAATAATTAACAGTTAATGTTTAAATTTTATTATTTATTATTACTTCTATTAACTTCTGCTTCATCACTCTCCAGAATTAAATGCATACAGGGAAGGTGAGTCATAAATATTTGTATGATTTAATGGTCCAGTTGTCTTTGCTCCTTGCCTGAGTTATTTTGCAACTTTGCTTGTTGGTGATCTGAATCTTAATCTGCTGACGTGACTTTCTAGCTTGTCCTCAGTATGGACTTGCTTGGCAATCACTGCACTCCTGGCTGGCCCTGGTTACCATCCCTGGACCTCATCTTGCTCAGGTCCTGCAAGATGGCAGTCCTTGTTGGTGTGCCTGCCCTGCCTGTGCCTGCCCTGCTGTCACCCTCAGCTCTTGGCTCCCCTGCCCGTGCAGAGCAGCCCAGGGCAGTAAGGCTCTTACAGGCTTTCTCAGTGTCTAGCTGCATCTAGGATCACACTTCTGTGAAGAGCACACAGATAGCTTTAATGAGCATAGAAGGTGAAGACCTTGTTTGGAGATTTTTCAAGAGTAACTTTATCTGCTTGTGACTCATAGGTGTGTGTGAACTTTTCAATGCATAGGAAGATCCATAAAATGGTGGAGATGAGAGAAGGCTACTGACACTGTCTAGTCTTTTCATTTCTTACAAAGACATTTACAACAGCAAACTTAAAAAATATTCCTTTGGCTGTAGCAACTCTTGTAAAAGAGGGTTTGGAGCTGTTTCCAGCCACAGGATTTAGGTTCTGAAATGCCTAAATTGTCTGTTGTAAAGGAATTTAAAATTACTGTAGGTATGCAAACACCTTGTTCCAGAACCTGATATTTCCAGGACACACACTCATGCTCCTTTTGCAGGCTTCCTCTTGTTGGACAAACTAATCATAGTCACATGGTTTCAGCAAGAGTTGTGAAGCCCACCCTCACCCCACTGTTATGGATGGGGGCCAGGGTACACCAGAAAGGAAATCAGCATGCATACTGCTAGGTGAGTACTGTCACCAGCAGAAAATAGCAACTCAGCCTTGTGAGATGGACAATGCTGTCGGTGTTGGGAGAATGTTAGGTGTGTTATATAAATGCTAAATCCTCAGAGGCTTAAGTTGAAAAACAGCTCTGTTCTGGACCCTCACTGTAATTTTAACTGCATTTTTACATTTAGACAGCCAGCTTAGTTCTAAGTCATAAGTTAGTTGCCAAGTCCTTTTTTTGAATATTAGGAAAATTCTCCAACTCTGGGATCTGGAGCAGTGATTTCATAATTCTAGAAATCACAGAGTGAAACTGAGTTATTGTTGGCAACTGCAGTATTTCTAGAGTATTGCATGCACTGTTTCTCTTCCATCTACAATCCCATTTACCATTTTGTCATGGCAGTTCTTTACAGTTCTTCTTTCCCCACCTCTACCAATCGCCCTCCCTGAGCTTAAAGTTTCTCAGGTATGTGGGTCAATGGATATATCTGTTTATAAAATCCTGAAAGCTGTTCTTTACAGATGACAAATAGTATTTAAGGAATGCCCCACAGCTCTTACTCTTTTAACTTTCTGTCTTGACAATATTTAGAAAATATCAATCATTTCAAGGGTCTAATATTCAACATCCAGTCCTTTCAGGAAGGCTTTTCAGAATGAAGGTCATTAAGATTATTGCTCCCTTTTGACCTAAGTTATTCAAGTCTAGACACTTGCTGTGGAATTATAGATTGATCCCTCATCATAATAGCAGATAATTTGCTTTTCCAAACGCCAATATAATAAAAAGTAAGAAAAGAATTAGGCAGTTTAAAGCACTAGTTTAATGAGTGTAGTCTCTCTCTTTTTATAACAGAAGCCTTATCAAGTTGACTTATCACACTGAGTTGAAAGGCCACAATTCCTAGGGAAAATGTAAAAGTACATTTGAGAGATTTTTTTTGTTCCCTTGTAAAGGCTTGGCAGAAGCAAATAAACAAACAGCTTCAAGGTAGAGAGAGTTTGATTCTGGTAATCTTCAGTGAAGATCACTTGTTTCTCCACCTTCTCTCTTCCTTTCCTAGGAAATTCTATGGAATTAATTTATACAGTAGCTCTTCTGTAACTGAAGAGACTGTAAACATGAGAGAGACTGAAAATAGGGTATACTCTTTTAATATTAGCAAGTCAAATAGCAGAGCACAGACAAGTTAGATATTAATTATTTTGAAAGTTTTTTAAAATATCCAAGATCAAGGAATATTTTGCCACATACAGATTTTGACATGTTGATCAGTAGAGTTGCTTGAAAATAAGGTATACTTTTTAATGTCAGTTTTCAGAATAAGCATTGCTACTCAAATTTGAAGTATTTGCAAACATTTATTTTGAAAGTGTGAATTTCAGATATTTCTGAGAAGCCATTCTGGTGCAATACTCCTTCAGCTGTTCACCTAGCATAGCTCTCTAGAGCCTTTGTTGGTTTCTGCAGTGTCTAGCCGTATTTTTTTTAAACAAAGATGCAGAGGACAGACTTACCTGTATAGGAGAGGTCAATATTAGTCTAATGTAGTTAGCCTGAGAGATGAGGGTGCTCCAGTCATGATCTTTGTATTCCCTTGATGGTGAGTTCTAATTAGTGCACTAAGTGCCTGCTGACTCACCTGAACCTTTGATAGTATAGCAAGAAAAATGTCTATTGTGATTATCAAAACCAGTGCCTGGGGCAAAGCTACTTGTGTTGTACTAATGCATAAAGCCCTTCCTCCATCCTCTAGCACTCATTGTAATTAAAAAGCCTGATTCAGATCATTTGCACAGTTGTTCTATGCAAATTCTGAGACCTGATTTTATTCTGTTCACTTACTCTTAAATGCATATGATAAGAATTCAGATAGTGAGGCCCAGAGCATTTTTGCTTTTCAGATACCATTTTACTGAATCAATAAACCAAATATACAAATATGTATGTAAAGCAGTTCACTCATACATGGAATTTAACTAAATATATTGATGGTCATAATCTCTCGGCCAGAGTCAGCTTCTACTCTGCAAATAACCTTACTTCTGCAAATTAACCTGCATTGCTATGTTTTCTCATCAAGACAATAATTAAAGGATTAACAGTAGCTGATTCTTCAATTATCCTTAAACAGAGTCCTATTTCTAATTTCCAGAACACATCTGCTGCACCAGTATTCTAGCTCACTATGAGTAATACAGAAATATCCTATCTGTTCTCCTTGGATCTTTCAAGACCATCTTTTTCATTTGTTTTTTTTTTTTTTAATGACCTTTAGTAATAATATATCAAATTTTAGACATTTGAAACAAAACTCCCCAAATAATATAAAACAATGCATTATTAGGTAACAGCAACTAGGCAGTTCTATGTAATACAATAATATGGTTTCGATTTCACCATGAAGTAACTTTGTTGCTTCTATTAAGTTTAACTACGTGCAAGTTTTCTTTTGCATACAGAAGGACTAGTCTTTTTATATTTCTTTGATGAGATCATACTCCATGTGTGTGGACGAGAAAGAGAAAAATGAAAAGACAGAGTGGAGCATGTTCAAAAGCTATGATTCAGCAAATTACATGCTGAACTTTAAGCATGCTGATGAATTTGAAAACAGAAATGCTGAAGAAATGTTACGAGTTCACACTATAAGAAAATGGTCATAAGTTATCTAGGATTTTAAATTACTGTTTTTAATTATGTTATTATTAATTTTATGAGTATAATTATGTATTAAAGTCATTACTATATGTAGTTTATACATGCTACATCAGAATTTAATTTGTTTGTAGTCAGCTTCCACAATGAAAGAGAAAGAAGGATAAGATTGTTAGTGGATGTGCTGGTTTTGGCTGGAACAGAGTTAATTTTCTTCATAGTAGCTAGTACAGGGCTATGTTTTGGATTTGTGCTGAAAAGAGTGTTGATAATACAAGGATGTTTTCGTTATTGCTAAGCAGTGCTTACACAGAGTCAAGGCCTTTTCTGCTTCTCACCCCACCCCACCAGCGAGCAGGCTGGGGGTGCACAAGAAGCTGGGAGAGGACATGGCTGGGACAGCTGACCCCAATTGACCAAAGGCATATCCCATACCATATGGCGTCATGCTCAGCATATAAAGGTGGGGGAAGAAGAAGGAAGGGGGGGACGTTCAGAGTGATGGTGTTTGTCTTCCCAAGTAACCATTATGCGTGATGGAGCCCTGCTTTCCTGGAGATGGCTGAACACCTGCCTGCCCATGGGAAGCAGTGAATGAATTCCTTGTTTTGCTTTGCTTCCATGCGTGGCTTTTGCTTTACTTATTAAACTGTCCTTATCTCAACCCATGAGTTTTCTTACTTTTACCTTTCCAATTCTCTCCCCCATCCCACCGGGCAGGGGAACGAGCGGCTGTTTGGTGTTTAGTTGCTGGCTGGTTTTTTAGTTGCTGGCTGGAGTTAAACCACAACAGTGGATAAGATAAAGCAGAATGTAGCTAGGTAAAGCAAAGAAAAATTAGACCAGTTAAAAGCTTCAAAATCAATTCCTGCTCAAACAAAAACTGGAGAGACAACTCAATAGACTTGACCTGCTTCATAACAAATGGAGAGATTACTTTAAGCAGTAGGTAGCCTCTGTCCCATCTCCAGCTTCCAATGCTTCTACCTGGAAGTTATTTCAAAAAACACTGCATGCAGCTCTTGCCAGCTGTCCTAACAATGAGTAGCAGGAAAGAATTTCTGAGATCACTAGAAGCTAAAAAAAAAAAATCTACTTCTATTAGTTGAGATCAGTGTGGTGATCTCAACTAATCTCTTCAGATTTTTTTTTTTTATCTGAAGAGGAGTATGAAACTGGTATAATACAATGAAATAAAATTATAACAACCGTGTCATTAGGAGACAAAACATAGGAGACTAAGACTAAGTCAGATATTGATGGGAGAATTTTAAGTCCCAATTTACCATGAAAGATGTGTGAAGACATGCCTATGTACTGCAGTAAAACTGAAGAGATCAATATGGTGTTTCGCAACAAGGAATATGCATCTATAGTTGCATGGAAGATACATATTAGTTTAATAAATGACATTCAGGATAGTTTACATGTGAGTTGGACTTCTTCCTTTACTGCCCTTGTCCTTCTTACTGGGACAGTGAGATTTCTATATGAAGATTTTTGTGTTAAGGCTTAGTTAATTCATAGTTATTCACAGTTATTCACTGTATTTTAACTTGCCACCTGAATTCCAGAGTTTTGAAAACAATAATAAAATGTAGACACTGCAGATTTCTGAAAACAACAATAATCAGGGGTAGCTTTGCAATGATCTTGGCCAGCTGCCTTAGTACTTATGGGAGTATCCCATCAGGCCCATGGACTTATATCTGTCCAGTTTGTTTAAATGTTCCCCAACCTGATCCTCCTCTACCGAGGACATCAGTACAGAAGTCTTCTTAACAGGTTATCTGTTTCCCTCAGCTAGGATTACCACTGAAGACTTGCTCTATGTACAGATACTCACTCATGATATCCTCTGCCTTAAGAAATGTTGCAAGTTATAGATTCTCATAAATCTCATTTACAGACCACATAGCACAGAGCTAAGCAGAAAGATATATCACAAGAATCCCAATGAAGAGGGAAAGAATAAGAATGATGATTAATTCCTTTAGGTTCCATCAACCACTTTTATTAATTTGTTATCTAATAAAACAGAATAAAAAATTGTTAAATAATTTTTCTTATAGTGTTTATGTATACAAAACATTTCTCCATAAAACTCAGCACTGCTGTAGCAGTTGTATTTTGAAGATTTCAGAATACTTTGTAAACATTGATTTTTGAGCCTGAAGGTACTGAGTAAAACTCTATGATCTTAAAATTAAGTATATATTCTATGCAGTGTTATACATATGCATATTTATATAGGGATATTTTCAAATATGCATATACATATATATCTAAACCTATATCTATACGTATATATGGGCCATACTCATGCTCAACACCCATCAGCATTCATACTGCTATCACAGTCTAATTTTTCCAATGAATACAAGCATTTACATAGAATCACAACGACATGCTCTTTATTAATTTTTTCCCCTTAGCTCTCTAATTTCAAATAAAGTTGACAAAAGAGGTAGAGTCCTGCGAGAACCTGTATGGATGGAAAAGTTGCAGCCTATACTTAAAATTTTCTGTATGTCAGGAAATCCACATTACAATCCATTGCAGCCTTCCCTATTTTCATTGTTAATAGAATGATTCATTTCCACTGGTAAAAGTATGTACACTCCTGTATATAGAGTAGGATTTTCCAAACTTCCTAGTAGTGGTCTGATTTCCATACAGAGTAGAATTGGTGATACACTTTGTCTCTTGCTGTGTTTTGGTCGGGGGTTTTTTTTTTTCCATTGGTTGGTTTTTGGTTTTTTTTGTTCCTTCTTCCTTTCTACTATTTATGTTTATTCAGCTTTGACTTTCATATAGTGCTTGCTCTCCAGGGATGGGTATATAGTTAGCTACCCAGAGGACAGTACTGCATAGTAGGAGTCTCCTGGACCCCTAGTACCAGGACAACTTTCTGCAAGAGTCATCAACCACAAATGCATCGTCTTCTAGCTCTGGCTATGAGGCTTCTGGCAGCTCCTCAGCCTGTTGCATGCTGGTTGCTACTGCCTCCTTCAGTCAGCTGTCTCCATGACTTCTATAAATGTTTTATGAATGTATTGCAGTCTAAAGAAGCCAGAGTAGCCTAAGACATTTTAATGAGTACTCTTTGCTAACGTGGCTCCTTTCATCTAAAATAAGACTAGGAGCATTCATATCCCTGCAGACAAACCTGAGAGTAAAGTTACTTCTTTGGAGGGCACAAATGGAAAGTCCAACGATATATGTCTGTAGCCTTCTATTAGGGGAGAGATGCCTCCTCCACATGCTCTTTCTGTTCTCACACATCAGTTGTAAGTAATTTCTCCTGGGCTACCTTTTAGACTTCTGTTAAGTCCTGACTCCCCCTGCTTCCAGATTTACTTCTTTAAATTAAACTCTTCCCACTTTTCCTGCACTCTAGTATTTCTTTCTTCCTGCTATGTCCCCTGTGCCCCTAATCTCTGAGCAACTTCCACCCGCTTACAGATGTCCCATTTATGACTCATCTTGTTACTGTTCTGTTCTGTATCACTAATCATGGTGACACTCAAAGGCTCCGACACTTCCAGCATACCCTGCTATATAACAAGGCTGTGCTTTAATGCCAAATTCTGTTTTCATTGTGTCACAGTATTTTTGGCTAGCAGTGAAAACAGTAAGTCATACTGAAACTACACTGTCCCTTACAGTAGATTCATTTCTCAGACAGATATTAAAAAGGTAAGATGTGAATTAAAGATTTATTTCTAAAGTTCATCTGTGTATGTATGTTTTCCCAGTAAGTTAAGATTAATGTACTTTGCTCTTCAGGATAAATTAAATTTACAGATTAGACAAAAATACTTTTAACCAAATTCAGAAGCGGTCTATCATGTGCTATGAGCTAGAATCCATTAATGCTACTGTGGCTTCCACTAGGTTTGCTTGTGACAATTCAACCAATATGTAATACAACCCCAGCAGTTACAATTTACGTGTCAAGAATTTGGAACAAGGGGTAATTTCCCCATAGAAACATGGAAGGAACTATTTTCTGAAATATGCTTGTCACACTGACGCTATGTAAAAACTATGGATGCAAAACTTTGTGTCTCAGTCTTCCAAAAGCATCCACTTGCAAGTCTGCAAAAATGCAATGCAGAAAACAGTGTTAATATACATATATGTGTGTGTATATATATATGTATATACACAAAGGTTTACATATATATGTACACATAGTATAAAAGCAACAATGAACATCTTTATATCACATACTGTAACCCTTTAGCCCTGTAATATACAAACCTTTATTGACCTGCCTGCAGCTTTGTCTCCTTCTGACTAAATGGGTATGGCTAATTTTTTTTTACTTCTGTTTATGTCACCATGGTTTTATATGGATAGTATAAAGCAGTAGTTCAGAGGAATAAAGGCCAGGTACAATTGCAGAGGCTTAAGACATGGAGGCACAGGATGTGGCATAGAGGGGTACAGGCATGGGGTGATAGCAGAAGGGACACAGTTTTGGCACTGGTGGCCCCACGGCTATAAAATCATCAATGGTCAGTTAAAGAAATGCAGACTGGAAGCAAGATGAAAACCATTTTCAAGATAAATAAGAGAGTAAAAAAGAAATATCCAACATATGTAAAATGTACCATATAATGAATCTGAATGTAATGTGGAGGCACAGGCCAATGAAGAAATAGTAGGATATAAAAGCGTGTTTGCAAACACCTAAATATGGCCCCATGTGGATCCCTAATGTGAGGAAGAAGAAACCATCAAGACGAACATCAAATTCCTACTAGAAAAGGACTCCAGGTGCTGTGGAGTCCCTGTGACAATTCCCTATGACACCCTACCACCACCACCAGAGTGAAACCACCAACATGAGGGTCCAGAGAAGCAGTAAAAGGGTGAGCACTACACCAGGAAAAGGATAGAAACTAAGTGTGTGTATAACAATTTTAACTGTATTATTACTGAGAATTTTTTCTGTATTGAAGGATTCTTTATTTTTCTATATTAAATAGATCTAGACCGTTAGTGATTCTCGGATTAGACTATTAAAGCATCAATTATATCAACAATAAATTCTTGGCTTTATATATAAAGTGTATTTCTTCTTTGCCAAGAAACAAGATCTTGAGCACAACACAGAAACATCTACAGACAGACAGACATATATTCAGCAAATCTTCTAGGCTCTTAATTCATCTCTGGGCAATCTCAAAGGTTTAACTCTGCTTGACTCATCCCTACCACTCTGTGATGTGCTGAACTTTTCCATCTCTTACTGTGTTCTCATTCTATTTACCTTTCGCCCATCCTCTCCCCCAATACTGTGAAGCTGTCCATGAGAATAAACATTTAAATTTGCAATACATATGCCTTGGAACATGTAAACTATGGACCTGAAACTGTCATTTGTCCCTGCAGTCACATTCACAGGGGTCACAGGTGTCTGCTTTATTGTCATTAAATACACAAATGAATTATGGCAGTAGGTATTTAAATCAGTTTGTGATTTCAGTTTGAAATTCCTCACTGAGGCTGAGCTGTATGAGTAGGTTATCTGTCCCTGGAGCACAGCCATTTACAATTTTCACTGTCAGCAGCCTGAATTTACAGTCACAACAGTAAAAATTATCAGAATGGTAAAGTATGCAAAGAATATGACTCAGGATGAAGTAAGCAGATGTACACTTTCAAATCTGGCACTGTATGACTATACCTACTCATTTGTACATGCACTGAGTCTAAAAGTACTTGCACTGAGTCTAAAAATGGCAGAAAATGAGGAACAGTATCAGTAACAGCCTGAGGAGCTTAAGCTGGAACAGGCTATTCTGTCATCTACCATTATCCCTGCTAATTGAGGATTGCTCCTGACATATGTATTTTTTTCCATTTACTGTTTTACATTTCCCCGTTTAATAGGACTTCCACTGATTTTCTTCTATTTGTCAGTAAGTTGCAAGTATCTCTGTTCAGTGGTGATAAGCATGTTTTTGAGAAACGCTCACCTGTTTTCCTTGTTCCATTATACTAGGCTTTCAAAAAGCATTATTGTGCTGCTGCATCATGTATTTCCAGGTCATTCAGAGTAGCCAAATTACCTTCTCAATATCTTTTTTTAAATACACTTGCATCCTCTGTAGATCTTACACACACCTTCTGTACCAAAAAACCTGTGCAAAGCATTTGGAACCTCTAGCTGGTGAGAAATGTTAGTGCCTATGTAACGGGTCATGACTACTTACAGAAAAATATCATATGAGATCTCTGAAGATTGCTTTAACAATGTGGTCACTAGCAGCTACAATGCAAAATGGCCACTGAATGATAATACCAGACCAGACATGATTCCTTTGCAACTCATTTACTGTAAATGACTGCAGTTTTTTGAGTAATCTAACTGTATGCACTGCATGCCAGGCAGTATACAATCAGCTCCATATGTCTAAGGGGTAGTTTCATCTCCATTATGAATAGGAAGAGTAAGAACTGTGCAATGGTAACATTTTTTGGTAACATTGGTAACATTGCGCAGTGGTAACATTGCACATTGCGGAGGTATGTGCCTCCGCAGCATTGCTAATGACAAACACCATCTTAGTACTCCAGGAAAATCCACAGCAGACTTAAAATATTTTTTAAGGATTAAGCAAACTGCCGTGCCATGACTTCCGTTCTCTATGTAAGGTGATTATAATGGAACACACATTTTTCAGTCAATGCCTCTTCAAGGGACTTCTGCTGCTCATTCAGGCTGGGTCAGGCAAGAGCGTGGGCGATGCATCTCCTGCCTTTCTGCCCTGGGGCTCTTTCTGGGAGACAATCATGAGAGAGGGATTGGGTATTCATCTTGTTTAATAACTCCTAATCCCCCTGGGGGAACAAAGTATAGGAGGAAAGGGATCAGCTAATTATAGTTAATTGTATTAGCTGGGAGAGAGTGATTAACATAATTAAGATAGCCTTGTGACTCGTAGCTCTATGGCAGGAAAGTATTCTTGGATGTAGCAGGCAAAAAACAGAATTAAAAGAACTATGAGCTAGACAACCTAGCTAAAGTCCTAAAAGGATTATTTTTTGACAAACATATGTCAGACAAAGTGCACAAGATTGTTGCAAGCTTGCAAGGACTGTAAGTCAGGCAGGTTTTACAGAAAGAAGGAAGACTGCAGGTTAATGCACTGGAAAGTTTGCAGTGTATGAGTAATGTGAAGGAAGTAAGCATATGAGTTGCCTGGAAACAGAGCCTGTGGGCTAGGAAACAGGTACTGATGTAGGGTGAATATAAACATGGACTTGGCGAGTGGTTTTGTTTGGTATTGCTATTGTTAGGGAGTGGATTTTATCTTTTTTTTTTTTCCTCCTCCTCCCAGATTGAATGTCATCATATGTTATGAAATCCAAATATGTTTCATGGTATAATTTCTTTCTTTGGCAAAATGTGAGGCTTCTTGTTCTCTATGCATTTTCTGGGGTCCTTCATGACAGTAATAGTGTAATTTTAAATTTAGGAAGCCTGAAAAGGTGCATGCATAGAAATATAGAGGCATAGCTTTTCAGTACCCTCAGAGCAGTAATAGGGCAGTAATCACAGACTGCTATGAGGTCTCCCCGGATCCCACTCTTCTCCAGGCTGAACAACCCCAACTCTCTCAGCCTGTCTTCATAGGAGAGGTGCTCCAGCCCGCTGATCATCTTTGTGGTCCTCTTGTGTACCCACTCTAACAGGTCCATGTCCAAATCCTCAGCTCCTAATCTCATGACATGAGAACTGAAGAGCTATGTAAGAGCATTTGTAAAATTTAGTTAAGAAATCTTTTTTTTTTTCCATTTCTGCATTTTTCCTGAAGTGATGGAGGCCTTCAATATTCAGCAATAATAAGAAGAGGCCAAACTGTTTGAGAAAGACATGCTTCAGCTTCTCCCATAGCTAATAAGAGTTTCTTGGGTTGAATTTCCAGGGCTATGCCTATGTTTTTCTTTTGTATGTGTGTTGGTCTGAAATGTTTTTAAATGAGCTTTTGTTTCAGCTATAATACAAAGCAATCCAGATTGTTCCTACAATAAAATATTTTTTTAAAAAAAGAAGGTAGCTTTTGCACAGTAAGAATTCATTGTGATCTTAATTTTTGTTTAATTTCTGTAAACAAAGAGCTTTGTCATAGAAAAATTACTTTAATTTCACCTCACCTAATTCTTATGCTGCATCTCTTGTTTTCTTCCCTGAAAAAAATTGACTCAGTATAATTAGGAATATTTCTGCTCTGTCTCTGGTAGCTGAAAAGCAATGCAACAGAGAGGTCAGTTTAAACTTCCTGTAAAGAAGTTTACTTTCTGGGCTGTTACTGTTCCTCAGTTCCAAAAAAATAGTTCAGCCATCCCCAGAGCCTTTGCCCCTCTACTGCCTTGCAGTACCATTGAAACAAAGCAAAAAGTACAGCGGAAAACATCCTTACTATCACAAAAGAAGCTATGGATAGTTATCATAATAAATTCTCAACAAAAGCTTTGGTTGGTTTTTGTTTGTTTGTTTGTTTGTTTTTATTAAAAGCTCCTCTACTAGCTATTTTCAAAGTAAGGTTCAGGAGAATCAGCTAGTTTTGACCTAAGTGTTTTAACATACACTAGGCTGTTTATGCATCTCTATTAAGCATTTTGGATTAGTGTTATAATGCAAGCAACAGTTAATTTTTTTTTCAAATTATAATGCATTATAAGCATTCATATAAAATAATACTCACCAAACAAAAAGTTGAAGTTGAAATACATAACAAGAGATATTTAATGATTTAGCCGTCATTTCAATTTTTTAAACTTATTAATAAAAATGCATGTATTCATTGTTCCAAACATATGCACATTCAATAAAGCCATAATAATTAGATTTGGCAGCCAACAAGCTGGCTTTTCCTGAAGCCTGAACTCTTCTTGACATAGCTATCAGCTGTACCAAACTTCTACAAGAGTTCATCTGTTTTCCCTCAGGAAAAGCCTAGGAGAAAAAGCAGACCTAGCAGAGTCAACAGTCAACAGAACTGTTTTTTGACTAGTCTAAAGTCAACAGAACTGGTTTTCTGTACATGGAATAATGCTACAAGATTTTGCTTTAATTCCTCATGATTAGGATATTTTTCCTCTAACCCTGTAAAGAGATTAAGAGGGAGGGGAGGAGGAAGTAAAAAAGGCAGGAGGTATGCATTTTTACAAAGTAACTGGCAACACTTATTCTAAGACAAATGATTATTTATCTCTTCAACCAGATATTTTGGGCTTTGAGTTGAACAACTTGCCAATCAATTTGAACTGTGTGAATGATTTTGCAAAGGTGTATATGCAAAAAGGCATATATGGATGTTTGTTAAGCAGTAAGGCTTGCTGTTTACACAGTAACTTCTTTTAATTGGAGTTGTAACACCAAAAAATCTTTCTGTCTTGCAAACGAGTAATGACGTGTGGAGCATATGTGGAGTCTTAGCAGTAAAGTACACTTTTTAAAGGAACTTAATTGGTAGTTGTACTGAGAGGTAGTACAGCTACTTCCTGTGAACAATCCATTTCCTCATATGGATTGACTATATTCAAATTAATCAGCATGGAAAGCAGAAAAAAACAGTTAATCCTTTTCTAGTTGTAGTGTCACTCTTTGTCTAATTCATTGGTTTGGACTATTAATGGGTAGCTTCATGTCTGAGTTTCATTGGTAGTTTATGGATGTCCAGACCCAAAAAATAGTGGCTCCAGGAGACATCTGGTACCTCCTGAGTTCTGTCCTCCTGCAAGAAATTTTAGCCTTTTTTTTTTGTAAATAAGAGATGGATCATGAAATAATTTCTATCTGCTAAGCATCTGAGAGTACCTTTTGCGCTAGCGGTACCCTATGTAGGCACAGTGGCCAGTGGTCTTTTTTTTTTTTTTTTTTTTAATGAACGAAAAGAGCTCAAAATGCCACATGCAGTACGTGGGACAGTGAAGTTTATGGTTTCCTTCTAATAAATACACTAATAGAAGCAACAAATTTGAGAAATGTAAAATTGAATTCTGTTTACAATCCTTTGCAAATACTAGCTGTAACTTCTTTACTGAAAAAAGGATAATAAGTTGACTTTCAAAAGTGTTCAGTGCTATGATTTTTTTTTTGTGGAATCAAAAGAAATTTTTGCTTGATTTAATAGGAATATTCTAAACCTGCTTCTGTAAATTTAAATGGGAAAAGTATTATGATGTGAGTTCTCCCAAACCACAGATGATTGGTACCTTAACACAGCTGAAGGAAGGAGATGACCAATTGATACTGAATGAGAAAATATAGATAAGGAAGATATTTTTGCCAGATACAATAACAACAAAGCACAGATCATAGCTGACAATAGCACTGGTAATGAACCAAAATCCAACATACTTTCAGTAAAAAAGTCCTGTGTTTATGAAGAGAGTCTCAAGTTTGTAGCAAAAGGCAACTTAGGGCTAGAGTCTCATGGATCTGAAAAAGAAGAATTAAATGACTGTATGGATTTTTACAGAAAAACTGTCAGGAGGAAAGAATAAATACAAGGATAATTGAAAGATAAGAAAAATTACCCAAGAATGCTATGTTCAAACCCTGGTGAGTCATGTGAGTTGACCTGTTTACAACAAGATACAACTAAAGGAAGGACAGGCTGTAAGGGACTGGTATATGAAAATAAGTAGCTGGTGTTTGATGTTACAGAAAATGGTGTAAGGAGAAAGGCAGGCCAGTTACGGAGTTGGAAAGATGCTACCTGCAAGAGAATTTTGAAGGCTTTGAAAGTGAGATGACAACTTTGGAGGTTGGAGAGAGAGGTACTGCAATGAGAAGTGAGAGTCTAGTCCCTTCTCTTTCCCCTAAAAATAAAATTTAAAAAAAAACCAACCAAACAAAAAAAAATCAGCCCCCTTGATGGTGGTTTCAAGTATCGAATCCCTTGAGATACTTTTCTCATCATAAATACATATCTATATTTTAGTGAAAAACTTTTTTTTTTCCCGTAATCTTAACTATAGCTATTAAAACTGCTAGATGCACACTTTGGGGTCTGTCTCTAATGTTAATGAAGTAACTTGAAACTGGTTAGTCCTATCACTCTTTGCATGAGTCTTCCATTAATCTAACTGTGAACTGAGACAGCAAATTATATCTCTCTGTTGCAGTTTCATTTGTTGACTCATTCATTTTCAGGTTTTAGGAATAATATAAAATTAATTTATTCATCATGCTGCATTTATCAACCCTGAGACTCTGAAACCTTGAATTTGCTGACTCTGCTTCAATCCATGTCATTGCTTTGATGTGTCTCTAAAATTGACTTGGCTCAGACCAAAGCATTTCTGGAAGGAGAGCATTTCTTGTGTGTGTGTATGTATATGTCCACACAAATGTGTGTGTTTATACATGGAAAAAATCATGTTTGAAAAATTATACAGTCTCTTGTTTAAAGACAAGTTGCTTTTAAAAGTTTTTAAATATTTTTCCTGTAAATTTAAAATAACCAAGACTGTTGCTTTTTAGAAATTGGTAACCATGAAGGGTTGTATTTTCATGTTTCTTGTGTCACCAGAGAGAATTGTGCTGAGGCTTTGTGTGCTGGTTTGCTCTTTGATGTCAACTATCTGTTAAGTTTGTGTGATTGTGCCTGACCGATGTGTACGGGAGGAGAAGGAGGGCTAGCTGGAAAGAGAGAGAAAACAAGACAATGTTTTCGTTCCCTACATTTCATTCCCTGTAGGGAATGAAAATGTCTATCCCCCTGCATTTTAACAAAAATCTGTGTTGGGTTGTTAGCATAGATCTACTTCTGGGACCTTTTAGTAGCCAGTGAAGCTTTTTGTATGCTGGTTGCTACTGTATGGTAATGCGAAGTTTGGCCAATTATTTAAGCTGCTTCTCTTTCCAGTTGTAAGGATATTCTTCCCCATCATTGCACAGGATGCGTTCAGTGTGTTCTCCATCGGTGAACTCTGGATTGCCACAAAACACTGTTTGGGTCAGCTGGGTAGCATGGCAGAGCTGTGGTGACTTTCACAGCAGATGCCATACAGCCAAAGGGCTGCACCCTTAGCAGAGACGAGGGAAACAGTCTCCTACGAAATCTCATGATTGCTCAGAAACAGATGATTGTCAGATAGACCAGATGAATGTTTTCTTTGCCAAATCAAGGTGGTTTAGTGCAAATGACTCAATCTTAAACTGAGACATAAATGGAAACATTCTTGTCCGTTTTTATGGCAAGGGAAAACACAGAAACACAAAGAATGATCTCAATCATCTGCCTGAAACTTAATTTTGATGGAACTTCATTTTCTATTTGAAAGGACAGAGGATGAAAATTTAACTGCTATGTCCTGACTTTCCTGAAACACTGCTTTAGGGAAGTCTTTTCTTTTTTATTGCTGAAGACCTGCTCTTTCCTCCTCCTCTCACAACACTAGTTGCACTACAGTTATTTACAAGAGAAGGGGTGGAATTTTGAGCTTTGCATTGGTACTTAGCCCCATACCCTTTCTGTGATAACAGACAGTTCCTTCCTTTTGCCAGAACAGGACTATATACTTTTTCATAGTAGATGGAGGCTGTACAATGTAAGCGACATTGATATCCAGTGAGCAAGTGGCAAAATTAGGAGAAACTCCTGTAAGAATAAGTAGTACAATCTGAGTTCTCCTGAACTGAGAAGCAGCAGCAGTCTGAGGCAACAGATAAAGACTCTCTGTAATTACCTATTTCATGCGACACACCTAAACTAGGTGCAGAACTTGTCTCCCTTTTCTTTATGTCTTTTTATACCTTTCCTGATACCGGTTAGGAAAGCTTTTCTGGTAAGCAGATGAGGGAGGGTTGTTAATCTTCAGACCAAACAATTTTAAATAAAAAGTTGAGGAAGAAAGGGGGAGAAGCAGACAGAAAGGCTGCTAAACAGTGTCTTACCTGAAGCACATCCTGGTTCTCATGCTGACACATCCTTGCAGTGAAGCTCTGCTCTGGGTTGCTCCCTGCGGTCCTGGTCCCCTCACCCCTCCCTGCTGAGAGGTGTCCTGGGGCTGCCGTGGGAAGGGAGTTTAGGAACGCCAGGAAACAGAGCAGCCCTACATCCTCCTCCAGCTGTAGCAACTGCACTCAGGGAGCAGGATGCTTTGTAAGGAAAGCCCTGCCCATAGCACAGGCACAGTCTCCAAACACAGTTGGAGCTGATCAGGGAGTCAGCTAAAAACCTGATGATTGCTGTGCAAGAAAGGGGCTATTGCTGACTGCTGTAGCTACAGAGACTAGGGAAACTGCAAGCTAGACATGTAGGGAAGAGGGTGAACTACGGACATGTTGAAACCATTGACCACTGGACATCAAGCAATACTCAAATATTCCTGAGGCAAGAGAACATGTAAAGATCTATACTTTTATGGTATCAATGTTTCTTGCTCCCAACATGTCCTGGTTTCAGCTGAGATAGAGTGAATTTTCTTTATAGTAGCTAGTATGGGGCTATGTTTGGGATTTGTGCTTAAAACAGTGTTGATAATACAGGGATGTTTTAGTTGTTGTTAAGTAATGTTTGCCCTAGTTTCAAGGACTTTTCAGCTTCCCATGCTCTGCCAGGCACACAGGAAGCTGGGAGGGGGCACAGCTGGGACAGCTGACCCCAACTGACCAAAGGGCTATTCCATACCATATGGCGTCATGCTCAGCATATAAAGCTGGGGAAGAAGAAAGAAGGGGGGGACATTCAGAGTGATGGAGTTTGTCTTCCCAAGTAACCATTACACGTGATGGAGCCCTGCTTTCCTGGAGATGGCTGAACACCTGCCTGCCCATGGGAAGCAGTGAATGAATTCCTTTTTTTGCTTTGCTTGCGTGCGCGGCTTTTGCTTTCTCTATTAAACTGTCTTTACCTCAACCCATGAGTTTTCTCACTTTTACTCTTCTGATTCTCTCCCCTATCCCACCAGGGGGGAGTGAGTGAGTGGCTGTGTGGGGCTTAATTTCTGGCTGGGGTTAAACCACAACACAACATAAACAAACTGCTCTGTCACAAATCTCTGAAGAAGTGCCTCAACTATTGGATGTTTCTGGAGATATGTGTAGCAAAACAGTACTCAAAGTCTTGGAATACCGGCAGAGGCCTAGCACTACTACTAACTGCTCTTTAGAAAAACAAAAAAAAAAAAAGAAAAATAGTCTGAACAATAGGAACAGAGAGAAAAAGGCAGAGTGCTACTTTACCTTGGGAGATTAAAAGTGCACTGGCCCAGCACGACTACCAGGCTTAACCACAGAGAATGTATCTCAGTAAACTGTTCATTGCCCATTTGAATTATAGAGTTAAATTTCTTTATATGCACTATCCAAGAATTCCTAATATCAACTTCTGAGCATGTAAAGTCCTTGACTGTGTTAGGTCACCAAGCATGTTTACATCAGCTTCATAAAAGCTCTTGTACTTCTTCCCCATGGATTGTATGAACATGCTACAAGCTTACTAGTCCTGTCACACTGAAGCAATTCATCAGCATCACAAAGAATCCTACTGGCATTGGAAATGTGTCTAATAATAAAATACCAGAAAAATCTTCCAAATCTCACTGAAGACTCCGGAGATTCTGGTCAGCCTGCCATAAATCTCCTCTGGCATCCAGGGCTCCAAGGCATTTTACTTTTTGATCTGAAATTCAACTAACAATCTCCTTGAAGAAAGTTAAACCAAAGAGAAAGTGGGAGCAAGCTTTGAAATTCACATATTCCCATTGAGAAAGCTCATTATAAAATAGTTGATAGCTGTAAGTGTATACTTTGCTCTGGTACAATATACTCTGTATAGCTATTATTCAATGCAGTAATGATTTAACTGATGCCACTATAATTACTGTAACAGATTCTTTACCGTATGTTTCCTTTAGAATTTTTAGAACTAGATTCCTCAGTCAGTTATTAATAGTCCTTTTACTTTTTGTATTTGATGATGTGAATAAATTGCAGTCCTCCTACTTGAAATGCACTTAACTGTGTATGTGTCCAAATTGGTGTCTTCCCTTACTTTCAATTTGGCATATCTGAACTAATTAAAATACACCTTATCTAACTACATTATTATAGCTGGGAAGTAATTTTATAGCATCAGTAAATGAGTTGCCATCCATGCATCTAATTAAAAACTAACTTTAATATCAGAATTAGGTTTTAGAATGAAAATAAAAATGCTAATAGTCTTCAGTGCTTCTGAAATACGGTATTCTGTTACCTATGCTTTAGCCATACATTTTCTCAGAAGAAACTCTGATAGTTAAATATAAGCTGATAAGGAAAGCCAAAGTTTTGTTATGTTTAAACACGTTCTTCCTTTTCCTAGGTGTATGCAAAACCCAGTATCTTATTTAACCTAGACCTCCCCCTAAACCAGTTTTTCCTCTTAGATAAGTGAAAAAAAGTTTTAGAAAATATTTGTTCTGGATGTATAAAGAGTGCTACTGTCAAAAGCACAACAGGCACAACTTGCTTAGGTAGGTAGTTTACCATTATGTACTAATTCATTTCATGTCAGATGCTCTACAGCAGGTAAGGATATTTTACTTCAGATTTAATATCGTCCATCAGAAAAGAGAAGAAAGAAGTTACAGAATATAATCTTTAATATTATTAAAAATTAACATCGTTAATTTAAAATAGTTCCATTGCTTGTAAAGCAATAGCAGTATTGGTGACAAGGATAGTTCTCCCTGACTGTGTGTTAAAGGACAAAATTGATCTTTTTTAAGATTGCTATTTGCAGCCACCAAAAATTGTTAGAATACAATCTTGTCTCAAAACTGTATCAAAGTTTCTGCAATATTATAGCAGAGAAAAGGCAGATGGAAGGAAGACATAAAAGAATTTTCAGGGTATTAAAAAAAGACTCAGATACTTCAGAGGACTTCCTAAATTTTAAGGAATGTTACTTGTAATAAGTTTTGTTGTTCCACTACTGTAGAGAGGATTTTTCTTCCCATGAATGATAAGACTAAGTCAAAGGGTAAGAACATGTGTAAAAATAAGAGCTCCAACAAGATTACAGAATTTAAGCCAAATAAAATCTATGGTGAAGTTGTGTAATATTCATGACATGCCTATACTTGTGAAGTACTTCACTAGTTTAAATAGTTTTCTATGTCATAAACCAGGTTGTTACCTAATATTAGAAAAGTGCATCTGTTTCTATTACATTTTCTACTTCTTTTTCAATATGTAGATAAAGTCTTCCTTTGTATATGACTCCTCCTCTTGGAGCAGGTTTTGTTCTGGTCTGGGCCAGAACAGGATGCTGGGATGTTTGAGTCCAAGAATGCTGAACATTGAAACTCTTACCTGTAACTAAGAAATTTAGGTCAGCTTTGGATGGTGGAAAGGAAACAGGAAGGGTAAAAATTATTTTTCCACACAAAGGGGCTGACAAAATAATTTGAATGTGTCCCTTTAAGATTTACAGCAAAACTTTTCAAAAATATTTGGCTTTTCAGGTTTTTATGTTAAAATGCATTTTGTTTTCAGACAACAAATATTTTGGCAGTAAGACAGTATTTTTACTGAAAACACAAGGTAATGTAAGAATGGCAAATTCATAGAGTTTAAATTAATTTGCTTGGTCAAAAACTTATCAACTAACATCCTTATTCAATTCTAGATGATTTGTTTAAGTAAAGAACACAGATCAGATTTCTCCACATTATTGTTGAAGTGTATTTTTTAAATACTAAATATTTAAAAATCTTACACATTTCATATCACAAAAGAACAATAACAGTTAACAATAAATAGGACTGTTGGCATGTGTTATATCCTGGCTGCTTCAAAAAATAGCAGTTGCATTTTCCATCCACATTTTCCATGTCTTCTATCTGGCTGACCAAATAAGAGGACAGTTATTGTTCAGCTCTGATCCAACAGATAAGGGTTTTTTTGCAACCAGCAAGTTAGATTACCTTAAATTTGTAGTAATCTCATTCATCTCTCAGTGTCCAAATTATTTTTGTTCACTTTAATCCAGAAAACTAAGATTCTTCTGAGAAGCAAAGAATTGTTTAAGCAGTGGAGATAATAGGATACTACCACAATTCATGTTTAAATAATGTTTAAATGCCGTAAAACTATTCTAACAGGCATTGAATGATGTGATTTAGAAAACAACTTCATCTGTAATATGATACTCTTATTTGTTAATGACATTAAATGACAGCTTTGTGAAAATGTGATGTTCTTGTTACCATGTTACCAGGAAGAATATGAAGTTTAAATAAAAATATTAGCAGAATTAAAGTAATTTCTTATCTCCTAGTACTTGTATACTTATTGAAATCTAAATATTTTCCATAACACTCACACATCCACACCATCTGCTCCCAGATTCATTACTATTTAGCACCCTCTCCCCAGTTTGATCCACTTGGAAGCTTTCCAATATGAACTTTCTCCCTTTAGCAAGACTGGAAAGTAATTGCAACAAAACATTTGGAGTAAGAATTAGGGCTTCATAAAAGCAGCTTGTGGTGAGCTACTTGTGCTAAAAAGATTTGTGGAATCTTATCTAAGATAAATGAATGAATGAATCAGTAGGAAAGTCAGATCTGAAGTTAAAGAATTTGTAAGATTTTCTAATTATTAAGCAAGCAGACAAAAATGTGAAGAAATCTAAGAATTTTTCAGGGGAACTTAAAGAAACATGAAGGCAGGATGAAAGGTTTTGGGTACTGTTCAGTGAACGGAAAGTGGACAGTGGAAATACATTGAGAGGGGATGGGGCATTGACATGCACCAAGAAGCATGAAATACTGAGAGGAGCTGTGTAAGGTTGATGGAAGGCATGGAAAGAGCAGCAGTAAGTCTTACAGGAATAAAAGTAAAACATCTAAAAAGGTTATGCTTCTCTACCTCCATTCTCAGTTCATGAATCATAGACAAATAGTGTACAAAAACTGATAACTTTATTGGGCTTAATTATGTGAATATCTGTGAGGTGGCAGACTGTGACTTACTTGAGAAAATGGCTTGATAGTCAAGGGAAAAAGACAGAACACTCAAAGGAATAAGAAACAGAGATGAGATTAAAGGTATAGGAAAAAGTGCAATTAAAATAGCAAATGGGAAAAGACAGATGACGTTTAAGGAACTGTGAAGTGCTGGAAGGTGATAGTTGGAGCAAAGGAAATTAGGACAGGATCCTGGAGCTGAAAGCAGCAAAAATGAGATAAGTGAGAGCGAAGGGAAGAGAAAAAGGTCTTCTCTTTGCTGCTGCTGTACCTGTAGAAATCTTTCTTTCTTTACATCCCTTGTCAGATTCAACTGCAAGTGGGCTTTGGTTTTCCTAATGCTATCCTGGCATACTCGGACAGTATCTCTATGTTCCTTCTGGGTCGCCCAATGCTTCTTACACCTCTTGTATGCTTCCTTTTTACATTTGAGTCTAGGCAGGAGCTCCTGGTTCATCCATGAAGGCCTCCTGCTGCTAGGTTGATTTCCTGCACGTTGGGATGGACCATTGGAGGTGACTCTTGAAAATCAAACAGCTTTCCTGAATGCCTGTTTTGTTTCCCGGACTGCATTACATTGGAATCTTCCAAGCAGGCCCCTGAAATGGCTAAAATCTGCTCTCATGAAGACCAGGGATGTGATCCTGCTTTTTGCCTTATTCCCTCCTCTGAGGATCCTGAGCTCCACCATCCCATGTTCACTACAGCCAAGGCTGCTGCCAACCTTCACATCCCTAATCAGTTCTTTTTGTTGTAAGAATCAGATCTATCAGAGTACCCTCTCCTTGTTGGCTCCTTGATCACTTGTGTTAGTAAGTTGTCATCAATGCATTCCCAAAACCTCTTGTATTGCCAGTAAAACACAGCAGTGTTGTCCCTCCAGCAGATATTGGGGTGGTTTAAGTTCCCCATGAGGACCAGAGCTGTCAAATGTGAGGATTCTCCCAGTTGCCTGAAGAAGACCTCATCTACTATTACATCCTGATCAGGTGGTGTGTAGCAGACACCCACCACATCACCCACATTGGTCAGTCTACTCCTGACCCAGCTCATGGCTCATTGGCTCATTGTCCATGTCTAGGCATAGCGTCATGCATTCCTGTTGCTCACACAAAAGGCAACTCCCCCTCCTTACCTTCCCAGCCTTTTCTTCCTAAAGAGTCTGTATTCATCCATTGCAGTGCTCCAGCTGTGTGAGCTATCCCACCATGTCTGTGTGATCCCAATGAGATAGTAGTCCTGTAACTTCACACAGACCTCTGGTTCATCCTGTTGTTCCCCACAGGTGCTTCAGAGAAGTACCCAGTCATGTTAATTTGCCAGAAAAAGTATGAGAGCTTTCCCCACGATAATGTCCTGTAGGCTGTCCCTTATTTATGTGCATATACTTGAGGTGGGCCCCTTCAGCCCTGTATTGCTGATCACAAGGAGTCTCTAGTTCCCACCACCTTGAACTTTTGCTTCTCATCCCAGTCCACCTTTCCTGCTCTTTCCTGACTGGTGGTAAAGCAGCAGGGGGTAATAGTCTGAGGGCTGGAAAAATTTCAGCAGCCTCACCATTAGCAGTTTTCTCTGGCAAGAAGAAGAAAGGCAACTGAAGCTGAAAGGTTATAGGATGTGTTAGAGGTAAAATAGCCAGTGCTAACTGTAACAGAAAGGTCGTGGGAGCAACCTGCAAGTAGAAGTGCATGGATCAGTCTGAGAAAACTGATAGAATATGGTTTTCCACCTCAGGGATCCTCAGAAGGGAGCTGCTGGGAAAACAGTGGGGCTGGCAGCAGCCTGAAGAAAGTCCTGCTCACAAAACTGCCTTCCAGCATCCAGGGTGCCACTGGGGACAGAGTTAAGAGATGTGATTCATCTTCTCCTTGTAATTGGAGCTGACAGGAGTTGCACGTTTTTCTGACAGCATTGGCAGATCACTTGCTTGTTCTTCATCAGACTCCCTGGGCATCTGTGGGAACCTGCAGCGCAGACCCCAGCAGGCTCCCTGTGCTGGACAGAGCCTGTACCACACACAGGCAGGGGGACTGCACTTGTGCCTATAGCAATCCTTTGTAGATGTGTATAAGCAACCATACCAATAAAATCCAAATAAGCTGCTTGGGTTGTAGGGCAATGCTGCTATGTAAATGCTACAAATTCACCCCAAAAATTACTTTTTGTAGTTCTCCAAGAAAAGAAGTGTGGCAGTTCATTACAATGGTTCCAGAGCCCCTTCAAAGGAAGTCTGCACATAATAATGTCTTTTTATCATATTAATGTTTTAAAAATAATTTTCTAATAATTTTTCAGTAATTTTGTCACTGTTTTTGTGTGTAAGGTTGCAATGTAGTTAAAAAGGAGTCTATATTTTGTAGTTTAAGAAGGGTTTTTAAGTTAATTACTTGCCCTGCTAGTTAGACTAAATAACAGTGCCATCTGCTGAAAGGTAGTAGTGACTTGCAGGAAGAGTTTACAGTCATTGTACTTTGCTAAGTAGAAGTATAAAGAGAGAGATTAAAAAGGGAGACAGTGGTAAAAGGAAAAAGCAACCTGAAGAAGCAAAGATGTAGAAGTACAGGGAAGGATGTTCAGTAAAAGGAGGATGAAAACACAAAAATAATATTTGAAAATTAAAAAAATAAGTAGGCAGAGGGAAAACAAGGTGTCTGTTTTTGACAGTATTGATTTGAGGTTTAAAAAACCATGACAGCTTATATTCATTGAAGTGACCTCTCTTGTCAAATTCCTGGGGTTCATCACCCCAATGGCAGTGGTCTGCTCATGTCAGTGATCTTCAGCATCAGTCTTGCAAAAAAATTGCATGTTAAAGTCTTTTGATCAAGTGGAATAATAGCAATTAATTGTGATGTAGTTGTGGCCTGTGTAAAAAAAAATATTCTACTTCTACATTCCAAGCAGTTTCTTGGCTTTTGACATAAGACTTTTTTATTATTACTAGCTTTTCGAAAGGATAGTTAATGAAACTAATATCTAGGCATGGGGGAGACAGTATTGTGTGAAAGAAGCAGCAAAAAGAGAGTGCATATATTGCTAAAACTTCTGCCTGCTACATTAACTCTTGTTTTCTGATTTTTTAATAGGAAACTGATAATTTATACCCTTTCCATTTTTCAGTGGAAGATGGATATGTGAAAGGAACCTTGTCACACATTTCCTCTGCTTTCTATCATATTATCCAGGGGTGCTTTGCAGGGTTTCCCCCAGATTTTCTTCCTGTACGACTGCATTTACAATATGAACTTCTGAGCATGAAAAGCTGCATGGTTGTTGTAAGGAATTTAGTTACCCTTTTGGAATCCCAAGAAGTGACATGTAACATTTTATTTCTTTAAAAGAAACAGAACTTTGATTAGGACATTAAAATGGAAAGTGTTGTGATTTTATCATTAGCTATATATCTTGGTGATAACATTGCCTGGAGATCTAAAAATACATGTATTATTTTAGCAAGAGTGCATAAATTTATCATGTAGAAGTTGAAGTGGCTTTTCATATTTGCTATTGTGCTTTCAATGTGCTGTAAACATGCCAACTAACAGATTTTCATTATCCTGAATAGTGTCTTGTGTTGGTTTACTTTTTACCCAAGAGAATGACACTCCTTTTTTTACTATATTTAATGAAACTGAACATTTGCCATCAAGTCTTACACCCGATAGGAAAATTGTGCTAAAAAACATGGTATGGATCATCTTCTTAATAGTGCAAACTTTTAGTTTATCTCAATATTTTAAATATTGGATATTTTTGTAAAGCTTCAGCTCTTGGAATTCTGTGATTGTGAAAGCCCTAGCATGTTAGTGTTTCATTTTGGGTTTAGTGCCCTATTCATTCTGGGGGAAAAACTACAAAAACTGAGAAGTTTTAAGGCTGAAGAAGGTGAAGCCATGTAAAAAGATTCCCAACATCTTTATTGGTTTAAATCTTGTTTCCGTTTTTTTACGACAGCCTAAAATCATAGTATTATTTTAACTTGGATCAGTCAAAAAATATCCTGTTTAAAATGTGCAAGACAGAAGATTAAAATACATGTTTGTGGTAGACTGCTTATGGTTATCAATAAAATCCATTAGGTAGGTAAAACTTAGCTTAAGAAGGAACTTAAACTAGCCAACAAGTGACAGAGACAAATCAGTGTGGTTTAGAAGACAGAGTCTACAAAGTGCTGTGAAGTAGGCTTTGAAACAAAACTTTTTTCTCATGATGGGACACAAATTAGGAAAAAGCTGATGTTGAAAGAAGAGGCGGTGGTGAAGAATCACCATCTAATATGGTGAGGAACCCTAACATTTCCGAATTTGAAAGGAATATTTTTTTTTCCTGTGGTACTAAAACTCTTATGGGAGTTGTTTGGTTTGGGGTTGCATTTTAAATTTAAGATTTTCTTTTCTGTATCTAAGCCTGAAACACACAATTTAATTAAATGCATGAGATGGATAAATACAGATATGTAGTTAAGCAAATAAATATTTGTTTTGTTGGGGGGTTGGGAGTTGTGGTTTTTTATTTATTTATTTCAGTTTCTCTCTGCTTCCAACAAATCCTGCTTGAAGACTTTTCCACTTTTTCAGCATTTCAAACAATTGTCCCCACCATCCCCTTGAAGGAGAGAAATTAACTGGAGAAGAAGAAATAGGATCTAGACAAGCCTAGTCATGTTGAAGGGCCATCATTAGTTTTCCTTTCGTATTGTGATCCATTTTGAAAAGGACTTCATAAGATGACAGGCTAGGAGTAGTGCTTACATTACCAATGAATTAAAAATTAATTACATCACAAAATCATTGCAGCACTTCCAGGGGACAGTTTTTGTGGGGTTTTTGTTGTTGTTGTTGCTTTGTTTACATTTCATGATTAAAATACTGCAGTGATTTGAGATGGCAAAGTTATAAGATAATGTAAAACCCTCTCAAGGACCATTAGTGGGCTGGAGAAAGGCTTTCAAATATTCACAGAATCTATGAAAGAACATCCCACAGATTAATCTGGTTCTACATACAGAACATAAAATTTAGGAACAAAAGGAACTGAAAGGAAGTTTGAATATTGCACATGATAAAACAGATGATTCCATGCATATTTTCCAGATCTTTCAGAAGAATCGAGATTAGGAAATCAGGACTTACTGAGCAGTAAGCATAATAAGGGATCAAAGACTTATGTCTAGAGCAGTGGGTTAGAGCTGTGACAACCTCCAAAACTGAAAAAATACATCCCCTTGGGTGTTATTTTCATAGCGATAATGTTATTTGTATCCACAACAATCCAAAGATAAATGCAAGGCAGTGTTTGGTGGGAAGCAACATTATTTTTGCATTTTTGTTGTCCTTGTTCTATTAGACCAACTGGTATGTACTGCAGACTGTGTTCCCAGAAGCTTGTCTAATAAAGCTGGAGGAAGCTTTGGGATAATAGCTGGGATAAAGCTGTGGGATAATAGCTGGAGGTGACTTAGAAATTAAACTTATGTTCACACTTTTAGGTAAGGTACAGCATTGAAGAAGATTCCCGGGTGGAATGTGGCTGACATGCAAGGCCATTCCATGGAAGTTCCCTAGGCCTGTAATCTTAGATGTCGGTGACGCCAGGGGAGCTTGGTGTGCTGACTCTAAGAAGGTAGACGCCACGGCCAGGCTCTGCCATTAAATGGGAACTCAAAGGTATTGTGTGTGACCAGTAAGCTGCACATTTGCTACCCTGGGCCAACAGTCTGTCATGTTTCTGACAAAATGCTGTCCTTTGATGAACTTTGCTCATTATAACATCATTATAATACCAAAACACACCTCCATCCCAAAAGCTACCCGCCTCCAAGGTGCGACCACCCCTCACTGAGCTTACACTTTGAATTTTTCCTAGCCTATACCTTTAAAAGCGAAGCAAGAAAACTTTACACCAATCCTAAACAAAGATGTATGACTAGAGTCACTCAAGCTCCACCCGAAAGGTGAAAGATAGTATAAAATGGCTTAAGAGAAAGAGAATGTTAGGGAAGACACCATCGCGTACCACTCTGACCTCTGGGATCAGTCGACGGGCTGAGCCTCTCTTCCCCCCCATCGGGACGCCTTTGGGTAAGATTCGAACACTTGGTTATTCCAAGTGCCTCCCTGGGAAACTTAGAAATCTCTCTAGAGTTGCTTTATCATCTTTAATGCATTTATAGCCGGCAGTGTCACTCATACTCTTGGTATTTGCACGTGCTTTGCAGACAGTAAATTTATCACCGGTAATCCAAAGAATCTGTGTATCTGTTGCTCTAATAAACTGCACTCTTTATTAATGTGGCCATGATAGTTCATGCAACACGGCTAGACTGGGGGGTGCAGTGCGTTTAAATTAACGCTGTCGCCTTTACTCTGATGAATGGCTGCATATACAGTCCTTAGAAAATAAACCGTTGACCAAGTCTGAGACTGGGACTGGACTTAGCTGCACCTAGACTCCTCTCTGAGAAGGAGTTTAGAAAGCAAGGGGGTCCTGTCTGAACCTTGTGACTCAATGGGAGGGTTCCGCCCCCCTCAGCCACTCCTCAGACTCCTACACGACAGTAACTCTTAACGCAACAAAGGTGAACTCTATTTAATGAAATATATCATCTCTTCCTGACAAACCTGGCCTCCTCTGATTATGGAAACTCAAGCCATCATAGGAGCTGGAAACAGTCTCTTCAAAATTTGACCCAGAGCTGCTCAAAACATGATACAGAAGGAAAAGTTTAGTCTCTCTCCCTTTCTTTCCTCTACCACCCCCAAAAATGTGTTTTCCTTAGAGTGTGGAGAGTTTGTACTTGCACATAAGGAGTTTAATTTTAGTTACACAGTTAACTGTAAGAATTTGCTCGAAGGTTCAGCTAGCCATGCACTTCCCTGCCTCCTGCAGTTCAGAAATCCATCTTTTACTATTGAAGATGACCTGCAGACTCTGC